>NC_060140.1:262883798-263200797 GCF_021461385.2 Schistocerca piceifrons | reverse complement strand
AAAATACTAGACACTTCGCGCCTGGAGAAAGTGCGAGTCGGCGCCTTCACCTTAATGTCAGAACGCGAAAATTGCACTAGTAGCTTTTTTTCAAGCAAGTTCTGTTCGTCCGTTCTCCGTAATCGTTTGGTATCTGATTAAACTGACATACTCGCCTATGGCTTTCGTAAACGAAAATTTCATTGTGACCCCGACGTGATTTGAACACGCAACCTTCTGATCTGGAGTCAGACGCGCTACCGTTGCGCCACGGAGTCGACGCTGCTTTGGTCTTGTCGTGAATAGGTTCCTCGAACACTTACTGTACCGTTCAAACCTAAGAAATAATGACAGTAGGATCCACGAGACACTCGTCCCAGATGTACTTGCTCTGGCGGGGGTGTAACTCAGTGGTAGAGTGTCTGCTTCGCATGCAGAAAGTCCTGGGTTCAAATCCCAGCTCCTCCAATTTTTGTTTCTCCGTGCAGCAGTACATGAAAACTTTTGCCTATCACCATATTCTACAAAATTCAGTGTACAAGATTCTTCCCCCAAGCAAGTGGATTTCGTACAGTTCGACCTCATGGCGGGAGGACGATGACCTGCAAGACCCTGGGCTGCGATCCCCCCCCCCCCCCCATTGAAATGTTGCTCCAAAGCCTTCGGTATGGCGTTCAGGGTGCATCTCAAACATGTATTTGCAACTCACCGCGACAATCGTCATTTGTTTTTTCGAGATACTGAAAAATGAAGGGGGCACCCGGGATTGAACCGGGGACCTCTCGATCTGCAGTCGAATGCTCTACGACTGAGCTATACCCCCTTTCACGATCTTTCCGTTCCCATAACTTAAGGAAAAATATTATACTCTGCCTGGCTAAAGACGTCTAATCGAGCAAAATATTGCGTAATCATTATCTCTCAGTTATATATTAGCGTTAAACGATATAAATATCAAAAATACTAGACACTTCGCGCCTGGAGAAAGTGCGAGTCGGCGCCTTCACCTTAATGTCAGAACGCGAAAATTGCACTAGTAGCTTTTTTTCAAGCAAGTTCTGTTCGTCCGTTCTCCGTAATCGTTTGGTATCTGATTAAACTGACATACTCGCCTATGGCTTTCGTAAACGAAAATTTCATTGTGACCCCGACGTGATTTGAACACGCAACCTTCTGATCTGGAGTCAGACGCGCTACCGTTGCGCCACGGAGTCGACGCTGCTTTGGTCTTGTCGTGAATAGGTTCCTCGAACACTTACTGTACCGTTCAAACCTAAGAAATAATGACAGTAGGATCCACGAGACACTCGTCCCAGATGTACTTGCTCTGGCGGGGGTGTAACTCAGTGGTAGAGTGTCTGCTTCGCATGCAGAAAGTCCTGGGTTCAAATCCCAGCTCCTCCAATTTTTGTTTCTCCGTGCAGCAGTACATGAAAACTTTTGCCTATCACCATATTCTACAAAATTCAGTGTACAAGATTCTTCCCCCAAGCAAGTGGATTTCGTACAGTTCGACCTCATGGCGGGAGGACGATGACCTGCAAGACCCTGGGCTGCGATCCCCCCCCCCCCCCCCATTGAAATGTTGCTCCAAAGCCTTCGGTATGGCGTTCAGGGTGCATCTCAAACATGTATTTGCAACTCACCGCGACAATCGTCATTTGTTTTTTCGAGATACTGAAAAATGAAGGGGGCACCCGGGATTGAACCGGGGACCTCTCGATCTGCAGTCGAATGCTCTACGACTGAGCTATACCCCCTTTCACGATCTTTCCGTTCCCATAACTTAAGGAAAAATATTATACTCTGCCTGGCTAAAGACGTCTAATCGAGCAAAATATTGCGTAATCATTATCTCTCAGTTATATATTAGCGTTAAACGATATAAATATCAAAAATACTAGACACTTCGCGCCTGGAGAAAGTGCGAGTCGGCGCCTTCACCTTAATGTCAGAACGCGAAAATTGCACTAGTAGCTTTTTTTCAAGCAAGTTCTGTTCGTCCGTTCTCCGTAATCGTTTGGTATCTGATTAAACTGACATACTCGCCTATGGCTTTCGTAAACGAAAATTTCATTGTGACCCCGACGTGATTTGAACACGCAACCTTCTGATCTGGAGTCAGACGCGCTACCGTTGCGCCACGGAGTCGACGCTGCTTTGGTCTTGTCGTGAATAGGTTCCTCGAACACTTACTGTACCGTTCAAACCTAAGAAATAATGACAGTAGGATCCACGAGACACTCGTCCCAGATGTACTTGCTCTGGCGGGGGTGTAACTCAGTGGTAGAGTGTCTGCTTCGCATGCAGAAAGTCCTGGGTTCAAATCCCAGCTCCTCCAATTTTTGTTTCTCCGTGCAGCAGTACATGAAAACTTTTGCCTATCACCATATTCTACAAAATTCAGTGTACAAGATTCTTCCCCCAAGCAAGTGGATTTCGTACAGTTCGACCTCATGGCGGGAGGACGATGACCTGCAAGACCCTGGGCTGCGATCCCCCCCCATTGAAATGTTGCTCCAAAGCCTTCGGTATGGCGTTCAGGGTGCATCTCAAACATGTATTTGCAACTCACCGCGACAATCGTCATTTGTTTTTTCGAGATACTGAAAAATGAAGGGGGCACCCGGGATTGAACCGGGGACCTCTCGATCTGCAGTCGAATGCTCTACGACTGAGCTATACCCCCTTTCACGATCTTTCCGTTCCCATAACTTAAGGAAAAATATTATACTCTGCCTGGCTAAAGACGTCTAATCGAGCAAAATATTGCGTAATCATTATCTCTCAGTTATATATTAGCGTTAAACGATATAAATATCAAAAATACTAGACACTTCGCGCCTGGAGAAAGTGCGAGTCGGCGCCTTCACCTTAATGTCAGAACGCGAAAATTGCACTAGTAGCTTTTTTTCAAGCAAGTTCTGTTCGTCCGTTCTCCGTAATCGTTTGGTATCTGATTAAACTGACATACTCGCCTATGGCTTTCGTAAACGAAAATTTCATTGTGACCCCGACGTGATTTGAACACGCAACCTTCTGATCTGGAGTCAGACGCGCTACCGTTGCGCCACGGAGTCGACGCTGCTTTGGTCTTGTCGTGAATAGGTTCCTCGAACACTTACTGTACCGTTCAAACCTAAGAAATAATGACAGTAGGATCCACGAGACACTCGTCCCAGATGTACTTGCTCTGGCGGGGGTGTAACTCAGTGGTAGAGTGTCTGCTTCGCATGCAGAAAGTCCTGGGTTCAAATCCCAGCTCCTCCAATTTTTGTTTCTCCGTGCAGCAGTACATGAAAACTTTTGCCTATCACCATATTCTACAAAATTCAGTGTACAAGATTCTTCCCCCAAGCAAGTGGATTTCGTACAGTTCGACCTCATGGCGGGAGGACGATGACCTGCAAGACCCTGGGCTGCGATCCCCCCCCCCCCCCCCCCCCCCCCATTGAAATGTTGCTCCAAAGCCTTCGGTATGGCGTTCAGGGTGCATCTCAAACATGTATTTGCAACTCACCGCGACAATCGTCATTTGTTTTTTCGAGATACTGAAAAATGAAGGGGGCACCCGGGATTGAACCGGGGACCTCTCGATCTGCAGTCGAATGCTCTACGACTGAGCTATACCCCCTTTCACGATCTTTCCGTTCCCATAACTTAAGGAAAAATATTATACTCTGCCTGGCTAAAGACGTCTAATCGAGCAAAATATTGCGTAATCATTATCTCTCAGTTATATATTAGCGTTAAACGATATAAATATCAAAAATACTAGACACTTCGCGCCTGGAGAAAGTGCGAGTCGGCGCCTTCACCTTAATGTCAGAACGCGAAAATTGCACTAGTAGCTTTTTTTCAAGCAAGTTCTGTTCGTCCGTTCTCCGTAATCGTTTGGTATCTGATTAAACTGACATACTCGCCTATGGCTTTCGTAAACGAAAATTTCATTGTGACCCCGACGTGATTTGAACACGCAACCTTCTGATCTGGAGTCAGACGCGCTACCGTTGCGCCACGGAGTCGACGCTGCTTTGGTCTTGTCGTGAATAGGTTCCTCGAACACTTACTGTACCGTTCAAACCTAAGAAATAATGACAGTAGGATCCACGAGACACTCGTCCCAGATGTACTTGCTCTGGCGGGGGTGTAACTCAGTGGTAGAGTGTCTGCTTCGCATGCAGAAAGTCCTGGGTTCAAATCCCAGCTCCTCCAATTTTTGTTTCTCCGTGCAGCAGTACATGAAAACTTTTGCCTATCACCATATTCTACAAAATTCAGTGTACAAGATTCTTCCCCCAAGCAAGTGGATTTCGTACAGTTCGACCTCATGGCGGGAGGACGATGACCTGCAAGACCCTGGGCTGCGATCCCCCCCCCCCCCCCCCCATTGAAATGTTGCTCCAAAGCCTTCGGTATGGCGTTCAGGGTGCATCTCAAACATGTATTTGCAACTCACCGCGACAATCGTCATTTGTTTTTTCGAGATACTGAAAAATGAAGGGGGCACCCGGGATTGAACCGGGGACCTCTCGATCTGCAGTCGAATGCTCTACGACTGAGCTATACCCCCTTTCACGATCTTTCCGTTCCCATAACTTAAGGAAAAATATTATACTCTGCCTGGCTAAAGACGTCTAATCGAGCAAAATATTGCGTAATCATTATCTCTCAGTTATATATTAGCGTTAAACGATATAAATATCAAAAATACTAGACACTTCGCGCCTGGAGAAAGTGCGAGTCGGCGCCTTCACCTTAATGTCAGAACGCGAAAATTGCACTAGTAGCTTTTTTTCAAGCAAGTTCTGTTCGTCCGTTCTCCGTAATCGTTTGGTATCTGATTAAACTGACATACTCGCCTATGGCTTTCGTAAACGAAAATTTCATTGTGACCCCGACGTGATTTGAACACGCAACCTTCTGATCTGGAGTCAGACGCGCTACCGTTGCGCCACGGAGTCGACGCTGCTTTGGTCTTGTCGTGAATAGGTTCCTCGAACACTTACTGTACCGTTCAAACCTAAGAAATAATGACAGTAGGATCCACGAGACACTCGTCCCAGATGTACTTGCTCTGGCGGGGGTGTAACTCAGTGGTAGAGTGTCTGCTTCGCATGCAGAAAGTCCTGGGTTCAAATCCCAGCTCCTCCAATTTTTGTTTCTCCGTGCAGCAGTACATGAAAACTTTTGCCTATCACCATATTCTACAAAATTCAGTGTACAAGATTCTTCCCCCAAGCAAGTGGATTTCGTACAGTTCGACCTCATGGCGGGAGGACGATGACCTGCAAGACCCTGGGCTGCGATCCCCCCCCATTGAAATGTTGCTCCAAAGCCTTCGGTATGGCGTTCAGGGTGCATCTCAAACATGTATTTGCAACTCACCGCGACAATCGTCATTTGTTTTTTCGAGATACTGAAAAATGAAGGGGGCACCCGGGATTGAACCGGGGACCTCTCGATCTGCAGTCGAATGCTCTACGACTGAGCTATACCCCCTTTCACGATCTTTCCGTTCCCATAACTTAAGGAAAAATATTATACTCTGCCTGGCTAAAGACGTCTAATCGAGCAAAATATTGCGTAATCATTATCTCTCAGTTATATATTAGCGTTAAACGATATAAATATCAAAAATACTAGACACTTCGCGCCTGGAGAAAGTGCGAGTCGGCGCCTTCACCTTAATGTCAGAACGCGAAAATTGCACTAGTAGCTTTTTTTCAAGCAAGTTCTGTTCGTCCGTTCTCCGTAATCGTTTGGTATCTGATTAAACTGACATACTCGCCTATGGCTTTCGTAAACGAAAATTTCATTGTGACCCCGACGTGATTTGAACACGCAACCTTCTGATCTGGAGTCAGACGCGCTACCGTTGCGCCACGGAGTCGACGCTGCTTTGGTCTTGTCGTGAATAGGTTCCTCGAACACTTACTGTACCGTTCAAACCTAAGAAATAATGACAGTAGGATCCACGAGACACTCGTCCCAGATGTACTTGCTCTGGCGGGGGTGTAACTCAGTGGTAGAGTGTCTGCTTCGCATGCAGAAAGTCCTGGGTTCAAATCCCAGCTCCTCCAATTTTTGTTTCTCCGTGCAGCAGTACATGAAAACTTTTGCCTATCACCATATTCTACAAAATTCAGTGTACAAGATTCTTCCCCCAAGCAAGTGGATTTCGTACAGTTCGACCTCATGGCGGGAGGACGATGACCTGCAAGACCCTGGGCTGCGATCCCCCCCCCCCCCCCATTGAAATGTTGCTCCAAAGCCTTCGGTATGGCGTTCAGGGTGCATCTCAAACATGTATTTGCAACTCACCGCGACAATCGTCATTTGTTTTTTCGAGATACTGAAAAATGAAGGGGGCACCCGGGATTGAACCGGGGACCTCTCGATCTGCAGTCGAATGCTCTACGACTGAGCTATACCCCCTTTCACGATCTTTCCGTTCCCATAACTTAAGGAAAAATATTATACTCTGCCTGGCTAAAGACGTCTAATCGAGCAAAATATTGCGTAATCATTATCTCTCAGTTATATATTAGCGTTAAACGATATAAATATCAAAAATACTAGACACTTCGCGCCTGGAGAAAGTGCGAGTCGGCGCCTTCACCTTAATGTCAGAACGCGAAAATTGCACTAGTAGCTTTTTTTCAAGCAAGTTCTGTTCGTCCGTTCTCCGTAATCGTTTGGTATCTGATTAAACTGACATACTCGCCTATGGCTTTCGTAAACGAAAATTTCATTGTGACCCCGACGTGATTTGAACACGCAACCTTCTGATCTGGAGTCAGACGCGCTACCGTTGCGCCACGGAGTCGACGCTGCTTTGGTCTTGTCGTGAATAGGTTCCTCGAACACTTACTGTACCGTTCAAACCTAAGAAATAATGACAGTAGGATCCACGAGACACTCGTCCCAGATGTACTTGCTCTGGCGGGGGTGTAACTCAGTGGTAGAGTGTCTGCTTCGCATGCAGAAAGTCCTGGGTTCAAATCCCAGCTCCTCCAATTTTTGTTTCTCCGTGCAGCAGTACATGAAAACTTTTGCCTATCACCATATTCTACAAAATTCAGTGTACAAGATTCTTCCCCCAAGCAAGTGGATTTCGTACAGTTCGACCTCATGGCGGGAGGACGATGACCTGCAAGACCCTGGGCTGCGATCCCCCCCCCCCCCCCCATTGAAATGTTGCTCCAAAGCCTTCGGTATGGCGTTCAGGGTGCATCTCAAACATGTATTTGCAACTCACCGCGACAATCGTCATTTGTTTTTTCGAGATACTGAAAAATGAAGGGGGCACCCGGGATTGAACCGGGGACCTCTCGATCTGCAGTCGAATGCTCTACGACTGAGCTATACCCCCTTTCACGATCTTTCCGTTCCCATAACTTAAGGAAAAATATTATACTCTGCCTGGCTAAAGACGTCTAATCGAGCAAAATATTGCGTAATCATTATCTCTCAGTTATATATTAGCGTTAAACGATATAAATATCAAAAATACTAGACACTTCGCGCCTGGAGAAAGTGCGAGTCGGCGCCTTCACCTTAATGTCAGAACGCGAAAATTGCACTAGTAGCTTTTTTTCAAGCAAGTTCTGTTCGTCCGTTCTCCGTAATCGTTTGGTATCTGATTAAACTGACATACTCGCCTATGGCTTTCGTAAACGAAAATTTCATTGTGACCCCGACGTGATTTGAACACGCAACCTTCTGATCTGGAGTCAGACGCGCTACCGTTGCGCCACGGAGTCGACGCTGCTTTGGTCTTGTCGTGAATAGGTTCCTCGAACACTTACTGTACCGTTCAAACCTAAGAAATAATGACAGTAGGATCCACGAGACACTCGTCCCAGATGTACTTGCTCTGGCGGGGGTGTAACTCAGTGGTAGAGTGTCTGCTTCGCATGCAGAAAGTCCTGGGTTCAAATCCCAGCTCCTCCAATTTTTGTTTCTCCGTGCAGCAGTACATGAAAACTTTTGCCTATCACCATATTCTACAAAATTCAGTGTACAAGATTCTTCCCCCAAGCAAGTGGATTTCGTACAGTTCGACCTCATGGCGGGAGGACGATGACCTGCAAGACCCTGGGCTGCGATCCCCCCCCATTGAAATGTTGCTCCAAAGCCTTCGGTATGGCGTTCAGGGTGCATCTCAAACATGTATTTGCAACTCACCGCGACAATCGTCATTTGTTTTTTCGAGATACTGAAAAATGAAGGGGGCACCCGGGATTGAACCGGGGACCTCTCGATCTGCAGTCGAATGCTCTACGACTGAGCTATACCCCCTTTCACGATCTTTCCGTTCCCATAACTTAAGGAAAAATATTATACTCTGCCTGGCTAAAGACGTCTAATCGAGCAAAATATTGCGTAATCATTATCTCTCAGTTATATATTAGCGTTAAACGATATAAATATCAAAAATACTAGACACTTCGCGCCTGGAGAAAGTGCGAGTCGGCGCCTTCACCTTAATGTCAGAACGCGAAAATTGCACTAGTAGCTTTTTTTCAAGCAAGTTCTGTTCGTCCGTTCTCCGTAATCGTTTGGTATCTGATTAAACTGACATACTCGCCTATGGCTTTCGTAAACGAAAATTTCATTGTGACCCCGACGTGATTTGAACACGCAACCTTCTGATCTGGAGTCAGACGCGCTACCGTTGCGCCACGGAGTCGACGCTGCTTTGGTCTTGTCGTGAATAGGTTCCTCGAACACTTACTGTACCGTTCAAACCTAAGAAATAATGACAGTAGGATCCACGAGACACTCGTCCCAGATGTACTTGCTCTGGCGGGGGTGTAACTCAGTGGTAGAGTGTCTGCTTCGCATGCAGAAAGTCCTGGGTTCAAATCCCAGCTCCTCCAATTTTTGTTTCTCCGTGCAGCAGTACATGAAAACTTTTGCCTATCACCATATTCTACAAAATTCAGTGTACAAGATTCTTCCCCCAAGCAAGTGGATTTCGTACAGTTCGACCTCATGGCGGGAGGACGATGACCTGCAAGACCCTGGGCTGCGATCCCCCCCCCCCCCCCATTGAAATGTTGCTCCAAAGCCTTCGGTATGGCGTTCAGGGTGCATCTCAAACATGTATTTGCAACTCACCGCGACAATCGTCATTTGTTTTTTCGAGATACTGAAAAATGAAGGGGGCACCCGGGATTGAACCGGGGACCTCTCGATCTGCAGTCGAATGCTCTACGACTGAGCTATACCCCCTTTCACGATCTTTCCGTTCCCATAACTTAAGGAAAAATATTATACTCTGCCTGGCTAAAGACGTCTAATCGAGCAAAATATTGCGTAATCATTATCTCTCAGTTATATATTAGCGTTAAACGATATAAATATCAAAAATACTAGACACTTCGCGCCTGGAGAAAGTGCGAGTCGGCGCCTTCACCTTAATGTCAGAACGCGAAAATTGCACTAGTAGCTTTTTTTCAAGCAAGTTCTGTTCGTCCGTTCTCCGTAATCGTTTGGTATCTGATTAAACTGACATACTCGCCTATGGCTTTCGTAAACGAAAATTTCATTGTGACCCCGACGTGATTTGAACACGCAACCTTCTGATCTGGAGTCAGACGCGCTACCGTTGCGCCACGGAGTCGACGCTGCTTTGGTCTTGTCGTGAATAGGTTCCTCGAACACTTACTGTACCGTTCAAACCTAAGAAATAATGACAGTAGGATCCACGAGACACTCGTCCCAGATGTACTTGCTCTGGCGGGGGTGTAACTCAGTGGTAGAGTGTCTGCTTCGCATGCAGAAAGTCCTGGGTTCAAATCCCAGCTCCTCCAATTTTTGTTTCTCCGTGCAGCAGTACATGAAAACTTTTGCCTATCACCATATTCTACAAAATTCAGTGTACAAGATTCTTCCCCCAAGCAAGTGGATTTCGTACAGTTCGACCTCATGGCGGGAGGACGATGACCTGCAAGACCCTGGGCTGCGATCCCCCCCCCCCCCCCATTGAAATGTTGCTCCAAAGCCTTCGGTATGGCGTTCAGGGTGCATCTCAAACATGTATTTGCAACTCACCGCGACAATCGTCATTTGTTTTTTCGAGATACTGAAAAATGAAGGGGGCACCCGGGATTGAACCGGGGACCTCTCGATCTGCAGTCGAATGCTCTACGACTGAGCTATACCCCCTTTCACGATCTTTCCGTTCCCATAACTTAAGGAAAAATATTATACTCTGCCTGGCTAAAGACGTCTAATCGAGCAAAATATTGCGTAATCATTATCTCTCAGTTATATATTAGCGTTAAACGATATAAATATCAAAAATACTAGACACTTCGCGCCTGGAGAAAGTGCGAGTCGGCGCCTTCACCTTAATGTCAGAACGCGAAAATTGCACTAGTAGCTTTTTTTCAAGCAAGTTCTGTTCGTCCGTTCTCCGTAATCGTTTGGTATCTGATTAAACTGACATACTCGCCTATGGCTTTCGTAAACGAAAATTTCATTGTGACCCCGACGTGATTTGAACACGCAACCTTCTGATCTGGAGTCAGACGCGCTACCGTTGCGCCACGGAGTCGACGCTGCTTTGGTCTTGTCGTGAATAGGTTCCTCGAACACTTACTGTACCGTTCAAACCTAAGAAATAATGACAGTAGGATCCACGAGACACTCGTCCCAGATGTACTTGCTCTGGCGGGGGTGTAACTCAGTGGTAGAGTGTCTGCTTCGCATGCAGAAAGTCCTGGGTTCAAATCCCAGCTCCTCCAATTTTTGTTTCTCCGTGCAGCAGTACATGAAAACTTTTGCCTATCACCATATTCTACAAAATTCAGTGTACAAGATTCTTCCCCCAAGCAAGTGGATTTCGTACAGTTCGACCTCATGGCGGGAGGACGATGACCTGCAAGACCCTGGGCTGCGATCCCCCCCCCCCCCCCCCATTGAAATGTTGCTCCAAAGCCTTCGGTATGGCGTTCAGGGTGCATCTCAAACATGTATTTGCAACTCACCGCGACAATCGTCATTTGTTTTTTCGAGATACTGAAAAATGAAGGGGGCACCCGGGATTGAACCGGGGACCTCTCGATCTGCAGTCGAATGCTCTACGACTGAGCTATACCCCCTTTCACGATCTTTCCGTTCCCATAACTTAAGGAAAAATATTATACTCTGCCTGGCTAAAGACGTCTAATCGAGCAAAATATTGCGTAATCATTATCTCTCAGTTATATATTAGCGTTAAACGATATAAATATCAAAAATACTAGACACTTCGCGCCTGGAGAAAGTGCGAGTCGGCGCCTTCACCTTAATGTCAGAACGCGAAAATTGCACTAGTAGCTTTTTTTCAAGCAAGTTCTGTTCGTCCGTTCTCCGTAATCGTTTGGTATCTGATTAAACTGACATACTCGCCTATGGCTTTCGTAAACGAAAATTTCATTGTGACCCCGACGTGATTTGAACACGCAACCTTCTGATCTGGAGTCAGACGCGCTACCGTTGCGCCACGGAGTCGACGCTGCTTTGGTCTTGTCGTGAATAGGTTCCTCGAACACTTACTGTACCGTTCAAACCTAAGAAATAATGACAGTAGGATCCACGAGACACTCGTCCCAGATGTACTTGCTCTGGCGGGGGTGTAACTCAGTGGTAGAGTGTCTGCTTCGCATGCAGAAAGTCCTGGGTTCAAATCCCAGCTCCTCCAATTTTTGTTTCTCCGTGCAGCAGTACATGAAAACTTTTGCCTATCACCATATTCTACAAAATTCAGTGTACAAGATTCTTCCCCCAAGCAAGTGGATTTCGTACAGTTCGACCTCATGGCGGGAGGACGATGACCTGCAAGACCCTGGGCTGCGATCCCCCCCCATTGAAATGTTGCTCCAAAGCCTTCGGTATGGCGTTCAGGGTGCATCTCAAACATGTATTTGCAACTCACCGCGACAATCGTCATTTGTTTTTTCGAGATACTGAAAAATGAAGGGGGCACCCGGGATTGAACCGGGGACCTCTCGATCTGCAGTCGAATGCTCTACGACTGAGCTATACCCCCTTTCACGATCTTTCCGTTCCCATAACTTAAGGAAAAATATTATACTCTGCCTGGCTAAAGACGTCTAATCGAGCAAAATATTGCGTAATCATTATCTCTCAGTTATATATTAGCGTTAAACGATATAAATATCAAAAATACTAGACACTTCGCGCCTGGAGAAAGTGCGAGTCGGCGCCTTCACCTTAATGTCAGAACGCGAAAATTGCACTAGTAGCTTTTTTTCAAGCAAGTTCTGTTCGTCCGTTCTCCGTAATCGTTTGGTATCTGATTAAACTGACATACTCGCCTATGGCTTTCGTAAACGAAAATTTCATTGTGACCCCGACGTGATTTGAACACGCAACCTTCTGATCTGGAGTCAGACGCGCTACCGTTGCGCCACGGAGTCGACGCTGCTTTGGTCTTGTCGTGAATAGGTTCCTCGAACACTTACTGTACCGTTCAAACCTAAGAAATAATGACAGTAGGATCCACGAGACACTCGTCCCAGATGTACTTGCTCTGGCGGGGGTGTAACTCAGTGGTAGAGTGTCTGCTTCGCATGCAGAAAGTCCTGGGTTCAAATCCCAGCTCCTCCAATTTTTGTTTCTCCGTGCAGCAGTACATGAAAACTTTTGCCTATCACCATATTCTACAAAATTCAGTGTACAAGATTCTTCCCCCAAGCAAGTGGATTTCGTACAGTTCGACCTCATGGCGGGAGGACGATGACCTGCAAGACCCTGGGCTGCGATCCCCCCCCCATTGAAATGTTGCTCCAAAGCCTTCGGTATGGCGTTCAGGGTGCATCTCAAACATGTATTTGCAACTCACCGCGACAATCGTCATTTGTTTTTTCGAGATACTGAAAAATGAAGGGGGCACCCGGGATTGAACCGGGGACCTCTCGATCTGCAGTCGAATGCTCTACGACTGAGCTATACCCCCTTTCACGATCTTTCCGTTCCCATAACTTAAGGAAAAATATTATACTCTGCCTGGCTAAAGACGTCTAATCGAGCAAAATATTGCGTAATCATTATCTCTCAGTTATATATTAGCGTTAAACGATATAAATATCAAAAATACTAGACACTTCGCGCCTGGAGAAAGTGCGAGTCGGCGCCTTCACCTTAATGTCAGAACGCGAAAATTGCACTAGTAGCTTTTTTTCAAGCAAGTTCTGTTCGTCCGTTCTCCGTAATCGTTTGGTATCTGATTAAACTGACATACTCGCCTATGGCTTTCGTAAACGAAAATTTCATTGTGACCCCGACGTGATTTGAACACGCAACCTTCTGATCTGGAGTCAGACGCGCTACCGTTGCGCCACGGAGTCGACGCTGCTTTGGTCTTGTCGTGAATAGGTTCCTCGAACACTTACTGTACCGTTCAAACCTAAGAAATAATGACAGTAGGATCCACGAGACACTCGTCCCAGATGTACTTGCTCTGGCGGGGGTGTAACTCAGTGGTAGAGTGTCTGCTTCGCATGCAGAAAGTCCTGGGTTCAAATCCCAGCTCCTCCAATTTTTGTTTCTCCGTGCAGCAGTACATGAAAACTTTTGCCTATCACCATATTCTACAAAATTCAGTGTACAAGATTCTTCCCCCAAGCAAGTGGATTTCGTACAGTTCGACCTCATGGCGGGAGGACGATGACCTGCAAGACCCTGGGCTGCGATCCCCCCCCCCCCCCATTGAAATGTTGCTCCAAAGCCTTCGGTATGGCGTTCAGGGTGCATCTCAAACATGTATTTGCAACTCACCGCGACAATCGTCATTTGTTTTTTCGAGATACTGAAAAATGAAGGGGGCACCCGGGATTGAACCGGGGACCTCTCGATCTGCAGTCGAATGCTCTACGACTGAGCTATACCCCCTTTCACGATCTTTCCGTTCCCATAACTTAAGGAAAAATATTATACTCTGCCTGGCTAAAGACGTCTAATCGAGCAAAATATTGCGTAATCATTATCTCTCAGTTATATATTAGCGTTAAACGATATAAATATCAAAAATACTAGACACTTCGCGCCTGGAGAAAGTGCGAGTCGGCGCCTTCACCTTAATGTCAGAACGCGAAAATTGCACTAGTAGCTTTTTTTCAAGCAAGTTCTGTTCGTCCGTTCTCCGTAATCGTTTGGTATCTGATTAAACTGACATACTCGCCTATGGCTTTCGTAAACGAAAATTTCATTGTGACCCCGACGTGATTTGAACACGCAACCTTCTGATCTGGAGTCAGACGCGCTACCGTTGCGCCACGGAGTCGACGCTGCTTTGGTCTTGTCGTGAATAGGTTCCTCGAACACTTACTGTACCGTTCAAACCTAAGAAATAATGACAGTAGGATCCACGAGACACTCGTCCCAGATGTACTTGCTCTGGCGGGGGTGTAACTCAGTGGTAGAGTGTCTGCTTCGCATGCAGAAAGTCCTGGGTTCAAATCCCAGCTCCTCCAATTTTTGTTTCTCCGTGCAGCAGTACATGAAAACTTTTGCCTATCACCATATTCTACAAAATTCAGTGTACAAGATTCTTCCCCCAAGCAAGTGGATTTCGTACAGTTCGACCTCATGGCGGGAGGACGATGACCTGCAAGACCCTGGGCTGCGATCCCCCCCCCCCCCCATTGAAATGTTGCTCCAAAGCCTTCGGTATGGCGTTCAGGGTGCATCTCAAACATGTATTTGCAACTCACCGCGACAATCGTCATTTGTTTTTTCGAGATACTGAAAAATGAAGGGGGCACCCGGGATTGAACCGGGGACCTCTCGATCTGCAGTCGAATGCTCTACGACTGAGCTATACCCCCTTTCACGATCTTTCCGTTCCCATAACTTAAGGAAAAATATTATACTCTGCCTGGCTAAAGACGTCTAATCGAGCAAAATATTGCGTAATCATTATCTCTCAGTTATATATTAGCGTTAAACGATATAAATATCAAAAATACTAGACACTTCGCGCCTGGAGAAAGTGCGAGTCGGCGCCTTCACCTTAATGTCAGAACGCGAAAATTGCACTAGTAGCTTTTTTTCAAGCAAGTTCTGTTCGTCCGTTCTCCGTAATCGTTTGGTATCTGATTAAACTGACATACTCGCCTATGGCTTTCGTAAACGAAAATTTCATTGTGACCCCGACGTGATTTGAACACGCAACCTTCTGATCTGGAGTCAGACGCGCTACCGTTGCGCCACGGAGTCGACGCTGCTTTGGTCTTGTCGTGAATAGGTTCCTCGAACACTTACTGTACCGTTCAAACCTAAGAAATAATGACAGTAGGATCCACGAGACACTCGTCCCAGATGTACTTGCTCTGGCGGGGGTGTAACTCAGTGGTAGAGTGTCTGCTTCGCATGCAGAAAGTCCTGGGTTCAAATCCCAGCTCCTCCAATTTTTGTTTCTCCGTGCAGCAGTACATGAAAACTTTTGCCTATCACCATATTCTACAAAATTCAGTGTACAAGATTCTTCCCCCAAGCAAGTGGATTTCGTACAGTTCGACCTCATGGCGGGAGGACGATGACCTGCAAGACCCTGGGCTGCGATCCCCCCCCCCCCCCCCCCCCCCCCATTGAAATGTTGCTCCAAAGCCTTCGGTATGGCGTTCAGGGTGCATCTCAAACATGTATTTGCAACTCACCGCGACAATCGTCATTTGTTTTTTCGAGATACTGAAAAATGAAGGGGGCACCCGGGATTGAACCAGGGACCTCTCGATCTGCAGTCGAATGCTCTACGACTGAGCTATACCCCCTTTCACGATCTTTCCGTTCCCATAACTTAAGGAAAAATATTATACTCTGCCTGGCTAAAGACGTCTAATCGAGCAAAATATTGCGTAATCATTATCTCTCAGTTATATATTAGCGTTAAACGATATAAATATCAAAAATACTAGACACTTCGCGCCTGGAGAAAGTGCGAGTCGGCGCCTTCACCTTAATGTCAGAACGCGAAAATTGCACTAGTAGCTTTTTTTCAAGCAAGTTCTGTTCGTCCGTTCTCCGTAATCGTTTGGTATCTGATTAAACTGACATACTCGCCTATGGCTTTCGTAAACGAAAATTTCATTGTGACCCCGACGTGATTTGAACACGCAACCTTCTGATCTGGAGTCAGACGCGCTACCGTTGCGCCACGGAGTCGACGCTGCTTTGGTCTTGTCGTGAATAGGTTCCTCGAACACTTACTGTACCGTTCAAACCTAAGAAATAATGACAGTAGGATCCACGAGACACTCGTCCCAGATGTACTTGCTCTGGCGGGGGTGTAACTCAGTGGTAGAGTGTCTGCTTCGCATGCAGAAAGTCCTGGGTTCAAATCCCAGCTCCTCCAATTTTTGTTTCTCCGTGCAGCAGTACATGAAAACTTTTGCCTATCACCATATTCTACAAAATTCAGTGTACAAGATTCTTCCCCCAAGCAAGTGGATTTCGTACAGTTCGACCTCATGGCGGGAGGACGATGACCTGCAAGACCCTGGGCTGCGATCCCCCCCCATTGAAATGTTGCTCCAAAGCCTTCGGTATGGCGTTCAGGGTGCATCTCAAACATGTATTTGCAACTCACCGCGACAATCGTCATTTGTTTTTTCGAGATACTGAAAAATGAAGGGGGCACCCGGGATTGAACCGGGGACCTCTCGATCTGCAGTCGAATGCTCTACGACTGAGCTATACCCCCTTTCACGATCTTTCCGTTCCCATAACTTAAGGAAAAATATTATACTCTGCCTGGCTAAAGACGTCTAATCGAGCAAAATATTGCGTAATCATTATCTCTCAGTTATATATTAGCGTTAAACGATATAAATATCAAAAATACTAGACACTTCGCGCCTGGAGAAAGTGCGAGTCGGCGCCTTCACCTTAATGTCAGAACGCGAAAATTGCACTAGTAGCTTTTTTTCAAGCAAGTTCTGTTCGTCCGTTCTCCGTAATCGTTTGGTATCTGATTAAACTGACATACTCGCCTATGGCTTTCGTAAACGAAAATTTCATTGTGACCCCGACGTGATTTGAACACGCAACCTTCTGATCTGGAGTCAGACGCGCTACCGTTGCGCCACGGAGTCGACGCTGCTTTGGTCTTGTCGTGAATAGGTTCCTCGAACACTTACTGTACCGTTCAAACCTAAGAAATAATGACAGTAGGATCCACGAGACACTCGTCCCAGATGTACTTGCTCTGGCGGGGGTGTAACTCAGTGGTAGAGTGTCTGCTTCGCATGCAGAAAGTCCTGGGTTCAAATCCCAGCTCCTCCAATTTTTGTTTCTCCGTGCAGCAGTACATGAAAACTTTTGCCTATCACCATATTCTACAAAATTCAGTGTACAAGATTCTTCCCCCAAGCAAGTGGATTTCGTACAGTTCGACCTCATGGCGGGAGGACGATGACCTGCAAGACCCTGGGCTGCGATCCCCCCCCATTGAAATGTTGCTCCAAAGCCTTCGGTATGGCGTTCAGGGTGCATCTCAAACATGTATTTGCAACTCACCGCGACAATCGTCATTTGTTTTTTCGAGATACTGAAAAATGAAGGGGGCACCCGGGATTGAACCGGGGACCTCTCGATCTGCAGTCGAATGCTCTACGACTGAGCTATACCCCCTTTCACGATCTTTCCGTTCCCATAACTTAAGGAAAAATATTATACTCTGCCTGGCTAAAGACGTCTAATCGAGCAAAATATTGCGTAATCATTATCTCTCAGTTATATATTAGCGTTAAACGATATAAATATCAAAAATACTAGACACTTCGCGCCTGGAGAAAGTGCGAGTCGGCGCCTTCACCTTAATGTCAGAACGCGAAAATTGCACTAGTAGCTTTTTTTCAAGCAAGTTCTGTTCGTCCGTTCTCCGTAATCGTTTGGTATCTGATTAAACTGACATACTCGCCTATGGCTTTCGTAAACGAAAATTTCATTGTGACCCCGACGTGATTTGAACACGCAACCTTCTGATCTGGAGTCAGACGCGCTACCGTTGCGCCACGGAGTCGACGCTGCTTTGGTCTTGTCGTGAATAGGTTCCTCGAACACTTACTGTACCGTTCAAACCTAAGAAATAATGACAGTAGGATCCACGAGACACTCGTCCCAGATGTACTTGCTCTGGCGGGGGTGTAACTCAGTGGTAGAGTGTCTGCTTCGCATGCAGAAAGTCCTGGGTTCAAATCCCAGCTCCTCCAATTTTTGTTTCTCCGTGCAGCAGTACATGAAAACTTTTGCCTATCACCATATTCTACAAAATTCAGTGTACAAGATTCTTCCCCCAAGCAAGTGGATTTCGTACAGTTCGACCTCATGGCGGGAGGACGATGACCTGCAAGACCCTGGGCTGCGATCCCCCCCCCCCCCCATTGAAATGTTGCTCCAAAGCCTTCGGTATGGCGTTCAGGGTGCATCTCAAACATGTATTTGCAACTCACCGCGACAATCGTCATTTGTTTTTTCGAGATACTGAAAAATGAAGGGGGCACCCGGGATTGAACCGGGGACCTCTCGATCTGCAGTCGAATGCTCTACGACTGAGCTATACCCCCTTTCACGATCTTTCCGTTCCCATAACTTAAGGAAAAATATTATACTCTGCCTGGCTAAAGACGTCTAATCGAGCAAAATATTGCGTAATCATTATCTCTCAGTTATATATTAGCGTTAAACGATATAAATATCAAAAATACTAGACACTTCGCGCCTGGAGAAAGTGCGAGTCGGCGCCTTCACCTTAATGTCAGAACGCGAAAATTGCACTAGTAGCTTTTTTTCAAGCAAGTTCTGTTCGTCCGTTCTCCGTAATCGTTTGGTATCTGATTAAACTGACATACTCGCCTATGGCTTTCGTAAACGAAAATTTCATTGTGACCCCGACGTGATTTGAACACGCAACCTTCTGATCTGGAGTCAGACGCGCTACCGTTGCGCCACGGAGTCGACGCTGCTTTGGTCTTGTCGTGAATAGGTTCCTCGAACACTTACTGTACCGTTCAAACCTAAGAAATAATGACAGTAGGATCCACGAGACACTCGTCCCAGATGTACTTGCTCTGGCGGGGGTGTAACTCAGTGGTAGAGTGTCTGCTTCGCATGCAGAAAGTCCTGGGTTCAAATCCCAGCTCCTCCAATTTTTGTTTCTCCGTGCAGCAGTACATGAAAACTTTTGCCTATCACCATATTCTACAAAATTCAGTGTACAAGATTCTTCCCCCAAGCAAGTGGATTTCGTACAGTTCGACCTCATGGCGGGAGGACGATGACCTGCAAGACCCTGGGCTGCGATCCCCCCCCATTGAAATGTTGCTCCAAAGCCTTCGGTATGGCGTTCAGGGTGCATCTCAAACATGTATTTGCAACTCACCGCGACAATCGTCATTTGTTTTTTCGAGATACTGAAAAATGAAGGGGGCACCCGGGATTGAACCGGGGACCTCTCGATCTGCAGTCGAATGCTCTACGACTGAGCTATACCCCCTTTCACGATCTTTCCGTTCCCATAACTTAAGGAAAAATATTATACTCTGCCTGGCTAAAGACGTCTAATCGAGCAAAATATTGCGTAATCATTATCTCTCAGTTATATATTAGCGTTAAACGATATAAATATCAAAAATACTAGACACTTCGCGCCTGGAGAAAGTGCGAGTCGGCGCCTTCACCTTAATGTCAGAACGCGAAAATTGCACTAGTAGCTTTTTTTCAAGCAAGTTCTGTTCGTCCGTTCTCCGTAATCGTTTGGTATCTGATTAAACTGACATACTCGCCTATGGCTTTCGTAAACGAAAATTTCATTGTGACCCCGACGTGATTTGAACACGCAACCTTCTGATCTGGAGTCAGACGCGCTACCGTTGCGCCACGGAGTCGACGCTGCTTTGGTCTTGTCGTGAATAGGTTCCTCGAACACTTACTGTACCGTTCAAACCTAAGAAATAATGACAGTAGGATCCACGAGACACTCGTCCCAGATGTACTTGCTCTGGCGGGGGTGTAACTCAGTGGTAGAGTGTCTGCTTCGCATGCAGAAAGTCCTGGGTTCAAATCCCAGCTCCTCCAATTTTTGTTTCTCCGTGCAGCAGTACATGAAAACTTTTGCCTATCACCATATTCTACAAAATTCAGTGTACAAGATTCTTCCCCCAAGCAAGTGGATTTCGTACAGTTCGACCTCATGGCGGGAGGACGATGACCTGCAAGACCCTGGGCTGCGATCCCCCCCCATTGAAATGTTGCTCCAAAGCCTTCGGTATGGCGTTCAGGGTGCATCTCAAACATGTATTTGCAACTCACCGCGACAATCGTCATTTGTTTTTTCGAGATACTGAAAAATGAAGGGGGCACCCGGGATTGAACCGGGGACCTCTCGATCTGCAGTCGAATGCTCTACGACTGAGCTATACCCCCTTTCACGATCTTTCCGTTCCCATAACTTAAGGAAAAATATTATACTCTGCCTGGCTAAAGACGTCTAATCGAGCAAAATATTGCGTAATCATTATCTCTCAGTTATATATTAGCGTTAAACGATATAAATATCAAAAATACTAGACACTTCGCGCCTGGAGAAAGTGCGAGTCGGCGCCTTCACCTTAATGTCAGAACGCGAAAATTGCACTAGTAGCTTTTTTTCAAGCAAGTTCTGTTCGTCCGTTCTCCGTAATCGTTTGGTATCTGATTAAACTGACATACTCGCCTATGGCTTTCGTAAACGAAAATTTCATTATGACCCCGACGTGATTTGAACACGCAACCTTCTGATCTGGAGTCAGACGCGCTACCGTTGCGCCACGGAGTCGACGCTGCTTTGGTCTTGTCGTGAATAGGTTCCTCGAACACTTACTGTACCGTTCAAACCTAAGAAATAATGACAGTAGGATCCACGAGACACTCGTCCCAGATGTACTTGCTCTGGCGGGGGTGTAACTCAGTGGTAGAGTGTCTGCTTCGCATGCAGAAAGTCCTGGGTTCAAATCCCAGCTCCTCCAATTTTTGTTTCTCCGTGCAGCAGTACATGAAAACTTTTGCCTATCACCATATTCTACAAAATTCAGTGTACAAGATTCTTCCCCCAAGCAAGTGGATTTCGTACAGTTCGACCTCATGGCGGGAGGACGATGACCTGCAAGACCCTGGGCTGCGATCCCCCCCCATTGAAATGTTGCTCCAAAGCCTTCGGTATGGCGTTCAGGGTGCATCTCAAACATGTATTTGCAACTCACCGCGACAATCGTCATTTGTTTTTTCGAGATACTGAAAAATGAAGGGGGCACCCGGGATTGAACCGGGGACCTCTCGATCTGCAGTCGAATGCTCTACGACTGAGCTATACCCCCTTTCACGATCTTTCCGTTCCCATAACTTAAGGAAAAATATTATACTCTGCCTGGCTAAAGACGTCTAATCGAGCAAAATATTGCGTAATCATTATCTCTCAGTTATATATTAGCGTTAAACGATATAAATATCAAAAATACTAGACACTTCGCGCCTGGAGAAAGTGCGAGTCGGCGCCTTCACCTTAATGTCAGAACGCGAAAATTGCACTAGTAGCTTTTTTTCAAGCAAGTTCTGTTCGTCCGTTCTCCGTAATCGTTTGGTATCTGATTAAACTGACATACTCGCCTATGGCTTTCGTAAACGAAAATTTCATTGTGACCCCGACGTGATTTGAACACGCAACCTTCTGATCTGGAGTCAGACGCGCTACCGTTGCGCCACGGAGTCGACGCTGCTTTGGTCTTGTCGTGAATAGGTTCCTCGAACACTTACTGTACCGTTCAAACCTAAGAAATAATGACAGTAGGATCCACGAGACACTCGTCCCAGATGTACTTGCTCTGGCGGGGGTGTAACTCAGTGGTAGAGTGTCTGCTTCGCATGCAGAAAGTCCTGGGTTCAAATCCCAGCTCCTCCAATTTTTGTTTCTCCGTGCAGCAGTACATGAAAACTTTTGCCTATCACCATATTCTACAAAATTCAGTGTACAAGATTCTTCCCCCAAGCAAGTGGATTTCGTACAGTTCGACCTCATGGCGGGAGGACGATGACCTGCAAGACCCTGGGCTGCGATCCCCCCCCCCCCCCATTGAAATGTTGCTCCAAAGCCTTCGGTATGGCGTTCAGGGTGCATCTCAAACATGTATTTGCAACTCACCGCGACAATCGTCATTTGTTTTTTCGAGATACTGAAAAATGAAGGGGGCACCCGGGATTGAACCGGGGACCTCTCGATCTGCAGTCGAATGCTCTACGACTGAGCTATACCCCCTTTCACGATCTTTCCGTTCCCATAACTTAAGGAAAAATATTATACTCTGCCTGGCTAAAGACGTCTAATCGAGCAAAATATTGCGTAATCATTATCTCTCAGTTATATATTAGCGTTAAACGATATAAATATCAAAAATACTAGACACTTCGCGCCTGGAGAAAGTGCGAGTCGGCGCCTTCACCTTAATGTCAGAACGCGAAAATTGCACTAGTAGCTTTTTTTCAAGCAAGTTCTGTTCGTCCGTTCTCCGTAATCGTTTGGTATCTGATTAAACTGACATACTCGCCTATGGCTTTCGTAAACGAAAATTTCATTGTGACCCCGACGTGATTTGAACACGCAACCTTCTGATCTGGAGTCAGACGCGCTACCGTTGCGCCACGGAGTCGACGCTGCTTTGGTCTTGTCGTGAATAGGTTCCTCGAACACTTACTGTACCGTTCAAACCTAAGAAATAATGACAGTAGGATCCACGAGACACTCGTCCCAGATGTACTTGCTCTGGCGGGGGTGTAACTCAGTGGTAGAGTGTCTGCTTCGCATGCAGAAAGTCCTGGGTTCAAATCCCAGCTCCTCCAATTTTTGTTTCTCCGTGCAGCAGTACATGAAAACTTTTGCCTATCACCATATTCTACAAAATTCAGTGTACAAGATTCTTCCCCCAAGCAAGTGGATTTCGTACAGTTCGACCTCATGGCGGGAGGACGATGACCTGCAAGACCCTGGGCTGCGATCCCCCCCCATTGAAATGTTGCTCCAAAGCCTTCGGTATGGCGTTCAGGGTGCATCTCAAACATGTATTTGCAACTCACCGCGACAATCGTCATTTGTTTTTTCGAGATACTGAAAAATGAAGGGGGCACCCGGGATTGAACCGGGGACCTCTCGATCTGCAGTCGAATGCTCTACGACTGAGCTATACCCCCTTTCACGATCTTTCCGTTCCCATAACTTAAGGAAAAATATTATACTCTGCCTGGCTAAAGACGTCTAATCGAGCAAAATATTGCGTAATCATTATCTCTCAGTTATATATTAGCGTTAAACGATATAAATATCAAAAATACTAGACACTTCGCGCCTGGAGAAAGTGCGAGTCGGCGCCTTCACCTTAATGTCAGAACGCGAAAATTGCACTAGTAGCTTTTTTTCAAGCAAGTTCTGTTCGTCCGTTCTCCGTAATCGTTTGGTATCTGATTAAACTGACATACTCGCCTATGGCTTTCGTAAACGAAAATTTCATTGTGACCCCGACGTGATTTGAACACGCAACCTTCTGATCTGGAGTCAGACGCGCTACCGTTGCGCCACGGAGTCGACGCTGCTTTGGTCTTGTCGTGAATAGGTTCCTCGAACACTTACTGTACCGTTCAAACCTAAGAAATAATGACAGTAGGATCCACGAGACACTCGTCCCAGATGTACTTGCTCTGGCGGGGGTGTAACTCAGTGGTAGAGTGTCTGCTTCGCATGCAGAAAGTCCTGGGTTCAAATCCCAGCTCCTCCAATTTTTGTTTCTCCGTGCAGCAGTACATGAAAACTTTTGCCTATCACCATATTCTACAAAATTCAGTGTACAAGATTCTTCCCCCAAGCAAGTGGATTTCGTACAGTTCGACCTCATGGCGGGAGGACGATGACCTGCAAGACCCTGGGCTGCGATCCCCCCCCCCCCCATTGAAATGTTGCTCCAAAGCCTTCGGTATGGCGTTCAGGGTGCATCTCAAACATGTATTTGCAACTCACCGCGACAATCGTCATTTGTTTTTTCGAGATACTGAAAAATGAAGGGGGCACCCGGGATTGAACCGGGGACCTCTCGATCTGCAGTCGAATGCTCTACGACTGAGCTATACCCCCTTTCACGATCTTTCCGTTCCCATAACTTAAGGAAAAATATTATACTCTGCCTGGCTAAAGACGTCTAATCGAGCAAAATATTGCGTAATCATTATCTCTCAGTTATATATTAGCGTTAAACGATATAAATATCAAAAATACTAGACACTTCGCGCCTGGAGAAAGTGCGAGTCGGCGCCTTCACCTTAATGTCAGAACGCGAAAATTGCACTAGTAGCTTTTTTTCAAGCAAGTTCTGTTCGTCCGTTCTCCGTAATCGTTTGGTATCTGATTAAACTGACATACTCGCCTATGGCTTTCGTAAACGAAAATTTCATTGTGACCCCGACGTGATTTGAACACGCAACCTTCTGATCTGGAGTCAGACGCGCTACCGTTGCGCCACGGAGTCGACGCTGCTTTGGTCTTGTCGTGAATAGGTTCCTCGAACACTTACTGTACCGTTCAAACCTAAGAAATAATGACAGTAGGATCCACGAGACACTCGTCCCAGATGTACTTGCTCTGGCGGGGGTGTAACTCAGTGGTAGAGTGTCTGCTTCGCATGCAGAAAGTCCTGGGTTCAAATCCCAGCTCCTCCAATTTTTGTTTCTCCGTGCAGCAGTACATGAAAACTTTTGCCTATCACCATATTCTACAAAATTCAGTGTACAAGATTCTTCCCCCAAGCAAGTGGATTTCGTACAGTTCGACCTCATGGCGGGAGGACGATGACCTGCAAGACCCTGGGCTGCGATCCCCCCCCATTGAAATGTTGCTCCAAAGCCTTCGGTATGGCGTTCAGGGTGCATCTCAAACATGTATTTGCAACTCACCGCGACAATCGTCATTTGTTTTTTCGAGATACTGAAAAATGAAGGGGGCACCCGGGATTGAACCGGGGACCTCTCGATCTGCAGTCGAATGCTCTACGACTGAGCTATACCCCCTTTCACGATCTTTCCGTTCCCATAACTTAAGGAAAAATATTATACTCTGCCTGGCTAAAGACGTCTAATCGAGCAAAATATTGCGTAATCATTATCTCTCAGTTATATATTAGCGTTAAACGATATAAATATCAAAAATACTAGACACTTCGCGCCTGGAGAAAGTGCGAGTCGGCGCCTTCACCTTAATGTCAGAACGCGAAAATTGCACTAGTAGCTTTTTTTCAAGCAAGTTCTGTTCGTCCGTTCTCCGTAATCGTTTGGTATCTGATTAAACTGACATACTCGCCTATGGCTTTCGTAAACGAAAATTTCATTGTGACCCCGACGTGATTTGAACACGCAACCTTCTGATCTGGAGTCAGACGCGCTACCGTTGCGCCACGGAGTCGACGCTGCTTTGGTCTTGTCGTGAATAGGTTCCTCGAACACTTACTGTACCGTTCAAACCTAAGAAATAATGACAGTAGGATCCACGAGACACTCGTCCCAGATGTACTTGCTCTGGCGGGGGTGTAACTCAGTGGTAGAGTGTCTGCTTCGCATGCAGAAAGTCCTGGGTTCAAATCCCAGCTCCTCCAATTTTTGTTTCTCCGTGCAGCAGTACATGAAAACTTTTGCCTATCACCATATTCTACAAAATTCAGTGTACAAGATTCTTCCCCCAAGCAAGTGGATTTCGTACAGTTCGACCTCATGGCGGGAGGACGATGACCTGCAAGACCCTGGGCTGCGATCCCCCCCCATTGAAATGTTGCTCCAAAGCCTTCGGTATGGCGTTCAGGGTGCATCTCAAACATGTATTTGCAACTCACCGCGACAATCGTCATTTGTTTTTTCGAGATACTGAAAAATGAAGGGGGCACCCGGGATTGAACCGGGGACCTCTCGATCTGCAGTCGAATGCTCTACGACTGAGCTATACCCCCTTTCACGATCTTTCCGTTCCCATAACTTAAGGAAAAATATTATACTCTGCCTGGCTAAAGACGTCTAATCGAGCAAAATATTGCGTAATCATTATCTCTCAGTTATATATTAGCGTTAAACGATATAAATATCAAAAATACTAGACACTTCGCGCCTGGAGAAAGTGCGAGTCGGCGCCTTCACCTTAATGTCAGAACGCGAAAATTGCACTAGTAGCTTTTTTTCAAGCAAGTTCTGTTCGTCCGTTCTCCGTAATCGTTTGGTATCTGATTAAACTGACATACTCGCCTATGGCTTTCGTAAACGAAAATTTCATTGTGACCCCGACGTGATTTGAACACGCAACCTTCTGATCTGGAGTCAGACGCGCTACCGTTGCGCCACGGAGTCGACGCTGCTTTGGTCTTGTCGTGAATAGGTTCCTCGAACACTTACTGTACCGTTCAAACCTAAGAAATAATGACAGTAGGATCCACGAGACACTCGTCCCAGATGTACTTGCTCTGGCGGGGGTGTAACTCAGTGGTAGAGTGTCTGCTTCGCATGCAGAAAGTCCTGGGTTCAAATCCCAGCTCCTCCAATTTTTGTTTCTCCGTGCAGCAGTACATGAAAACTTTTGCCTATCACCATATTCTACAAAATTCAGTGTACAAGATTCTTCCCCCAAGCAAGTGGATTTCGTACAGTTCGACCTCATGGCGGGAGGACGATGACCTGCAAGACCCTGGGCTGCGATCCCCCCCCCATTGAAATGTTGCTCCAAAGCCTTCGGTATGGCGTTCAGGGTGCATCTCAAACATGTATTTGCAACTCACCGCGACAATCGTCATTTGTTTTTTCGAGATACTGAAAAATGAAGGGGGCACCCGGGATTGAACCGGGGACCTCTCGATCTGCAGTCGAATGCTCTACGACTGAGCTATACCCCCTTTCACGATCTTTCCGTTCCCATAACTTAAGGAAAAATATTATACTCTGCCTGGCTAAAGACGTCTAATCGAGCAAAATATTGCGTAATCATTATCTCTCAGTTATATATTAGCGTTAAACGATATAAATATCAAAAATACTAGACACTTCGCGCCTGGAGAAAGTGCGAGTCGGCGCCTTCACCTTAATGTCAGAACGCGAAAATTGCACTAGTAGCTTTTTTTCAAGCAAGTTCTGTTCGTCCGTTCTCCGTAATCGTTTGGTATCTGATTAAACTGACATACTCGCCTATGGCTTTCGTAAACGAAAATTTCATTGTGACCCCGACGTGATTTGAACACGCAACCTTCTGATCTGGAGTCAGACGCGCTACCGTTGCGCCACGGAGTCGACGCTGCTTTGGTCTTGTCGTGAATAGGTTCCTCGAACACTTACTGTACCGTTCAAACCTAAGAAATAATGACAGTAGGATCCACGAGACACTCGTCCCAGATGTACTTGCTCTGGCGGGGGTGTAACTCAGTGGTAGAGTGTCTGCTTCGCATGCAGAAAGTCCTGGGTTCAAATCCCAGCTCCTCCAATTTTTGTTTCTCCGTGCAGCAGTACATGAAAACTTTTGCCTATCACCATATTCTACAAAATTCAGTGTACAAGATTCTTCCCCCAAGCAAGTGGATTTCGTACAGTTCGACCTCATGGCGGGAGGACGATGACCTGCAAGACCCTGGGCTGCGATCCCCCCCCATTGAAATGTTGCTCCAAAGCCTTCGGTATGGCGTTCAGGGTGCATCTCAAACATGTATTTGCAACTCACCGCGACAATCGTCATTTGTTTTTTCGAGATACTGAAAAATGAAGGGGGCACCCGGGATTGAACCGGGGACCTCTCGATCTGCAGTCGAATGCTCTACGACTGAGCTATACCCCCTTTCACGATCTTTCCGTTCCCATAACTTAAGGAAAAATATTATACTCTGCCTGGCTAAAGACGTCTAATCGAGCAAAATATTGCGTAATCATTATCTCTCAGTTATATATTAGCGTTAAACGATATAAATATCAAAAATACTAGACACTTCGCGCCTGGAGAAAGTGCGAGTCGGCGCCTTCACCTTAATGTCAGAACGCGAAAATTGCACTAGTAGCTTTTTTTCAAGCAAGTTCTGTTCGTCCGTTCTCCGTAATCGTTTGGTATCTGATTAAACTGACATACTCGCCTATGGCTTTCGTAAACGAAAATTTCATTGTGACCCCGACGTGATTTGAACACGCAACCTTCTGATCTGGAGTCAGACGCGCTACCGTTGCGCCACGGAGTCGACGCTGCTTTGGTCTTGTCGTGAATAGGTTCCTCGAACACTTACTGTACCGTTCAAACCTAAGAAATAATGACAGTAGGATCCACGAGACACTCGTCCCAGATGTACTTGCTCTGGCGGGGGTGTAACTCAGTGGTAGAGTGTCTGCTTCGCATGCAGAAAGTCCTGGGTTCAAATCCCAGCTCCTCCAATTTTTGTTTCTCCGTGCAGCAGTACATGAAAACTTTTGCCTATCACCATATTCTACAAAATTCAGTGTACAAGATTCTTCCCCCAAGCAAGTGGATTTCGTACAGTTCGACCTCATGGCGGGAGGACGATGACCTGCAAGACCCTGGGCTGCGATCCCCCCCCATTGAAATGTTGCTCCAAAGCCTTCGGTATGGCGTTCAGGGTGCATCTCAAACATGTATTTGCAACTCACCGCGACAATCGTCATTTGTTTTTTCGAGATACTGAAAAATGAAGGGGGCACCCGGGATTGAACCGGGGACCTCTCGATCTGCAGTCGAATGCTCTACGACTGAGCTATACCCCCTTTCACGATCTTTCCGTTCCCATAACTTAAGGAAAAATATTATACTCTGCCTGGCTAAAGACGTCTAATCGAGCAAAATATTGCGTAATCATTATCTCTCAGTTATATATTAGCGTTAAACGATATAAATATCAAAAATACTAGACACTTCGCGCCTGGAGAAAGTGCGAGTCGGCGCCTTCACCTTAATGTCAGAACGCGAAAATTGCACTAGTAGCTTTTTTTCAAGCAAGTTCTGTTCGTCCGTTCTCCGTAATCGTTTGGTATCTGATTAAACTGACATACTCGCCTATGGCTTTCGTAAACGAAAATTTCATTGTGACCCCGACGTGATTTGAACACGCAACCTTCTGATCTGGAGTCAGACGCGCTACCGTTGCGCCACGGAGTCGACGCTGCTTTGGTCTTGTCGTGAATAGGTTCCTCGAACACTTACTGTACCGTTCAAACCTAAGAAATAATGACAGTAGGATCCACGAGACACTCGTCCCAGATGTACTTGCTCTGGCGGGGGTGTAACTCAGTGGTAGAGTGTCTGCTTCGCATGCAGAAAGTCCTGGGTTCAAATCCCAGCTCCTCCAATTTTTGTTTCTCCGTGCAGCAGTACATGAAAACTTTTGCCTATCACCATATTCTACAAAATTCAGTGTACAAGATTCTTCCCCCAAGCAAGTGGATTTCGTACAGTTCGACCTCATGGCGGGAGGACGATGACCTGCAAGACCCTGGGCTGCGATCCCCCCCCATTGAAATGTTGCTCCAAAGCCTTCGGTATGGCGTTCAGGGTGCATCTCAAACATGTATTTGCAACTCACCGCGACAATCGTCATTTGTTTTTTCGAGATACTGAAAAATGAAGGGGGCACCCGGGATTGAACCGGGGACCTCTCGATCTGCAGTCGAATGCTCTACGACTGAGCTATACCCCCTTTCACGATCTTTCCGTTCCCATAACTTAAGGAAAAATATTATACTCTGCCTGGCTAAAGACGTCTAATCGAGCAAAATATTGCGTAATCATTATCTCTCAGTTATATATTAGCGTTAAACGATATAAATATCAAAAATACTAGACACTTCGCGCCTGGAGAAAGTGCGAGTCGGCGCCTTCACCTTAATGTCAGAACGCGAAAATTGCACTAGTAGCTTTTTTTCAAGCAAGTTCTGTTCGTCCGTTCTCCGTAATCGTTTGGATCTGATTAAACTGACATACTCGCCTATGGCTTTCGTAAACGAAAATTTCATTGTGACCCCGACGTGATTTGAACACGCAACCTTCTGATCTGGAGTCAGACGCGCTACCGTTGCGCCACGGAGTCGACGCTGCTTTGGTCTTGTCGTGAATAGGTTCCTCGAACACTTACTGTACCGTTCAAACCTAAGAAATAATGACAGTAGGATCCACGAGACACTCGTCCCAGATGTACTTGCTCTGGCGGGGGTGTAACTCAGTGGTAGAGTGTCTGCTTCGCATGCAGAAAGTCCTGGGTTCAAATCCCAGCTCCTCCAATTTTTGTTTCTCCGTGCAGCAGTACATGAAAACTTTTGCCTATCACCATATTCTACAAAATTCAGTGTACAAGATTCTTCCCCCAAGCAAGTGGATTTCGTACAGTTCGACCTCATGGCGGGAGGACGATGACCTGCAAGACCCTGGGCTGCGATCCCCCCCCCCCCCCCCCCATTGAAATGTTGCTCCAAAGCCTTCGGTATGGCGTTCAGGGTGCATCTCAAACATGTATTTGCAACTCACCGCGACAATCGTCATTTGTTTTTTCGAGATACTGAAAAATGAAGGGGGCACCCGGGATTGAACCGGGGACCTCTCGATCTGCAGTCGAATGCTCTACGACTGAGCTATACCCCCTTTCACGATCTTTCCGTTCCCATAACTTAAGGAAAAATATTATACTCTGCCTGGCTAAAGACGTCTAATCGAGCAAAATATTGCGTAATCATTATCTCTCAGTTATATATTAGCGTTAAACGATATAAATATCAAAAATACTAGACACTTCGCGCCTGGAGAAAGTGCGAGTCGGCGCCTTCACCTTAATGTCAGAACGCGAAAATTGCACTAGTAGCTTTTTTTCAAGCAAGTTCTGTTCGTCCGTTCTCCGTAATCGTTTGGTATCTGATTAAACTGACATACTCGCCTATGGCTTTCGTAAACGAAAATTTCATTGTGACCCCGACGTGATTTGAACACGCAACCTTCTGATCTGGAGTCAGACGCGCTACCGTTGCGCCACGGAGTCGACGCTGCTTTGGTCTTGTCGTGAATAGGTTCCTCGAACACTTACTGTACCGTTCAAACCTAAGAAATAATGACAGTAGGATCCACGAGACACTCGTCCCAGATGTACTTGCTCTGGCGGGGGTGTAACTCAGTGGTAGAGTGTCTGCTTCGCATGCAGAAAGTCCTGGGTTCAAATCCCAGCTCCTCCAATTTTTGTTTCTCCGTGCAGCAGTACATGAAAACTTTTGCCTATCACCATATTCTACAAAATTCAGTGTACAAGATTCTTCCCCCAAGCAAGTGGATTTCGTACAGTTCGACCTCATGGCGGGAGGACGATGACCTGCAAGACCCTGGGCTGCGATCCCCCCCCATTGAAATGTTGCTCCAAAGCCTTCGGTATGGCGTTCAGGGTGCATCTCAAACATGTATTTGCAACTCACCGCGACAATCGTCATTTGTTTTTTCGAGATACTGAAAAATGAAGGGGGCACCCGGGATTGAACCGGGGACCTCTCGATCTGCAGTCGAATGCTCTACGACTGAGCTATACCCCCTTTCACGATCTTTCCGTTCCCATAACTTAAGGAAAAATATTATACTCTGCCTGGCTAAAGACGTCTAATCGAGCAAAATATTGCGTAATCATTATCTCTCAGTTATATATTAGCGTTAAACGATATAAATATCAAAAATACTAGACACTTCGCGCCTGGAGAAAGTGCGAGTCGGCGCCTTCACCTTAATGTCAGAACGCGAAAATTGCACTAGTAGCTTTTTTTCAAGCAAGTTCTGTTCGTCCGTTCTCCGTAATCGTTTGGTATCTGATTAAACTGACATACTCGCCTATGGCTTTCGTAAACGAAAATTTCATTGTGACCCCGACGTGATTTGAACACGCAACCTTCTGATCTGGAGTCAGACGCGCTACCGTTGCGCCACGGAGTCGACGCTGCTTTGGTCTTGTCGTGAATAGGTTCCTCGAACACTTACTGTACCGTTCAAACCTAAGAAATAATGACAGTAGGATCCACGAGACACTCGTCCCAGATGTACTTGCTCTGGCGGGGGTGTAACTCAGTGGTAGAGTGTCTGCTTCGCATGCAGAAAGTCCTGGGTTCAAATCCCAGCTCCTCCAATTTTTGTTTCTCCGTGCAGCAGTACATGAAAACTTTTGCCTATCACCATATTCTACAAAATTCAGTGTACAAGATTCTTCCCCCAAGCAAGTGGATTTCGTACAGTTCGACCTCATGGCGGGAGGACGATGACCTGCAAGACCCTGGGCTGCGATCCCCCCCCCATTGAAATGTTGCTCCAAAGCCTTCGGTATGGCGTTCAGGGTGCATCTCAAACATGTATTTGCAACTCACCGCGACAATCGTCATTTGTTTTTTCGAGATACTGAAAAATGAAGGGGGCACCCGGGATTGAACCGGGGACCTCTCGATCTGCAGTCGAATGCTCTACGACTGAGCTATACCCCCTTTCACGATCTTTCCGTTCCCATAACTTAAGGAAAAATATTATACTCTGCCTGGCTAAAGACGTCTAATCGAGCAAAATATTGCGTAATCATTATCTCTCAGTTATATATTAGCGTTAAACGATATAAATATCAAAAATACTAGACACTTCGCGCCTGGAGAAAGTGCGAGTCGGCGCCTTCACCTTAATGTCAGAACGCGAAAATTGCACTAGTAGCTTTTTTTCAAGCAAGTTCTGTTCGTCCGTTCTCCGTAATCGTTTGGTATCTGATTAAACTGACATACTCGCCTATGGCTTTCGTAAACGAAAATTTCATTGTGACCCCGACGTGATTTGAACACGCAACCTTCTGATCTGGAGTCAGACGCGCTACCGTTGCGCCACGGAGTCGACGCTGCTTTGGTCTTGTCGTGAATAGGTTCCTCGAACACTTACTGTACCGTTCAAACCTAAGAAATAATGACAGTAGGATCCACGAGACACTCGTCCCAGATGTACTTGCTCTGGCGGGGGTGTAACTCAGTGGTAGAGTGTCTGCTTCGCATGCAGAAAGTCCTGGGTTCAAATCCCAGCTCCTCCAATTTTTGTTTCTCCGTGCAGCAGTACATGAAAACTTTTGCCTATCACCATATTCTACAAAATTCAGTGTACAAGATTCTTCCCCCAAGCAAGTGGATTTCGTACAGTTCGACCTCATGGCGGGAGGACGATGACCTGCAAGACCCTGGGCTGCGATCCCCCCCCCATTGAAATGTTGCTCCAAAGCCTTCGGTATGGCGTTCAGGGTGCATCTCAAACATGTATTTGCAACTCACCGCGACAATCGTCATTTGTTTTTTCGAGATACTGAAAAATGAAGGGGGCACCCGGGATTGAACCGGGGACCTCTCGATCTGCAGTCGAATGCTCTACGACTGAGCTATACCCCCTTTCACGATCTTTCCGTTCCCATAACTTAAGGAAAAATATTATACTCTGCCTGGCTAAAGACGTCTAATCGAGCAAAATATTGCGTAATCATTATCTCTCAGTTATATATTAGCGTTAAACGATATAAATATCAAAAATACTAGACACTTCGCGCCTGGAGAAAGTGCGAGTCGGCGCCTTCACCTTAATGTCAGAACGCGAAAATTGCACTAGTAGCTTTTTTTCAAGCAAGTTCTGTTCGTCCGTTCTCCGTAATCGTTTGGTATCTGATTAAACTGACATACTCGCCTATGGCTTTCGTAAACGAAAATTTCATTGTGACCCCGACGTGATTTGAACACGCAACCTTCTGATCTGGAGTCAGACGCGCTACCGTTGCGCCACGGAGTCGACGCTGCTTTGGTCTTGTCGTGAATAGGTTCCTCGAACACTTACTGTACCGTTCAAACCTAAGAAATAATGACAGTAGGATCCACGAGACACTCGTCCCAGATGTACTTGCTCTGGCGGGGGTGTAACTCAGTGGTAGAGTGTCTGCTTCGCATGCAGAAAGTCCTGGGTTCAAATCCCAGCTCCTCCAATTTTTGTTTCTCCGTGCAGCAGTACATGAAAACTTTTGCCTATCACCATATTCTACAAAATTCAGTGTACAAGATTCTTCCCCCAAGCAAGTGGATTTCGTACAGTTCGACCTCATGGCGGGAGGACGATGACCTGCAAGACCCTGGGCTGCGATCCCCCCCCCATTGAAATGTTGCTCCAAAGCCTTCGGTATGGCGTTCAGGGTGCATCTCAAACATGTATTTGCAACTCACCGCGACAATCGTCATTTGTTTTTTCGAGATACTGAAAAATGAAGGGGGCACCCGGGATTGAACCGGGGACCTCTCGATCTGCAGTCGAATGCTCTACGACTGAGCTATACCCCCTTTCACGATCTTTCCGTTCCCATAACTTAAGGAAAAATATTATACTCTGCCTGGCTAAAGACGTCTAATCGAGCAAAATATTGCGTAATCATTATCTCTCAGTTATATATTAGCGTTAAACGATATAAATATCAAAAATACTAGACACTTCGCGCCTGGAGAAAGTGCGAGTCGGCGCCTTCACCTTAATGTCAGAACGCGAAAATTGCACTAGTAGCTTTTTTTCAAGCAAGTTCTGTTCGTCCGTTCTCCGTAATCGTTTGGTATCTGATTAAACTGACATACTCGCCTATGGCTTTCGTAAACGAAAATTTCATTGTGACCCCGACGTGATTTGAACACGCAACCTTCTGATCTGGAGTCAGACGCGCTACCGTTGCGCCACGGAGTCGACGCTGCTTTGGTCTTGTCGTGAATAGGTTCCTCGAACACTTACTGTACCGTTCAAACCTAAGAAATAATGACAGTAGGATCCACGAGACACTCGTCCCAGATGTACTTGCTCTGGCGGGGGTGTAACTCAGTGGTAGAGTGTCTGCTTCGCATGCAGAAAGTCCTGGGTTCAAATCCCAGCTCCTCCAATTTTTGTTTCTCCGTGCAGCAGTACATGAAAACTTTTGCCTATCACCATATTCTACAAAATTCAGTGTACAAGATTCTTCCCCCAAGCAAGTGGATTTCGTACAGTTCGACCTCATGGCGGGAGGACGATGACCTGCAAGACCCTGGGCTGCGATCCCCCCCCCCCCCCCCCCCCATTGAAATGTTGCTCCAAAGCCTTCGGTATGGCGTTCAGGGTGCATCTCAAACATGTATTTGCAACTCACCGCGACAATCGTCATTTGTTTTTTCGAGATACTGAAAAATGAAGGGGGCACCCGGGATTGAACCGGGGACCTCTCGATCTGCAGTCGAATGCTCTACGACTGAGCTATACCCCCTTTCACGATCTTTCCGTTCCCATAACTTAAGGAAAAATATTATACTCTGCCTGGCTAAAGACGTCTAATCGAGCAAAATATTGCGTAATCATTATCTCTCAGTTATATATTAGCGTTAAACGATATAAATATCAAAAATACTAGACACTTCGCGCCTGGAGAAAGTGCGAGTCGGCGCCTTCACCTTAATGTCAGAACGCGAAAATTGCACTAGTAGCTTTTTTTCAAGCAAGTTCTGTTCGTCCGTTCTCCGTAATCGTTTGGTATCTGATTAAACTGACATACTCGCCTATGGCTTTCGTAAACGAAAATTTCATTGTGACCCCGACGTGATTTGAACACGCAACCTTCTGATCTGGAGTCAGACGCGCTACCGTTGCGCCACGGAGTCGACGCTGCTTTGGTCTTGTCGTGAATAGGTTCCTCGAACACTTACTGTACCGTTCAAACCTAAGAAATAATGACAGTAGGATCCACGAGACACTCGTCCCAGATGTACTTGCTCTGGCGGGGGTGTAACTCAGTGGTAGAGTGTCTGCTTCGCATGCAGAAAGTCCTGGGTTCAAATCCCAGCTCCTCCAATTTTTGTTTCTCCGTGCAGCAGTACATGAAAACTTTTGCCTATCACCATATTCTACAAAATTCAGTGTACAAGATTCTTCCCCCAAGCAAGTGGATTTCGTACAGTTCGACCTCATGGCGGGAGGACGATGACCTGCAAGACCCTGGGCTGCGATCCCCCCCCATTGAAATGTTGCTCCAAAGCCTTCGGTATGGCGTTCAGGGTGCATCTCAAACATGTATTTGCAACTCACCGCGACAATCGTCATTTGTTTTTTCGAGATACTGAAAAATGAAGGGGGCACCCGGGATTGAACCGGGGACCTCTCGATCTGCAGTCGAATGCTCTACGACTGAGCTATACCCCCTTTCACGATCTTTCCGTTCCCATAACTTAAGGAAAAATATTATACTCTGCCTGGCTAAAGACGTCTAATCGAGCAAAATATTGCGTAATCATTATCTCTCAGTTATATATTAGCGTTAAACGATATAAATATCAAAAATACTAGACACTTCGCGCCTGGAGAAAGTGCGAGTCGGCGCCTTCACCTTAATGTCAGAACGCGAAAATTGCACTAGTAGCTTTTTTTCAAGCAAGTTCTGTTCGTCCGTTCTCCGTAATCGTTTGGTATCTGATTAAACTGACATACTCGCCTATGGCTTTCGTAAACGAAAATTTCATTGTGACCCCGACGTGATTTGAACACGCAACCTTCTGATCTGGAGTCAGACGCGCTACCGTTGCGCCACGGAGTCGACGCTGCTTTGGTCTTGTCGTGAATAGGTTCCTCGAACACTTACTGTACCGTTCAAACCTAAGAAATAATGACAGTAGGATCCACGAGACACTCGTCCCAGATGTACTTGCTCTGGCGGGGGTGTAACTCAGTGGTAGAGTGTCTGCTTCGCATGCAGAAAGTCCTGGGTTCAAATCCCAGCTCCTCCAATTTTTGTTTCTCCGTGCAGCAGTACATGAAAACTTTTGCCTATCACCATATTCTACAAAATTCAGTGTACAAGATTCTTCCCCCAAGCAAGTGGATTTCGTACAGTTCGACCTCATGGCGGGAGGACGATGACCTGCAAGACCCTGGGCTGCGCTCCCCCCCCCCCCCCCCCCCCATTGAAATGTTGCTCCAAAGCCTTCGGTATGGCGTTCAGGGTGCATCTCAAACATGTATTTGCAACTCACCGCGACAATCGTCATTTGTTTTTTCGAGATACTGAAAAATGAAGGGGGCACCCGGGATTGAACCGGGGACCTCTCGATCTGCAGTCGAATGCTCTACGACTGAGCTATACCCCCTTTCACGATCTTTCCGTTCCCATAACTTAAGGAAAAATATTATACTCTGCCTGGCTAAAGACGTCTAATCGAGCAAAATATTGCGTAATCATTATCTCTCAGTTATATATTAGCGTTAAACGATATAAATATCAAAAATACTAGACACTTCGCGCCTGGAGAAAGTGCGAGTCGGCGCCTTCACCTTAATGTCAGAACGCGAAAATTGCACTAGTAGCTTTTTTTCAAGCAAGTTCTGTTCGTCCGTTCTCCGTAATCGTTTGGTATCTGATTAAACTGACATACTCGCCTATGGCTTTCGTAAACGAAAATTTCATTGTGACCCCGACGTGATTTGAACACGCAACCTTCTGATCTGGAGTCAGACGCGCTACCGTTGCGCCACGGAGTCGACGCTGCTTTGGTCTTGTCGTGAATAGGTTCCTCGAACACTTACTGTACCGTTCAAACCTAAGAAATAATGACAGTAGGATCCACGAGACACTCGTCCCAGATGTACTTGCTCTGGCGGGGGTGTAACTCAGTGGTAGAGTGTCTGCTTCGCATGCAGAAAGTCCTGGGTTCAAATCCCAGCTCCTCCAATTTTTGTTTCTCCGTGCAGCAGTACATGAAAACTTTTGCCTATCACCATATTCTACAAAATTCAGTGTACAAGATTCTTCCCCCAAGCAAGTGGATTTCGTACAGTTCGACCTCATGGCGGGAGGACGATGACCTGCAAGACCCTGGGCTGCGATCCCCCCCCATTGAAATGTTGCTCCAAAGCCTTCGGTATGGCGTTCAGGGTGCATCTCAAACATGTATTTGCAACTCACCGCGACAATCGTCATTTGTTTTTTCGAGATACTGAAAAATGAAGGGGGCACCCGGGATTGAACCGGGGACCTCTCGATCTGCAGTCGAATGCTCTACGACTGAGCTATACCCCCTTTCACGATCTTTCCGTTCCCATAACTTAAGGAAAAATATTATACTCTGCCTGGCTAAAGACGTCTAATCGAGCAAAATATTGCGTAATCATTATCTCTCAGTTATATATTAGCGTTAAACGATATAAATATCAAAAATACTAGACACTTCGCGCCTGGAGAAAGTGCGAGTCGGCGCCTTCACCTTAATGTCAGAACGCGAAAATTGCACTAGTAGCTTTTTTTCAAGCAAGTTCTGTTCGTCCGTTCTCCGTAATCGTTTGGTATCTGATTAAACTGACATACTCGCCTATGGCTTTCGTAAACGAAAATTTCATTGTGACCCCGACGTGATTTGAACACGCAACCTTCTGATCTGGAGTCAGACGCGCTACCGTTGCGCCACGGAGTCGACGCTGCTTTGGTCTTGTCGTGAATAGGTTCCTCGAACACTTACTGTACCGTTCAAACCTAAGAAATAATGACAGTAGGATCCACGAGACACTCGTCCCAGATGTACTTGCTCTGGCGGGGGTGTAACTCAGTGGTAGAGTGTCTGCTTCGCATGCAGAAAGTCCTGGGTTCAAATCCCAGCTCCTCCAATTTTTGTTTCTCCGTGCAGCAGTACATGAAAACTTTTGCCTATCACCATATTCTACAAAATTCAGTGTACAAGATTCTTCCCCCAAGCAAGTGGATTTCGTACAGTTCGACCTCATGGCGGGAGGACGATGACCTGCAAGACCCTGGGCTGCGATCCCCCCCCATTGAAATGTTGCTCCAAAGCCTTCGGTATGGCGTTCAGGGTGCATCTCAAACATGTATTTGCAACTCACCGCGACAATCGTCATTTGTTTTTTCGAGATACTGAAAAATGAAGGGGGCACCCGGGATTGAACCGGGGACCTCTCGATCTGCAGTCGAATGCTCTACGACTGAGCTATACCCCCTTTCACGATCTTTCCGTTCCCATAACTTAAGGAAAAATATTATACTCTGCCTGGCTAAAGACGTCTAATCGAGCAAAATATTGCGTAATCATTATCTCTCAGTTATATATTAGCGTTAAACGATATAAATATCAAAAATACTAGACACTTCGCGCCTGGAGAAAGTGCGAGTCGGCGCCTTCACCTTAATGTCAGAACGCGAAAATTGCACTAGTAGCTTTTTTTCAAGCAAGTTCTGTTCGTCCGTTCTCCGTAATCGTTTGGTATCTGATTAAACTGACATACTCGCCTATGGCTTTCGTAAACGAAAATTTCATTGTGACCCCGACGTGATTTGAACACGCAACCTTCTGATCTGGAGTCAGACGCGCTACCGTTGCGCCACGGAGTCGACGCTGCTTTGGTCTTGTCGTGAATAGGTTCCTCGAACACTTACTGTACCCGTTCAAACCTAAGAAATAATGACAGTAGGATCCACGAGACACTCGTCCCAGATGTACTTGCTCTGGCGGGGGTGTAACTCAGTGGTAGAGTGTCTGCTTCGCATGCAGAAAGTCCTGGGTTCAAATCCCAGCTCCTCCAATTTTTGTTTCTCCGTGCAGCAGTACATGAAAACTTTTGCCTATCACCATATTCTACAAAATTCAGTGTACAAGATTCTTCCCCCAAGCAAGTGGATTTCGTACAGTTCGACCTCATGGCGGGAGGACGATGACCTGCAAGACCCTGGGCTGCGATCCCCCCCCATTGAAATGTTGCTCCAAAGCCTTCGGTATGGCGTTCAGGGTGCATCTCAAACATGTATTTGCAACTCACCGCGACAATCGTCATTTGTTTTTTCGAGATACTGAAAAATGAAGGGGGCACCCGGGATTGAACCGGGGACCTCTCGATCTGCAGTCGAATGCTCTACGACTGAGCTATACCCCCTTTCACGATCTTTCCGTTCCCATAACTTAAGGAAAAATATTATACTCTGCCTGGCTAAAGACGTCTAATCGAGCAAAATATTGCGTAATCATTATCTCTCAGTTATATATTAGCGTTAAACGATATAAATATCAAAAATACTAGACACTTCGCGCCTGGAGAAAGTGCGAGTCGGCGCCTTCACCTTAATGTCAGAACGCGAAAATTGCACTAGTAGCTTTTTTTCAAGCAAGTTCTGTTCGTCCGTTCTCCGTAATCGTTTGGTATCTGATTAAACTGACATACTCGCCTATGGCTTTCGTAAACGAAAATTTCATTGTGACCCCGACGTGATTTGAACACGCAACCTTCTGATCTGGAGTCAGACGCGCTACCGTTGCGCCACGGAGTCGACGCTGCTTTGGTCTTGTCGTGAATAGGTTCCTCGAACACTTACTGTACCGTTCAAACCTAAGAAATAATGACAGTAGGATCCACGAGACACTCGTCCCAGATGTACTTGCTCTGGCGGGGGTGTAACTCAGTGGTAGAGTGTCTGCTTCGCATGCAGAAAGTCCTGGGTTCAAATCCCAGCTCCTCCAATTTTTGTTTCTCCGTGCAGCAGTACATGAAAACTTTTGCCTATCACCATATTCTACAAAATTCAGTGTACAAGATTCTTCCCCCAAGCAAGTGGATTTCGTACAGTTCGACCTCATGGCGGGAGGACGATGACCTGCAAGACCCTGGGCTGCGATCCCCCCCCCCCCCCCCCATTGAAATGTTGCTCCAAAGCCTTCGGTATGGCGTTCAGGGTGCATCTCAAACATGTATTTGCAACTCACCGCGACAATCGTCATTTGTTTTTTCGAGATACTGAAAAATGAAGGGGGCACCCGGGATTGAACCGGGGACCTCTCGATCTGCAGTCGAATGCTCTACGACTGAGCTATACCCCCTTTCACGATCTTTCCGTTCCCATAACTTAAGGAAAAATATTATACTCTGCCTGGCTAAAGACGTCTAATCGAGCAAAATATTGCGTAATCATTATCTCTCAGTTATATATTAGCGTTAAACGATATAAATATCAAAAATACTAGACACTTCGCGCCTGGAGAAAGTGCGAGTCGGCGCCTTCACCTTAATGTCAGAACGCGAAAATTGCACTAGTAGCTTTTTTTCAAGCAAGTTCTGTTCGTCCGTTCTCCGTAATCGTTTGGTATCTGATTAAACTGACATACTCGCCTATGGCTTTCGTAAACGAAAATTTCATTGTGACCCCGACGTGATTTGAACACGCAACCTTCTGATCTGGAGTCAGACGCGCTACCGTTGCGCCACGGAGTCGACGCTGCTTTGGTCTTGTCGTGAATAGGTTCCTCGAACACTTACTGTACCGTTCAAACCTAAGAAATAATGACAGTAGGATCCACGAGACACTCGTCCCAGATGTACTTGCTCTGGCGGGGGTGTAACTCAGTGGTAGAGTGTCTGCTTCGCATGCAGAAAGTCCTGGGTTCAAATCCCAGCTCCTCCAATTTTTGTTTCTCCGTGCAGCAGTACATGAAAACTTTTGCCTATCACCATATTCTACAAAATTCAGTGTACAAGATTCTTCCCCCAAGCAAGTGGATTTCGTACAGTTCGACCTCATGGCGGGAGGACGATGACCTGCAAGACCCTGGGCTGCGATCCCCCCCCCCCCCCCCCATTGAAATGTTGCTCCAAAGCCTTCGGTATGGCGTTCAGGGTGCATCTCAAACATGTATTTGCAACTCACCGCGACAATCGTCATTTGTTTTTTCGAGATACTGAAAAATGAAGGGGGCACCCGGGATTGAACCGGGGACCTCTCGATCTGCAGTCGAATGCTCTACGACTGAGCTATACCCCCTTTCACGATCTTTCCGTTCCCATAACTTAAGGAAAAATATTATACTCTGCCTGGCTAAAGACGTCTAATCGAGCAAAATATTGCGTAATCATTATCTCTCAGTTATATATTAGCGTTAAACGATATAAATATCAAAAATACTAGACACTTCGCGCCTGGAGAAAGTGCGAGTCGGCGCCTTCACCTTAATGTCAGAACGCGAAAATTGCACTAGTAGCTTTTTTTCAAGCAAGTTCTGTTCGTCCGTTCTCCGTAATCGTTTGGTATCTGATTAAACTGACATACTCGCCTATGGCTTTCGTAAACGAAAATTTCATTGTGACCCCGACGTGATTTGAACACGCAACCTTCTGATCTGGAGTCAGACGCGCTACCGTTGCGCCACGGAGTCGACGCTGCTTTGGTCTTGTCGTGAATAGGTTCCTCGAACACTTACTGTACCGTTCAAACCTAAGAAATAATGACAGTAGGATCCACGAGACACTCGTCCCAGATGTACTTGCTCTGGCGGGGGTGTAACTCAGTGGTAGAGTGTCTGCTTCGCATGCAGAAAGTCCTGGGTTCAAATCCCAGCTCCTCCAATTTTTGTTTCTCCGTGCAGCAGTACATGAAAACTTTTGCCTATCACCATATTCTACAAAATTCAGTGTACAAGATTCTTCCCCCAAGCAAGTGGATTTCGTACAGTTCGACCTCATGGCGGGAGGACGATGACCTGCAAGACCCTGGGCTGCGATCCCCCCCCATTGAAATGTTGCTCCAAAGCCTTCGGTATGGCGTTCAGGGTGCATCTCAAACATGTATTTGCAACTCACCGCGACAATCGTCATTTGTTTTTTCGAGATACTGAAAAATGAAGGGGGCACCCGGGATTGAACCGGGGACCTCTCGATCTGCAGTCGAATGCTCTACGACTGAGCTATACCCCCTTTCACGATCTTTCCGTTCCCATAACTTAAGGAAAAATATTATACTCTGCCTGGCTAAAGACGTCTAATCGAGCAAAATATTGCGTAATCATTATCTCTCAGTTATATATTAGCGTTAAACGATATAAATATCAAAAATACTAGACACTTCGCGCCTGGAGAAAGTGCGAGTCGGCGCCTTCACCTTAATGTCAGAACGCGAAAATTGCACTAGTAGCTTTTTTTCAAGCAAGTTCTGTTCGTCCGTTCTCCGTAATCGTTTGGTATCTGATTAAACTGACATACTCGCCTATGGCTTTCGTAAACGAAAATTTCATTGTGACCCCGACGTGATTTGAACACGCAACCTTCTGATCTGGAGTCAGACGCGCTACCGTTGCGCCACGGAGTCGACGCTGCTTTGGTCTTGTCGTGAATAGGTTCCTCGAACACTTACTGTACCGTTCAAACCTAAGAAATAATGACAGTAGGATCCACGAGACACTCGTCCCAGATGTACTTGCTCTGGCGGGGGTGTAACTCAGTGGTAGAGTGTCTGCTTCGCATGCAGAAAGTCCTGGGTTCAAATCCCAGCTCCTCCAATTTTTGTTTCTCCGTGCAGCAGTACATGAAAACTTTTGCCTATCACCATATTCTACAAAATTCAGTGTACAAGATTCTTCCCCCAAGCAAGTGGATTTCGTACAGTTCGACCTCATGGCGGGAGGACGATGACCTGCAAGACCCTGGGCTGCGATCCCCCCCCCCCCCCCCCATTGAAATGTTGCTCCAAAGCCTTCGGTATGGCGTTCAGGGTGCATCTCAAACATGTATTTGCAACTCACCGCGACAATCGTCATTTGTTTTTTCGAGATACTGAAAAATGAAGGGGGCACCCGGGATTGAACCGGGGACCTCTCGATCTGCAGTCGAATGCTCTACGACTGAGCTATACCCCCTTTCACGATCTTTCCGTTCCCATAACTTAAGGAAAAATATTATACTCTGCCTGGCTAAAGACGTCTAATCGAGCAAAATATTGCGTAATCATTATCTCTCAGTTATATATTAGCGTTAAACGATATAAATATCAAAAATACTAGACACTTCGCGCCTGGAGAAAGTGCGAGTCGGCGCCTTCACCTTAATGTCAGAACGCGAAAATTGCACTAGTAGCTTTTTTTCAAGCAAGTTCTGTTCGTCCGTTCTCCGTAATCGTTTGGTATCTGATTAAACTGACATACTCGCCTATGGCTTTCGTAAACGAAAATTTCATTGTGACCCCGACGTGATTTGAACACGCAACCTTCTGATCTGGAGTCAGACGCGCTACCGTTGCGCCACGGAGTCGACGCTGCTTTGGTCTTGTCGTGAATAGGTTCCTCGAACACTTACTGTACCGTTCAAACCTAAGAAATAATGACAGTAGGATCCACGAGACACTCGTCCCAGATGTACTTGCTCTGGCGGGGGTGTAACTCAGTGGTAGAGTGTCTGCTTCGCATGCAGAAAGTCCTGGGTTCAAATCCCAGCTCCTCCAATTTTTGTTTCTCCGTGCAGCAGTACATGAAAACTTTTGCCTATCACCATATTCTACAAAATTCAGTGTACAAGATTCTTCCCCCAAGCAAGTGGATTTCGTACAGTTCGACCTCATGGCGGGAGGACGATGACCTGCAAGACCCTGGGCTGCGATCCCCCCCCATTGAAATGTTGCTCCAAAGCCTTCGGTATGGCGTTCAGGGTGCATCTCAAACATGTATTTGCAACTCACCGCGACAATCGTCATTTGTTTTTTCGAGATACTGAAAAATGAAGGGGGCACCCGGGATTGAACCGGGGACCTCTCGATCTGCAGTCGAATGCTCTACGACTGAGCTATACCCCCTTTCACGATCTTTCCGTTCCCATAACTTAAGGAAAAATATTATACTCTGCCTGGCTAAAGACGTCTAATCGAGCAAAATATTGCGTAATCATTATCTCTCAGTTATATATTAGCGTTAAACGATATAAATATCAAAAATACTAGACACTTCGCGCCTGGAGAAAGTGCGAGTCGGCGCCTTCACCTTAATGTCAGAACGCGAAAATTGCACTAGTAGCTTTTTTTCAAGCAAGTTCTGTTCGTCCGTTCTCCGTAATCGTTTGGTATCTGATTAAACTGACATACTCGCCTATGGCTTTCGTAAACGAAAATTTCATTGTGACCCCGACGTGATTTGAACACGCAACCTTCTGATCTGGAGTCAGACGCGCTACCGTTGCGCCACGGAGTCGACGCTGCTTTGGTCTTGTCGTGAATAGGTTCCTCGAACACTTACTGTACCGTTCAAACCTAAGAAATAATGACAGTAGGATCCACGAGACACTCGTCCCAGATGTACTTGCTCTGGCGGGGGTGTAACTCAGTGGTAGAGTGTCTGCTTCGCATGCAGAAAGTCCTGGGTTCAAATCCCAGCTCCTCCAATTTTTGTTTCTCCGTGCAGCAGTACATGAAAACTTTTGCCTATCACCATATTCTACAAAATTCAGTGTACAAGATTCTTCCCCCAAGCAAGTGGATTTCGTACAGTTCGACCTCATGGCGGGAGGACGATGACCTGCAAGACCCTGGGCTGCGATCCCCCCCCCCCCCCCCATTGAAATGTTGCTCCAAAGCCTTCGGTATGGCGTTCAGGGTGCATCTCAAACATGTATTTGCAACTCACCGCGACAATCGTCATTTGTTTTTTCGAGATACTGAAAAATGAAGGGGGCACCCGGGATTGAACCGGGGACCTCTCGATCTGCAGTCGAATGCTCTACGACTGAGCTATACCCCCTTTCACGATCTTTCCGTTCCCATAACTTAAGGAAAAATATTATACTCTGCCTGGCTAAAGACGTCTAATCGAGCAAAATATTGCGTAATCATTATCTCTCAGTTATATATTAGCGTTAAACGATATAAATATCAAAAATACTAGACACTTCGCGCCTGGAGAAAGTGCGAGTCGGCGCCTTCACCTTAATGTCAGAACGCGAAAATTGCACTAGTAGCTTTTTTTCAAGCAAGTTCTGTTCGTCCGTTCTCCGTAATCGTTTGGTATCTGATTAAACTGACATACTCGCCTATGGCTTTCGTAAACGAAAATTTCATTGTGACCCCGACGTGATTTGAACACGCAACCTTCTGATCTGGAGTCAGACGCGCTACCGTTGCGCCACGGAGTCGACGCTGCTTTGGTCTTGTCGTGAATAGGTTCCTCGAACACTTACTGTACCGTTCAAACCTAAGAAATAATGACAGTAGGATCCACGAGACACTCGTCCCAGATGTACTTGCTCTGGCGGGGGTGTAACTCAGTGGTAGAGTGTCTGCTTCGCATGCAGAAAGTCCTGGGTTCAAATCCCAGCTCCTCCAATTTTTGTTTCTCCGTGCAGCAGTACATGAAAACTTTTGCCTATCACCATATTCTACAAAATTCAGTGTACAAGATTCTTCCCCCAAGCAAGTGGATTTCGTACAGTTCGACCTCATGGCGGGAGGACGATGACCTGCAAGACCCTGGGCTGCGATCCCCCCCCATTGAAATGTTGCTCCAAAGCCTTCGGTATGGCGTTCAGGGTGCATCTCAAACATGTATTTGCAACTCACCGCGACAATCGTCATTTGTTTTTTCGAGATACTGAAAAATGAAGGGGGCACCCGGGATTGAACCGGGGACCTCTCGATCTGCAGTCGAATGCTCTACGACTGAGCTATACCCCCTTTCACGATCTTTCCGTTCCCATAACTTAAGGAAAAATATTATACTCTGCCTGGCTAAAGACGTCTAATCGAGCAAAATATTGCGTAATCATTATCTCTCAGTTATATATTAGCGTTAAACGATATAAATATCAAAAATACTAGACACTTCGCGCCTGGAGAAAGTGCGAGTCGGCGCCTTCACCTTAATGTCAGAACGCGAAAATTGCACTAGTAGCTTTTTTTCAAGCAAGTTCTGTTCGTCCGTTCTCCGTAATCGTTTGGTATCTGATTAAACTGACATACTCGCCTATGGCTTTCGTAAACGAAAATTTCATTGTGACCCCGACGTGATTTGAACACGCAACCTTCTGATCTGGAGTCAGACGCGCTACCGTTGCGCCACGGAGTCGACGCTGCTTTGGTCTTGTCGTGAATAGGTTCCTCGAACACTTACTGTACCGTTCAAACCTAAGAAATAATGACAGTAGGATCCACGAGACACTCGTCCCAGATGTACTTGCTCTGGCGGGGGTGTAACTCAGTGGTAGAGTGTCTGCTTCGCATGCAGAAAGTCCTGGGTTCAAATCCCAGCTCCTCCAATTTTTGTTTCTCCGTGCAGCAGTACATGAAAACTTTTGCCTATCACCATATTCTACAAAATTCAGTGTACAAGATTCTTCCCCCAAGCAAGTGGATTTCGTACAGTTCGACCTCATGGCGGGAGGACGATGACCTGCAAGACCCTGGGCTGCGATCCCCCCCCCCCCCCCCCCATTGAAATGTTGCTCCAAAGCCTTCGGTATGGCGTTCAGGGTGCATCTCAAACATGTATTTGCAACTCACCGCGACAATCGTCATTTGTTTTTTCGAGATACTGAAAAATGAAGGGGGCACCCGGGATTGAACCGGGGACCTCTCGATCTGCAGTCGAATGCTCTACGACTGAGCTATACCCCCTTTCACGATCTTTCCGTTCCCATAACTTAAGGAAAAATATTATACTCTGCCTGGCTAAAGACGTCTAATCGAGCAAAATATTGCGTAATCATTATCTCTCAGTTATATATTAGCGTTAAACGATATAAATATCAAAAATACTAGACACTTCGCGCCTGGAGAAAGTGCGAGTCGGCGCCTTCACCTTAATGTCAGAACGCGAAAATTGCACTAGTAGCTTTTTTTCAAGCAAGTTCTGTTCGTCCGTTCTCCGTAATCGTTTGGTATCTGATTAAACTGACATACTCGCCTATGGCTTTCGTAAACGAAAATTTCATTGTGACCCCGACGTGATTTGAACACGCAACCTTCTGATCTGGAGTCAGACGCGCTACCGTTGCGCCACGGAGTCGACGCTGCTTTGGTCTTGTCGTGAATAGGTTCCTCGAACACTTACTGTACCGTTCAAACCTAAGAAATAATGACAGTAGGATCCACGAGACACTCGTCCCAGATGTACTTGCTCTGGCGGGGGTGTAACTCAGTGGCAGAGTGTCTGCTTCGCATGCAGAAAGTCCTGGGTTCAAATCCCAGCTCCTCCAATTTTTGTTTCTCCGTGCAGCAGTACATGAAAACTTTTGCCTATCACCATATTCTACAAAATTCAGTGTACAAGATTCTTCCCCCAAGCAAGTGGATTTCGTACAGTTCGACCTCATGGCGGGAGGACGATGACCTGCAAGACCCTGGGCTGCGATCCCCCCCCATTGAAATGTTGCTCCAAAGCCTTCGGTATGGCGTTCAGGGTGCATCTCAAACATGTATTTGCAACTCACCGCGACAATCGTCATTTGTTTTTTCGAGATACTGAAAAATGAAGGGGGCACCCGGGATTGAACCGGGGACCTCTCGATCTGCAGTCGAATGCTCTACGACTGAGCTATACCCCCTTTCACGATCTTTCCGTTCCCATAACTTAAGGAAAAATATTATACTCTGCCTGGCTAAAGACGTCTAATCGAGCAAAATATTGCGTAATCATTATCTCTCAGTTATATATTAGCGTTAAACGATATAAATATCAAAAATACTAGACACTTCGCGCCTGGAGAAAGTGCGAGTCGGCGCCTTCACCTTAATGTCAGAACGCGAAAATTGCACTAGTAGCTTTTTTTCAAGCAAGTTCTGTTCGTCCGTTCTCCGTAATCGTTTGGTATCTGATTAAACTGACATACTCGCCTATGGCTTTCGTAAACGAAAATTTCATTGTGACCCCGACGTGATTTGAACACGCAACCTTCTGATCTGGAGTCAGACGCGCTACCGTTGCGCCACGGAGTCGACGCTGCTTTGGTCTTGTCGTGAATAGGTTCCTCGAACACTTACTGTACCGTTCAAACCTAAGAAATAATGACAGTAGGATCCACGAGACACTCGTCCCAGATGTACTTGCTCTGGCGGGGGTGTAACTCAGTGGTAGAGTGTCTGCTTCGCATGCAGAAAGTCCTGGGTTCAAATCCCAGCTCCTCCAATTTTTGTTTCTCCGTGCAGCAGTACATGAAAACTTTTGCCTATCACCATATTCTACAAAATTCAGTGTACAAGATTCTTCCCCCAAGCAAGTGGATTTCGTACAGTTCGACCTCATGGCGGGAGGACGATGACCTGCAAGACCCTGGGCTGCGATCCCCCCCCATTGAAATGTTGCTCCAAAGCCTTCGGTATGGCGTTCAGGGTGCATCTCAAACATGTATTTGCAACTCACCGCGACAATCGTCATTTGTTTTTTCGAGATACTGAAAAATGAAGGGGGCACCCGGGATTGAACCGGGGACCTCTCGATCTGCAGTCGAATGCTCTACGACTGAGCTATACCCCCTTTCACGATCTTTCCGTTCCCATAACTTAAGGAAAAATATTATACTCTGCCTGGCTAAAGACGTCTAATCGAGCAAAATATTGCGTAATCATTATCTCTCAGTTATATATTAGCGTTAAACGATATAAATATCAAAAATACTAGACACTTCGCGCCTGGAGAAAGTGCGAGTCGGCGCCTTCACCTTAATGTCAGAACGCGAAAATTGCACTAGTAGCTTTTTTTCAAGCAAGTTCTGTTCGTCCGTTCTCCGTAATCGTTTGGTATCTGATTAAACTGACATACTCGCCTATGGCTTTCGTAAACGAAAATTTCATTGTGACCCCGACGTGATTTGAACACGCAACCTTCTGATCTGGAGTCAGACGCGCTACCGTTGCGCCACGGAGTCGACGCTGCTTTGGTCTTGTCGTGAATAGGTTCCTCGAACACTTACTGTACCGTTCAAACCTAAGAAATAATGACAGTAGGATCCACGAGACACTCGTCCCAGATGTACTTGCTCTGGCGGGGGTGTAACTCAGTGGTAGAGTGTCTGCTTCGCATGCAGAAAGTCCTGGGTTCAAATCCCAGCTCCTCCAATTTTTGTTTCTCCGTGCAGCAGTACATGAAAACTTTTGCCTATCACCATATTCTACAAAATTCAGTGTACAAGATTCTTCCCCCAAGCAAGTGGATTTCGTACAGTTCGACCTCATGGCGGGAGGACGATGACCTGCAAGACCCTGGGCTGCGATCCCCCCCCATTGAAATGTTGCTCCAAAGCCTTCGGTATGGCGTTCAGGGTGCATCTCAAACATGTATTTGCAACTCACCGCGACAATCGTCATTTGTTTTTTCGAGATACTGAAAAATGAAGGGGGCACCCGGGATTGAACCGGGGACCTCTCGATCTGCAGTCGAATGCTCTACGACTGAGCTATACCCCCTTTCACGATCTTTCCGTTCCCATAACTTAAGGAAAAATATTATACTCTGCCTGGCTAAAGACGTCTAATCGAGCAAAATATTGCGTAATCATTATCTCTCAGTTATATATTAGCGTTAAACGATATAAATATCAAAAATACTAGACACTTCGCGCCTGGAGAAAGTGCGAGTCGGCGCCTTCACCTTAATGTCAGAACGCGAAAATTGCACTAGTAGCTTTTTTTCAAGCAAGTTCTGTTCGTCCGTTCTCCGTAATCGTTTGGTATCTGATTAAACTGACATACTCGCCTATGGCTTTCGTAAACGAAAATTTCATTGTGACCCCGACGTGATTTGAACACGCAACCTTCTGATCTGGAGTCAGACGCGCTACCGTTGCGCCACGGAGTCGACGCTGCTTTGGTCTTGTCGTGAATAGGTTCCTCGAACACTTACTGTACCGTTCAAACCTAAGAAATAATGACAGTAGGATCCACGAGACACTCGTCCCAGATGTACTTGCTCTGGCGGGGGTGTAACTCAGTGGTAGAGTGTCTGCTTCGCATGCAGAAAGTCCTGGGTTCAAATCCCAGCTCCTCCAATTTTTGTTTCTCCGTGCAGCAGTACATGAAAACTTTTGCCTATCACCATATTCTACAAAATTCAGTGTACAAGATTCTTCCCCCAAGCAAGTGGATTTCGTACAGTTCGACCTCATGGCGGGAGGACGATGACCTGCAAGACCCTGGGCTGCGATCCCCCCCCATTGAAATGTTGCTCCAAAGCCTTCGGTATGGCGTTCAGGGTGCATCTCAAACATGTATTTGCAACTCACCGCGACAATCGTCATTTGTTTTTTCGAGATACTGAAAAATGAAGGGGGCACCCGGGATTGAACCGGGGACCTCTCGATCTGCAGTCGAATGCTCTACGACTGAGCTATACCCCCTTTCACGATCTTTCCGTTCCCATAACTTAAGGAAAAATATTATACTCTGCCTGGCTAAAGACGTCTAATCGAGCAAAATATTGCGTAATCATTATCTCTCAGTTATATATTAGCGTTAAACGATATAAATATCAAAAATACTAGACACTTCGCGCCTGGAGAAAGTGCGAGTCGGCGCCTTCACCTTAATGTCAGAACGCGAAAATTGCACTAGTAGCTTTTTTTCAAGCAAGTTCTGTTCGTCCGTTCTCCGTAATCGTTTGGTATCTGATTAAACTGACATACTCGCCTATGGCTTTCGTAAACGAAAATTTCATTGTGACCCCGACGTGATTTGAACACGCAACCTTCTGATCTGGAGTCAGACGCGCTACCGTTGCGCCACGGAGTCGACGCTGCTTTGGTCTTGTCGTGAATAGGTTCCTCGAACACTTACTGTACCGTTCAAACCTAAGAAATAATGACAGTAGGATCCACGAGACACTCGTCCCAGATGTACTTGCTCTGGCGGGGGTGTAACTCAGTGGTAGAGTGTCTGCTTCGCATGCAGAAAGTCCTGGGTTCAAATCCCAGCTCCTCCAATTTTTGTTTCTCCGTGCAGCAGTACATGAAAACTTTTGCCTATCACCATATTCTACAAAATTCAGTGTACAAGATTCTTCCCCCAAGCAAGTGGATTTCGTACAGTTCGACCTCATGGCGGGAGGACGATGACCTGCAAGACCCTGGGCTGCGATCCCCCCCCCCCCCCCCCCATTGAAATGTTGCTCCAAAGCCTTCGGTATGGCGTTCAGGGTGCATCTCAAACATGTATTTGCAACTCACCGCGACAATCGTCATTTGTTTTTTCGAGATACTGAAAAATGAAGGGGGCACCCGGGATTGAACCGGGGACCTCTCGATCTGCAGTCGAATGCTCTACGACTGAGCTATACCCCCTTTCACGATCTTTCCGTTCCCATAACTTAAGGAAAAATATTATACTCTGCCTGGCTAAAGACGTCTAATCGAGCAAAATATTGCGTAATCATTATCTCTCAGTTATATATTAGCGTTAAACGATATAAATATCAAAAATACTAGACACTTCGCGCCTGGAGAAAGTGCGAGTCGGCGCCTTCACCTTAATGTCAGAACGCGAAAATTGCACTAGTAGCTTTTTTTCAAGCAAGTTCTGTTCGTCCGTTCTCCGTAATCGTTTGGTATCTGATTAAACTGACATACTCGCCTATGGCTTTCGTAAACGAAAATTTCATTGTGACCCCGACGTGATTTGAACACGCAACCTTCTGATCTGGAGTCAGACGCGCTACCGTTGCGCCACGGAGTCGACGCTGCTTTGGTCTTGTCGTGAATAGGTTCCTCGAACACTTACTGTACCGTTCAAACCTAAGAAATAATGACAGTAGGATCCACGAGACACTCGTCCCAGATGTACTTGCTCTGGCGGGGGTGTAACTCAGTGGCAGAGTGTCTGCTTCGCATGCAGAAAGTCCTGGGTTCAAATCCCAGCTCCTCCAATTTTTGTTTCTCCGTGCAGCAGTACATGAAAACTTTTGCCTATCACCATATTCTACAAAATTCAGTGTACAAGATTCTTCCCCCAAGCAAGTGGATTTCGTACAGTTCGACCTCATGGCGGGAGGACGATGACCTGCAAGACCCTGGGCTGCGATCCCCCCCCATTGAAATGTTGCTCCAAAGCCTTCGGTATGGCGTTCAGGGTGCATCTCAAACATGTATTTGCAACTCACCGCGACAATCGTCATTTGTTTTTTCGAGATACTGAAAAATGAAGGGGGCACCCGGGATTGAACCGGGGACCTCTCGATCTGCAGTCGAATGCTCTACGACTGAGCTATACCCCCTTTCACGATCTTTCCGTTCCCATAACTTAAGGAAAAATATTATACTCTGCCTGGCTAAAGACGTCTAATCGAGCAAAATATTGCGTAATCATTATCTCTCAGTTATATATTAGCGTTAAACGATATAAATATCAAAAATACTAGACACTTCGCGCCTGGAGAAAGTGCGAGTCGGCGCCTTCACCTTAATGTCAGAACGCGAAAATTGCACTAGTAGCTTTTTTTCAAGCAAGTTCTGTTCGTCCGTTCTCCGTAATCGTTTGGTATCTGATTAAACTGACATACTCGCCTATGGCTTTCGTAAACGAAAATTTCATTGTGACCCCGACGTGATTTGAACACGCAACCTTCTGATCTGGAGTCAGACGCGCTACCGTTGCGCCACGGAGTCGACGCTGCTTTGGTCTTGTCGTGAATAGGTTCCTCGAACACTTACTGTACCGTTCAAACCTAAGAAATAATGACAGTAGGATCCACGAGACACTCGTCCCAGATGTACTTGCTCTGGCGGGGGTGTAACTCAGTGGTAGAGTGTCTGCTTCGCATGCAGAAAGTCCTGGGTTCAAATCCCAGCTCCTCCAATTTTTGTTTCTCCGTGCAGCAGTACATGAAAACTTTTGCCTATCACCATATTCTACAAAATTCAGTGTACAAGATTCTTCCCCCAAGCAAGTGGATTTCGTACAGTTCGACCTCATGGCGGGAGGACGATGACCTGCAAGACCCTGGGCTGCGATCCCCCCCCATTGAAATGTTGCTCCAAAGCCTTCGGTATGGCGTTCAGGGTGCATCTCAAACATGTATTTGCAACTCACCGCGACAATCGTCATTTGTTTTTTCGAGATACTGAAAAATGAAGGGGGCACCCGGGATTGAACCGGGGACCTCTCGATCTGCAGTCGAATGCTCTACGACTGAGCTATACCCCCTTTCACGATCTTTCCGTTCCCATAACTTAAGGAAAAATATTATACTCTGCCTGGCTAAAGACGTCTAATCGAGCAAAATATTGCGTAATCATTATCTCTCAGTTATATATTAGCGTTAAACGATATAAATATCAAAAATACTAGACACTTCGCGCCTGGAGAAAGTGCGAGTCGGCGCCTTCACCTTAATGTCAGAACGCGAAAATTGCACTAGTAGCTTTTTTTCAAGCAAGTTCTGTTCGTCCGTTCTCCGTAATCGTTTGGTATCTGATTAAACTGACATACTCGCCTATGGCTTTCGTAAACGAAAATTTCATTGTGACCCCGACGTGATTTGAACACGCAACCTTCTGATCTGGAGTCAGACGCGCTACCGTTGCGCCACGGAGTCGACGCTGCTTTGGTCTTGTCGTGAATAGGTTCCTCGAACACTTACTGTACCGTTCAAACCTAAGAAATAATGACAGTAGGATCCACGAGACACTCGTCCCAGATGTACTTGCTCTGGCGGGGGTGTAACTCAGTGGTAGAGTGTCTGCTTCGCATGCAGAAAGTCCTGGGTTCAAATCCCAGCTCCTCCAATTTTTGTTTCTCCGTGCAGCAGTACATGAAAACTTTTGCCTATCACCATATTCTACAAAATTCAGTGTACAAGATTCTTCCCCCAAGCAAGTGGATTTCGTACAGTTCGACCTCATGGCGGGAGGACGATGACCTGCAAGACCCTGGGCTGCGATCCCCCCCCCCCCCCCCCCATTGAAATGTTGCTCCAAAGCCTTCGGTATGGCGTTCAGGGTGCATCTCAAACATGTATTTGCAACTCACCGCGACAATCGTCATTTGTTTTTTCGAGATACTGAAAAATGAAGGGGGCACCCGGGATTGAACCGGGGACCTCTCGATCTGCAGTCGAATGCTCTACGACTGAGCTATACCCCCTTTCACGATCTTTCCGTTCCCATAACTTAAGGAAAAATATTATACTCTGCCTGGCTAAAGACGTCTAATCGAGCAAAATATTGCGTAATCATTATCTCTCAGTTATATATTAGCGTTAAACGATATAAATATCAAAAATACTAGACACTTCGCGCCTGGAGAAAGTGCGAGTCGGCGCCTTCACCTTAATGTCAGAACGCGAAAATTGCACTAGTAGCTTTTTTTCAAGCAAGTTCTGTTCGTCCGTTCTCCGTAATCGTTTGGTATCTGATTAAACTGACATACTCGCCTATGGCTTTCGTAAACGAAAATTTCATTGTGACCCCGACGTGATTTGAACACGCAACCTTCTGATCTGGAGTCAGACGCGCTACCGTTGCGCCACGGAGTCGACGCTGCTTTGGTCTTGTCGTGAATAGGTTCCTCGAACACTTACTGTACCGTTCAAACCTAAGAAATAATGACAGTAGGATCCACGAGACACTCGTCCCAGATGTACTTGCTCTGGCGGGGGTGTAACTCAGTGGCAGAGTGTCTGCTTCGCATGCAGAAAGTCCTGGGTTCAAATCCCAGCTCCTCCAATTTTTGTTTCTCCGTGCAGCAGTACATGAAAACTTTTGCCTATCACCATATTCTACAAAATTCAGTGTACAAGATTCTTCCCCCAAGCAAGTGGATTTCGTACAGTTCGACCTCATGGCGGGAGGACGATGACCTGCAAGACCCTGGGCTGCGATCCCCCCCCATTGAAATGTTGCTCCAAAGCCTTCGGTATGGCGTTCAGGGTGCATCTCAAACATGTATTTGCAACTCACCGCGACAATCGTCATTTGTTTTTTCGAGATACTGAAAAATGAAGGGGGCACCCGGGATTGAACCGGGGACCTCTCGATCTGCAGTCGAATGCTCTACGACTGAGCTATACCCCCTTTCACGATCTTTCCGTTCCCATAACTTAAGGAAAAATATTATACTCTGCCTGGCTAAAGACGTCTAATCGAGCAAAATATTGCGTAATCATTATCTCTCAGTTATATATTAGCGTTAAACGATATAAATATCAAAAATACTAGACACTTCGCGCCTGGAGAAAGTGCGAGTCGGCGCCTTCACCTTAATGTCAGAACGCGAAAATTGCACTAGTAGCTTTTTTTCAAGCAAGTTCTGTTCGTCCGTTCTCCGTAATCGTTTGGTATCTGATTAAACTGACATACTCGCCTATGGCTTTCGTAAACGAAAATTTCATTGTGACCCCGACGTGATTTGAACACGCAACCTTCTGATCTGGAGTCAGACGCGCTACCGTTGCGCCACGGAGTCGACGCTGCTTTGGTCTTGTCGTGAATAGGTTCCTCGAACACTTACTGTACCGTTCAAACCTAAGAAATAATGACAGTAGGATCCACGAGACACTCGTCCCAGATGTACTTGCTCTGGCGGGGGTGTAACTCAGTGGTAGAGTGTCTGCTTCGCATGCAGAAAGTCCTGGGTTCAAATCCCAGCTCCTCCAATTTTTGTTTCTCCGTGCAGCAGTACATGAAAACTTTTGCCTATCACCATATTCTACAAAATTCAGTGTACAAGATTCTTCCCCCAAGCAAGTGGATTTCGTACAGTTCGACCTCATGGCGGGAGGACGATGACCTGCAAGACCCTGGGCTGCGATCCCCCCCCATTGAAATGTTGCTCCAAAGCCTTCGGTATGGCGTTCAGGGTGCATCTCAAACATGTATTTGCAACTCACCGCGACAATCGTCATTTGTTTTTTCGAGATACTGAAAAATGAAGGGGGCACCCGGGATTGAACCGGGGACCTCTCGATCTGCAGTCGAATGCTCTACGACTGAGCTATACCCCCTTTCACGATCTTTCCGTTCCCATAACTTAAGGAAAAATATTATACTCTGCCTGGCTAAAGACGTCTAATCGAGCAAAATATTGCGTAATCATTATCTCTCAGTTATATATTAGCGTTAAACGATATAAATATCAAAAATACTAGACACTTCGCGCCTGGAGAAAGTGCGAGTCGGCGCCTTCACCTTAATGTCAGAACGCGAAAATTGCACTAGTAGCTTTTTTTCAAGCAAGTTCTGTTCGTCCGTTCTCCGTAATCGTTTGGTATCTGATTAAACTGACATACTCGCCTATGGCTTTCGTAAACGAAAATTTCATTGTGACCCCGACGTGATTTGAACACGCAACCTTCTGATCTGGAGTCAGACGCGCTACCGTTGCGCCACGGAGTCGACGCTGCTTTGGTCTTGTCGTGAATAGGTTCCTCGAACACTTACTGTACCGTTCAAACCTAAGAAATAATGACAGTAGGATCCACGAGACACTCGTCCCAGATGTACTTGCTCTGGCGGGGGTGTAACTCAGTGGTAGAGTGTCTGCTTCGCATGCAGAAAGTCCTGGGTTCAAATCCCAGCTCCTCCAATTTTTGTTTCTCCGTGCAGCAGTACATGAAAACTTTTGCCTATCACCATATTCTACAAAATTCAGTGTACAAGATTCTTCCCCCAAGCAAGTGGATTTCGTACAGTTCGACCTCATGGCGGGAGGACGATGACCTGCAAGACCCTGGGCTGCGATCCCCCCCCATTGAAATGTTGCTCCAAAGCCTTCGGTATGGCGTTCAGGGTGCATCTCAAACATGTATTTGCAACTCACCGCGACAATCGTCATTTGTTTTTTCGAGATACTGAAAAATGAAGGGGGCACCCGGGATTGAACCGGGGACCTCTCGATCTGCAGTCGAATGCTCTACGACTGAGCTATACCCCCTTTCACGATCTTTCCGTTCCCATAACTTAAGGAAAAATATTATACTCTGCCTGGCTAAAGACGTCTAATCGAGCAAAATATTGCGTAATCATTATCTCTCAGTTATATATTAGCGTTAAACGATATAAATATCAAAAATACTAGACACTTCGCGCCTGGAGAAAGTGCGAGTCGGCGCCTTCACCTTAATGTCAGAACGCGAAAATTGCACTAGTAGCTTTTTTTCAAGCAAGTTCTGTTCGTCCGTTCTCCGTAATCGTTTGGTATCTGATTAAACTGACATACTCGCCTATGGCTTTCGTAAACGAAAATTTCATTGTGACCCCGACGTGATTTGAACACGCAACCTTCTGATCTGGAGTCAGACGCGCTACCGTTGCGCCACGGAGTCGACGCTGCTTTGGTCTTGTCGTGAATAGGTTCCTCGAACACTTACTGTACCGTTCAAACCTAAGAAATAATGACAGTAGGATCCACGAGACACTCGTCCCAGATGTACTTGCTCTGGCGGGGGTGTAACTCAGTGGTAGAGTGTCTGCTTCGCATGCAGAAAGTCCTGGGTTCAAATCCCAGCTCCTCCAATTTTTGTTTCTCCGTGCAGCAGTACATGAAAACTTTTGCCTATCACCATATTCTACAAAATTCAGTGTACAAGATTCTTCCCCCAAGCAAGTGGATTTCGTACAGTTCGACCTCATGGCGGGAGGACGATGACCTGCAAGACCCTGGGCTGCGATCCCCCCCCATTGAAATGTTGCTCCAAAGCCTTCGGTATGGCGTTCAGGGTGCATCTCAAACATGTATTTGCAACTCACCGCGACAATCGTCATTTGTTTTTTCGAGATACTGAAAAATGAAGGGGGCACCCGGGATTGAACCGGGGACCTCTCGATCTGCAGTCGAATGCTCTACGACTGAGCTATACCCCCTTTCACGATCTTTCCGTTCCCATAACTTAAGGAAAAATATTATACTCTGCCTGGCTAAAGACGTCTAATCGAGCAAAATATTGCGTAATCATTATCTCTCAGTTATATATTAGCGTTAAACGATATAAATATCAAAAATACTAGACACTTCGCGCCTGGAGAAAGTGCGAGTCGGCGCCTTCACCTTAATGTCAGAACGCGAAAATTGCACTAGTAGCTTTTTTTCAAGCAAGTTCTGTTCGTCCGTTCTCCGTAATCGTTTGGTATCTGATTAAACTGACATACTCGCCTATGGCTTTCGTAAACGAAAATTTCATTGTGACCCCGACGTGATTTGAACACGCAACCTTCTGATCTGGAGTCAGACGCGCTACCGTTGCGCCACGGAGTCGACGCTGCTTTGGTCTTGTCGTGAATAGGTTCCTCGAACACTTACTGTACCGTTCAAACCTAAGAAATAATGACAGTAGGATCCACGAGACACTCGTCCCAGATGTACTTGCTCTGGCGGGGGTGTAACTCAGTGGTAGAGTGTCTGCTTCGCATGCAGAAAGTCCTGGGTTCAAATCCCAGCTCCTCCAATTTTTGTTTCTCCGTGCAGCAGTACATGAAAACTTTTGCCTATCACCATATTCTACAAAATTCAGTGTACAAGATTCTTCCCCCAAGCAAGTGGATTTCGTACAGTTCGACCTCATGGCGGGAGGACGATGACCTGCAAGACCCTGGGCTGCGATCCCCCCCCATTGAAATGTTGCTCCAAAGCCTTCGGTATGGCGTTCAGGGTGCATCTCAAACATGTATTTGCAACTCACCGCGACAATCGTCATTTGTTTTTTCGAGATACTGAAAAATGAAGGGGGCACCCGGGATTGAACCGGGGACCTCTCGATCTGCAGTCGAATGCTCTACGACTGAGCTATACCCCCTTTCACGATCTTTCCGTTCCCATAACTTAAGGAAAAATATTATACTCTGCCTGGCTAAAGACGTCTAATCGAGCAAAATATTGCGTAATCATTATCTCTCAGTTATATATTAGCGTTAAACGATATAAATATCAAAAATACTAGACACTTCGCGCCTGGAGAAAGTGCGAGTCGGCGCCTTCACCTTAATGTCAGAACGCGAAAATTGCACTAGTAGCTTTTTTTCAAGCAAGTTCTGTTCGTCCGTTCTCCGTAATCGTTTGGTATCTGATTAAACTGACATACTCGCCTATGGCTTTCGTAAACGAAAATTTCATTGTGACCCCGACGTGATTTGAACACGCAACCTTCTGATCTGGAGTCAGACGCGCTACCGTTGCGCCACGGAGTCGACGCTGCTTTGGTCTTGTCGTGAATAGGTTCCTCGAACACTTACTGTACCGTTCAAACCTAAGAAATAATGACAGTAGGATCCACGAGACACTCGTCCCAGATGTACTTGCTCTGGCGGGGGTGTAACTCAGTGGTAGAGTGTCTGCTTCGCATGCAGAAAGTCCTGGGTTCAAATCCCAGCTCCTCCAATTTTTGTTTCTCCGTGCAGCAGTACATGAAAACTTTTGCCTATCACCATATTCTACAAAATTCAGTGTACAAGATTCTTCCCCCAAGCAAGTGGATTTCGTACAGTTCGACCTCATGGCGGGAGGACGATGACCTGCAAGACCCTGGGCTGCGATCCCCCCCCATTGAAATGTTGCTCCAAAGCCTTCGGTATGGCGTTCAGGGTGCATCTCAAACATGTATTTGCAACTCACCGCGACAATCGTCATTTGTTTTTTCGAGATACTGAAAAATGAAGGGGGCACCCGGGATTGAACCGGGGACCTCTCGATCTGCAGTCGAATGCTCTACGACTGAGCTATACCCCCTTTCACGATCTTTCCGTTCCCATAACTTAAGGAAAAATATTATACTCTGCCTGGCTAAAGACGTCTAATCGAGCAAAATATTGCGTAATCATTATCTCTCAGTTATATATTAGCGTTAAACGATATAAATATCAAAAATACTAGACACTTCGCGCCTGGAGAAAGTGCGAGTCGGCGCCTTCACCTTAATGTCAGAACGCGAAAATTGCACTAGTAGCTTTTTTTCAAGCAAGTTCTGTTCGTCCGTTCTCCGTAATCGTTTGGTATCTGATTAAACTGACATACTCGCCTATGGCTTTCGTAAACGAAAATTTCATTGTGACCCCGACGTGATTTGAACACGCAACCTTCTGATCTGGAGTCAGACGCGCTACCGTTGCGCCACGGAGTCGACGCTGCTTTGGTCTTGTCGTGAATAGGTTCCTCGAACACTTACTGTACCGTTCAAACCTAAGAAATAATGACAGTAGGATCCACGAGACACTCGTCCCAGATGTACTTGCTCTGGCGGGGGTGTAACTCAGTGGTAGAGTGTCTGCTTCGCATGCAGAAAGTCCTGGGTTCAAATCCCAGCTCCTCCAATTTTTGTTTCTCCGTGCAGCAGTACATGAAAACTTTTGCCTATCACCATATTCTACAAAATTCAGTGTACAAGATTCTTCCCCCAAGCAAGTGGATTTCGTACAGTTCGACCTCATGGCGGGAGGACGATGACCTGCAAGACCCTGGGCTGCGATCCCCCCCCATTGAAATGTTGCTCCAAAGCCTTCGGTATGGCGTTCAGGGTGCATCTCAAACATGTATTTGCAACTCACCGCGACAATCGTCATTTGTTTTTTCGAGATACTGAAAAATGAAGGGGGCACCCGGGATTGAACCGGGGACCTCTCGATCTGCAGTCGAATGCTCTACGACTGAGCTATACCCCCTTTCACGATCTTTCCGTTCCCATAACTTAAGGAAAAATATTATACTCTGCCTGGCTAAAGACGTCTAATCGAGCAAAATATTGCGTAATCATTATCTCTCAGTTATATATTAGCGTTAAACGATATAAATATCAAAAATACTAGACACTTCGCGCCTGGAGAAAGTGCGAGTCGGCGCCTTCACCTTAATGTCAGAACGCGAAAATTGCACTAGTAGCTTTTTTTCAAGCAAGTTCTGTTCGTCCGTTCTCCGTAATCGTTTGGTATCTGATTAAACTGACATACTCGCCTATGGCTTTCGTAAACGAAAATTTCATTGTGACCCCGACGTGATTTGAACACGCAACCTTCTGATCTGGAGTCAGACGCGCTACCGTTGCGCCACGGAGTCGACGCTGCTTTGGTCTTGTCGTGAATAGGTTCCTCGAACACTTACTGTACCGTTCAAACCTAAGAAATAATGACAGTAGGATCCACGAGACACTCGTCCCAGATGTACTTGCTCTGGCGGGGGTGTAACTCAGTGGTAGAGTGTCTGCTTCGCATGCAGAAAGTCCTGGGTTCAAATCCCAGCTCCTCCAATTTTTGTTTCTCCGTGCAGCAGTACATGAAAACTTTTGCCTATCACCATATTCTACAAAATTCAGTGTACAAGATTCTTCCCCCAAGCAAGTGGATTTCGTACAGTTCGACCTCATGGCGGGAGGACGATGACCTGCAAGACCCTGGGCTGCGATCCCCCCCCATTGAAATGTTGCTCCAAAGCCTTCGGTATGGCGTGCTGAGTGAATCTCAATATTTCGCGCAGTCAGATTGCTGACATTTTTCATACACCCTATGCCTGTAACCGAGCGGCAGCGAGCGGCAGTCGAGCAAAGTCAGCGAAGTCAGGAATTTTCAAATGTTGATCGATATGGGCAATCAGCCGACAGCCAAGTCAGGAATTTTCAAATGTTGATCGATATGGGCAATCAAATGTTGATCGATATGGACAATCAGCCGACAGCCAAGTCAGGAATTTTCAAATGTTGATCGATATGGGCAATGAGCCGAATGCCAGGTAGATAAACCAGATGACCTGTGAAACTGTTGAAGCTTTGAATTCATACTAATTCATCGGCAGCGAGCGGCAGTCGAGCAAAGTCAGCCAAGTCAGGAATTTTCAAATGTTGATCGATATGGGCAATCAGCCGACAGCCAAGTCAGGAATTTTCAAATGTTGATCGATATGGGCAATCAAATGTTGATCGATATGGACAATCAGCCGACAGCCAAGTCAGGAATTTTCAAATGTTGATCGATATGGGCAATGAGCCGAATGCCAGGTAGATAAACCAGATGACCTGTGAAACTGTTGAAGCTTTGAATTCATACTAATTCATCATATTTCGGGGCTTCAGTGACTCTTGTATGTGCACGGCGGTCTTTCCTTTTAAATCCCTATTGTTAGCGTGTCCTTACTTTATTATCTGTGGAAATATGTGGAAATGCGATCTATTTATTTTTTTTCTGTTATGTTTCAGGTGGCTTATTTGTGCACTGTGAATTTTGGTTTGCCTTGGCTGTTGTCTTATCCTTCCCAAATAAGACAGTATATCTTGCTGACCATGTCTTTAAGTATTTGGGGCTGCCTTGACAAATCATCACGGCTGTAATATGTACACACCTTGGTGCTCAAAAAGAAGGGTAAACAGAAAAATTTAAGATGGGAGTGAATCGGCTTAGTTGTTTTATGAAAATTACGGCAAATCTAAATATGGATGGTCGGCCAGGAATCTGAATCACCCTGTTCCAGACTAATAGTTCATTTTGTTAGCTTTGTACGCATTTAAATAGAAATAGAACAGGGTCATCACCAGCAAGATTAGAACTACTTGGAACATATTAAAAATGTGACAGTCTAAAGTAACTTTGATAAGGGGGAAATTATTTAAAGGTAGGTAAAGAACTGATCAAACCTAGTCCCACAGTTGTAAACATTTTCATCACATTTCTTTTGGCTAACTAGCTGATATTTTAGGTCTCAACACTTTGTTACAGGTCAGTTCACAGCTTCCAAAGAAACGTGTTCTGAATACTGTTGCTAACCGTATTAGTAAACTTTCCATGAAAGAGTTTTCTGACACAGTGCCGTTCATAACACCGGTTTCATTTTCTTGGAATTAGCTCGTGTGTGGTCACGCTAATGACAGTGGCCGAGTGTAGGCGATACTGCTGCTGTGAGTGTCAGCAATACATCGATCGTGGGCCCTTAAATAAACTCGTCGTCGACAGGACTACTTGACGTGACAGTCCATTAACACAACGACGTTAGATGTCATACACAAGTGTTATCTTCTGCTGTAATTTATTTATCTCCAAAATGAATCACATCATCAAGCATGGCGATTATATCGTCAGGTCTATTGTGCACAGTACCATTTGATGACCAAAGTTGGCAGCGACATGTATCAGAATATAGGGTGGTTATAATTAAACATACAGGCCTGAAACACAAGCATCAGTGTGTATTACAGTTGCAGACAGTTAACATAGGTATAGACAAGGTGTGCAGCGCATTACTTGTAAAACTGTTTTGTCAAAGAAACGGCAATAGCGCTGCTGGTCTTTGCGAGTATAGACGATTTAAACTAATACGGAGAGGTGCTCCTTCTACACTGGGGTTGACGAACATGATTCGGAAGTTTGAATGAACTGGCGATCTGCGAACTGCTCCTGCGAGAGGCCGACGGCCAATTTCGTCACAAAATGTTGTAGAATTTACTGCTGACAGAGCTGAGAATGCTGGACGCATTGTGCGATTTCCACGCAGTGAACGATCTGCGTCATGACATCTGAACGTTCCATGGTCCACCGTCGTTTCGGGCAGCAGAATAGGCATCTCTAGTGCGATTCCAGGCTGTCGCAATGCAGATAACAGTCACATTGAGCAACATTTGTAACCTGGAACGTCAACATAGTACCCAGTTAACAAATGTCATCCTCTTACGTAGAAATTAAAGTTTAGTTTTAGCCACCTGTCTTAGCAATTCCAGTGACCTGTACCGGTGCAGTACCAGGGAGACGACACGCAAAGTATGTGCGGATGCACCGTAGTGAGACAGTCGGTACGAAATGCATTGGAAATATTATTTAATTAGACGTCTGTAGAAACAATAATTTCAAATCACATTTCATTCAATTAATATTAGCACGTCTTAATCTTAGAATTTAAGCAGCAATTTAGTTTTCTGATCAAAAAACAGCATAATGTATGAAGTCCGTCTATAATGTGATAGATTATTTTATTAAAACTGCATTATTTGTATGGTACATGCATGTGTTTCTACACGCCCTGCTGATACACCCGACTTGAACATTATTTGCACGAGCGAATGCAAAAGTGCGCTTGGCACGCAAACTTTGTAGGAGAATGTATACTTTGTAGTATTCTGGTTTTCCTGTAACTACAACACTTATGACATTCATGCTCCTCCAACACGAACTGGCACAGATTATCCGTGATATACATTCTTGATGACTAGCTTCAAAAATCATGATATACACAGTCTGGATAGCTGATTTGCAAAATCTAATTACTCTGAATACAATTGCCGTGTCGAGATCTTCGTGTTCATTATACATACAGGGGTTGGACAAAAACACGGGAAACACCACGAGAAGCGCGTTGTAGAACACAAATGCAGATGTCAGCCAAGTCTCGAGGTTGCACTGTTGTATTTCCCCACAAATGGAACCTGTGCAATGTCCTCAGTACGCTGCAAGTGTCGGTCGGGGTCAGAGCAGTGTAGTGTGTAGTTGTAAGCGTTTTTTGTTGGAGATGAGTAAATTCGAAAATGGGCAAGGTGGGTGGTGCCGAAGTGTTCGTTGTTTGAATAGACACAGTATCGAACATTTACACCGCATAGAGGCATGAACCATGAACCATGAACCATGAACCATGGACCTTGGCGTTGGTGGGGAGGCTTGCGTGCCTCAGCGATACAGATAGCCGTACCGTAGGTGTAACCACAACGGAGGGGTATCTGTTGAGAGGCCAGACAAACGTGTGGTTCCTGAAGAGGGGCAGCAGCCTTTTCAGTAGTTGCAAGGGCAAAAGTCTGGATGATTGACTGATCTGGCCTTGTAACAATAACCAAAACGACCTTGCTGTGCTGGTACTGCGAACGGCTGAAAGCAAGGGGAAACTACAGCCGTAATTTTTCCCGAGGGCATGCAGCTTTACTGTACGATTACATGATGATGGCGTCCTCTTGGGTAAAATATTCCGGAGGTAAAATAGTCCCCCATTCGGATCTCCGGGCGGGGACTACTCAAGAGGATGTCGTTATCAGGAGAAAGAAAACTGGCGTTCTACGGATCGGAGCGTGGAATGTCAGATCCCTTAATCGGGCAGGTAGGTTAGAAAATTTAAAAAGGGAAATGGATAGGTTGAAGTTAGATATAGTGGGAATTAGTGAAGTTCGGTGGGAGGAGGAACAAGACTTCTGGTCAGGTGACTACAGGGTTATAAACACAAAATCAAATAGGGGTAATGCAGGAGTAGGTTTAATAATGAATAGGAAAATAGGAATGCGGGTAAGCTACTACAAACAGCATAGTGAACGCATTATTGTGGCCAAGATAGATACGAAGCCCACACCTACTACAGTAGTACAAGTTTATATGCCAACTAGCTCTGCAGATGACGAAGAAATTGAAGAAATGTATGATGAAATAAAAGAAATTATTCAGATTGTGAAGGGAGACGAAAATTTAATAGTCATGGGTGACTGGAATTCAAGTGTAGGAAAAGGGAGAGAAGGAAACATAGTAGGTGAACATGGATTGGGAAACAGAAATGAAAGAGGAAGCCGCCTGGTAGAATTTTGCACAGAGCACAACATAATCATAACTAACACTTGGTTTAAGAATCATGAAAGAAGGTTGTATACATGGAAGAACCCTGGAGATACTAAAAGGTATCAGATAGATTATATAATGGTAAGACAGAGATTTAGGAACCAGGTTTTAAATTGTAAGACGTTTCCAGGGGCAGATGTGGACTCTGACCACAATCTATTGGTTATGACCCGTAGATTAAAACTGAAGAAACTGCAAAAAGGTGGGAATTTAAGGAGATGGGATCTGGATAAACTGACTAAACCAGAGGTTGTACAGAGTTTCAGGGAGAGCATAAGGGAACAATTGACAGGAATGGGGGAAAGAAATACAGTAGAAGAAGAATGGGTAGCTTTGAGGGATGAAGTAGTGAAGGCAGCAGAGGATCAAGTAGGTAAAAAGACGACGGCTAGTAGAAATCCTTGGGTAACAGAAGAAATATTGAATTTAATTGATGAAAGGAGAAAATATAAAAATGCAGTAAATTAAGGAGGCAAAAAGAATACAAACGTCTAAAAAATGAGATCGACAGGAAGTGCAAAATGGCTAAGCAGGGATGGCTAGACGACAAATGTAAGGATGTAGAGGCTTATCTCACTAGGGGTAAGATAGATACTGCCAACAGGAAAATTAAAGAGACCTTTGGAGATAAGAGAACCACTTGTATGAATATCAAGAGCTCAGATGGAAACTCAGTTCTAAGCAAAGAAGGGAAAGCAGACAGGTGGAAGGAGTATATAGAGGGTCTATACAAGGGCGCTGTACTTGAGGACAATATTATGGAAATGGAAGAGGATGTAGATGAAGATGAAATGGGAGATACGATACTGCGTGAAGAGTTTGACAGAGCACTGAAAGACCTGAGTCGAAACAAGGCCCCCGGAGTAGACAACATTCCATTGGAACTACTGACGGCCCTGGGAGAGCCAGTCCTGACAAAACTCTACCATCTGGTGAGCAAGATGTATGAAACAGGCGAAATACTCTCAGACTTCAAGAAGAATATAATAATTCCAATCCCAAAGAAAGCAATTGTTGACAGATGTGAAAATTACCGAACTATCAGTTTAATAAGTCACAGCTGCAAAATACCAACACGAATTCTTTACAGACGAATGGAAAAACTAGTAGAAGCCAACCTCGGGGAAGATCAGTTTGGATTCCGTAGAAACACTGGAACACGTGAGGCAATACTGACCTTACGACTTATCTTAGAAGAAAGATTAAGGAAAGGCAAACCTACGTTTCTAGCATTTGTAGACTTAGAGAAAGCTTTTGACAATGTTGACTGGAATACTCTCTTTCAAATTCTAAAGGTGGCAGGGGTAAAATACAGGGAGCGAAAGGCTATTTACAATTTGTACAGAAAGCAGATGGCAGTTATAAGAGTCAAGGGACATGAAAGGGAAGCAGTGGTTGGGAAGGGAGTAAGACAGGGTTGTAGCCTCTCCCCGATGTTGTTCAATCTGTATATTGAGCAAGCAGTAAAGGAAACAAAAGAAAAATTCGGAGTAGGTATTAAAATTCATGGAGAAGAAATAAAAACTTTGAGGTTCGCCGATGACATTGTAATTCTGTCAGAGACAGCAAAGGACTTGGAAGAGCAGTTGAATGGAATGGACAGTGTCTTGAAAGGAGGATATAAGATGAACATCAACAAAAGCAAAACAAGGATAATGGAATGTAGTCTAATTAAGTCGGGTGATGCTGAGGGAATTAGATTAGGAAATGAGGCACTTAAAGTAGTAAAGGAGTTTTGCTATTTGGGGAGCAAAATAACTGATGATGGTCGAAGTAGAGAGGATATAAAATGTAGGCTGGCAATGGCAAGGAAAGCGTTTCTGAAGAAGAGAAATTTGTTAACATCCAGTATTGATTTAAGTGTCAGGAAGTCATTTCTGAAAGTATTTGTATGGAGTGTAGCCATGTATGGAAGTGAAACATGTACGATAAATAGTTTGGACAAGAAGAGAATAGAAGCTTTCGAAATGTGGTGCTACAGAAGAATGCTGAAGATTAGATGGGTAGATCACATAACTAATGAGGAAGTATTGAATAGGATCGGGGAGAAGAGAAGTTTGTGGCACAACTTGACCAGAAGAAGGGATCGGTTGGTAGGACATGTTCTGAGGCATCAAGGGATCACCAATTTAGTATTGGAGGGCAGCGTGGAGGGTAAAAATCGTAGAGGGAGACCAAGAGATGAATACACTAAGCAGATTCAGAAGGATGTAGGTTGCAATAGGTACTGGGAGATGAAAAAGCTTGCACAGGATAGAGTAGCATGGAGAGCTGTATCAAACCAGTCTCAGGACTGAAGACCACAACAACAACAACAACAGAGTCAAAGGAGAAGCACGCCATCCAATAAGTCACAATGCGTACTATAGTGTGTGTTGAATGATCGTGACAGTCGCTCTTTGAAGAAGATTGTAAAGAATAATAGCCGAACGGGGTAGCCGAGCGGTTCTAGGCGATACAGTCTGGAACCGCGCAACTGCTACGATCACAGGTTCGAATCCTGCCTGGGGCATGGATGTGTGTGATGTCCTTACGTTGGTTAGGTTTAAGTAGTTCTAAGTTCTAGGGGACTGATGACCTTAGAAGTTAAGTCCCATAGTGCTCAGAGCCATTTGAACCATTTTTTGAAGAATAATAAGAGGACGACAGCTGTAAAAGTCACTGCAGCACTGAACTTCGCAAAACCAAACTCTGTCAGGCCTGAAAGATCACCAAGCGATCCGCTTAAGCAGGGAATTGCAAGGCGAGCTGGAATTCCAAAACCACTCACCAGCGATGCAGATGCCCGTAACAGGAAAATGTGGTGCCAAAAACATAAAATATGTACTGTGGACCAATGGAAGAGAATCATTTGGTTGGATGAGTGTTGTGAACATAGTTCTGTGTAGTCAGCGCATACACAACTTTCCCACTAGAGCGCACCCCGCTAAGCACAATAGCGCAGGTGCAGCGCTCGTCCGTCTCTGCACTACGAGGTGGCGCTGCCTTAGAGACGGACCAAATTCTGCTTCCGCCGATCCGCGTATTAATATGTAACGCAGCAAATGAGATTGCTGCTAAAGTAGAACCTTTTCTCCTCGCGGATCACACTCGCGCAGTGATACCTGAACGCGCAAGGTATTGTAACGAGTGTACAGACCTCCGATTAGTCAGTCTGCATTAGTCTATACGAGTCTGCATTTATCTGCACTTGTCTGTACCAGTCTGCATTAGTCTCCATGAAGATAAATGAATAGACACTTTGTCAAGTATCAGAGATATGTGAGAATAAGATTAACGTACGAAGACCAAAGGAACTTCAGATTGTCAATTGTAAACAGCATTCAGAATCAAGTTATGTAATGTCTATGCTTTTTATTATTTTAATAACTGTGTGTGAAAATTAATCAAGTTCTGTTTAAAGTTGGCCACCATCAAACTGCTACTCTAAGCGTGCAAGTGGCATTTCTATCGTCTCACCTAACGGCAGCAGATAAACACACCACGATAAGACCACGAGACATATTGTTGACACTCGCCTACTTCGTTAGAGCGACAAGTCAAATAATCTGATGGTCTGTGTGCCGAAGGTCTTACAGTACGCACACCACAATGAGTCTCGTTGAACACTGTTTCCAGCTCGAGTTTACGTCCCAAGAGTGAAACATGCCGGGGGTCTGTGACTGTTTGGGCAGCCATATCTTGGTATTCCAGTGGCCTCATGGGTACCTGGCCAGGTCACATTATTGCCAAGGATTATGTGACCATTTTGACTGACCAGAACCTTTCCATCGGATAATATTTCTTCCCCAGTGCTGATTCCATGTTCCAAGATGATGGGGCCCTGATGGGCACAGCTCACATTGTCCAGGACTGATTTTGTGAGCACGAGGATGAATTTTCGCATCTCCCCTAACCATCAGAGTTTGCAGGAAGACGGTATAAGATAACCTTGAAAATAATACCGAACCTGCACTTACCCATTTCGAAAAGACTGGAAGCCGTTTTTATTGTCAATGCTTTTCCTACACCGTGTTATGTATTGTACTGTATTGTTTTTGTTTCTTTTTTTGTGTGTGTGTTTCCATATTTCTGTCCTCACCCCGTATACGCTCGTGTCAGTGTATTTGTGTGTCCACAGAAAGGTGCAGTCGATTTCACAACTGTGTTTTGGGTGTCAAAGATCGGCAGAACTTAAATTTTTGTTTACGGGTTACCTTCTGACTGCTGTCGTTCTCCGTGCTGTTATTGTATTATGTTGTTTTCTTATGAGTTTTCTAACTGGGAACAAACACATTCGCGTCACTCGCCAACTGTCTCGTCTCAGACTGATGCTAAGCAACTCTGTAGGCCCCTGCAGGGATCCCTCCATTGTTGAGGACTGCTTCACGTCGCCTACTCTTAGACGACATGTGGAAAATAATCATAGCATAATTAAGGTAACTATCCAGCGGTGACAGCAGGGCATACATAGGCTGGGGCACCTGGAACAAAGCCCTGGGACCCCCGAGGACAAAGAGAGCGGAAGAAAGAAAGGAAAAATTGAAATGAAAAGGAAAATGTAAAATTAGTAAAGTGGATCAGTCACGTGAACTTTTACACTACGTTCAAAGCAATCGATGTTGGTTCTGGATATACTTCAGAGGCAAAGGTGTGTTGATCATTTGCCTCTTTCTGCCAAGTCCAATCTGCAGCAGGACTGGAACACCTGTTAACTGAATCTACAGAACGAAAGGGGCTAGAAGTGAGCAAATGTTGCAGCCAATCTATGGCGGGGCATCCTTCATAAGTGGCACGTACAGCTGTGTGCAATCACAATTTAAATTTACACTGAAGAATCAAAGAAACTGGTACACCTGCCTAATATCGTGTAAGCCTCCGTGAGCACGCAGAAGCGCCGCAACACGACGTGACATGGACTCGACTAATGTCTTGAAATAGTGCTGGAGGGAACGGACACCATAGACTTTCCATAAATCCGTAAGATTACGAGGGGGTGGAGATCTCGTTTGAACAGCACGTTGCAAGGCATCCCAGATATGCTCAATAATGTTCATGTCTCTGGTGTTTGGTGGCCAGCTGAAGTGTTTAAGTGTTTAAACTCAGAAGAGCCTTACAAGAGCGTTACTGGAGCTACTCTGTACCAATTCTGGACGTGCGGGGTGCCGCATTGTCCTGCTGGAATTGCCCAAGTGCGTCGGAGTACGCAATGAACATGAATGGTTGCAAGTGATCAGACAGGATATTTACGTACGTTTCACCTGTCAGAGTCGTAAATAGACGTATCAGGAGTCCCAAATCACTCCAACTGCACACGCCCCACACCATTACAGACCCTCCACCAGCTTGAACAGTCCCCTGCTGACATACAGGGTCCATGGATTCATGAGGTTGTCTCATACCCGTACACGTCCATCTGCTGGATACAATTTGAAACAAGATTTGTCCGACCAGGCAACATGTTTCCAGTCATCAACAGTCAAATGTCGGTTTTGACGGGCCCAGGCGAGGGGTAAAGCTTGTGTCGTGCAGTCATCAAGGGTACACGAGTGGGCCTTCGGTTCCGAAAGCCCATATCGATGATGTTTCGTTGAATGGTTTGTACGCTGACACTTGTTGAAGACCCAGTAGTGAAATCTGCAGCAATTTAAGGAAGGATTGAATTTCTGTCACGGTGATCGATTCTCTTCAATCGTCCTTGATCCAGTTCTTGCAGAATCTTTTTCCGCCCGCAGCGATGCCGGAGAATTGATGTTTTATCGGATTCCTGATACTCACACACGGTACACTCGTGAAATGGTCGTACGGGAAAATCCCCGCTTCATCGCTACCTCGGGGATGCTGTGTCCCATGGCTCGTGCACCGACTATAATACCACGTTCAAACTCACTTAAATCTTAATAACCTGCCATTATAGCAGCAGCAGCAACCGGTCTAACAACTGCAGCAGACACTTGTTGTGCTGCGCGGGATTAGCCGAGCGGTCTTAGGTGGTGCAGTCATGGACTGTGCGGCAGAAGTTCGAGTCCTCCCTCGGGCATGGGTGTGTGTGTGTGTTTGTACTTAGGATAATTTAGGTTAAGTAGTGTGTAAGCTTAGGGACTGATGACCTTAGCAGTTAAGTCCTCCGCCACACACCGTTGGGTGGCTTGCGGAGTATAAATGTAGATGTAGATGAAAGTCCCATAATATTTCACACACATTTGAACGGAACCATTTTTGAACACTTGTTATATAGGAGCTGCCGACCACAACGCCGTATTCTGCCTGTCTGATGAAACTTTCAGAATCTGCGAAAGACGAAGTATCGACGGTAAGTTCTCTAACAAACGAAGAACAACAATAAAGAAATCTGAATTTAAATAACCTTAGAATGACGCTTCTTTTACCCCATGGTTGACAACATTTTTTCGCAACTAAATACCAGATTTTAAGTACCGGTAGGTAATGAAGTAAGTTACAAACACAGACAGTCAGCTGTCACGGTACGGTAATGTTGGTAAGAATTTCATCGTAACAGTTCGCTGTATAAGACTAAGCAGAACCGGTACCGTGTTATCACGATGTACGCTCAGCCGTTCTGATGTATCTAGTAGAACTTGTGTCTCTTGCAAAAGCTGAGCGCTCTTTTACCAAGCTAAACATATTTTAAAAACATAAGCTTTATACACTCACTAGCGAATGGTTAACTAGTTTCGTAGTACTGTTAGTAGGGGAAGGGCGGTGCGTATGGTTACAGGATTGTTTAACTGGTGAGCGAGTGTAAAAGTAGGTGGGAGAACTCGAAGGAAGACACCATTGATGTCCCCAGGACGTACCTGGAAATTTGTGAAACCCTCTTTGGACGTAAAGCTGCAGCTTCACATCGTCGCCAATCGATGTGGTCTCTGTGACTTCTGTAGGTTGACAACAGCCTGCAAGGCGCAGCTACTCCGAATAATCGGTATCAGGCACGCAGTCACATAAAAATTACAACTTCTGACGTAACTGAATATGTGTATGTCCAAAACACTGAATAATTCAATAACACAAATACTCAACTGTGATCAAGGCACCGATAGTCGTAGCCCGCACCAGTGTCCCGGTCAGAGAGGAAGTCCATATTGGTGAATAGGAGTAAATTCCTCCTGTCTTAAACACTGTTCCGCGGCGATGTCTGGCGCCGTCTCTGGGCTGCTGATTTCCTTCGGACTCGTCATCAGCGTGGGTGGCGATTCCTTCGACGAACAGGTCGATGCTCCTCGGCGGTTGAGCTGCAAAGGAACTGCTGAATTCGGTGGAACTAGAACTGCCTGTTATAACACGGAAAGGGTATACAGGGTGTTACAAAAAGGTACAGCCAAACTTTCAGGAAACATTCCTCACACACAAATAAAGAAAAGGTGTTATGTGGACATGTGTCCGGAAACGCTTAATTTCCATGTTAGAGCTCATTTTAGTTTCGTCAGTATGTACTGTACTTCCTCAATTCACCGCCAGTTGGCCCAACTGAAGGAAGGTAATGTTGACTTCGGTGCTTGTGTTGACATGCGACTCATTGCTCTACAGTACTAGCATCAAGCAAATCAGTACGTAGCATCAACAGGTTAGTGTTCATCGCGAACGTGGTTTTGCAGTCAGTGCAATGTTTACAAATGCGGAGTTGGCAGATGCCCATTTGATGTATGGATTAACACGGGGGGCAATAGCCGTGGCGCGGTACGCTTGTATCGAGACAGATTTCCAGAACGAAGGTGTCCCGACAGGAAGACGTTCGAATCAATTGATAGGCGTCTTATGGAGCACGGAACATTCCAGTCTATGGCTCGCGACTGGGGAAGACCTAGAACGACGAGGACACCTGCAATGGACGAGGCAATTCTTCGTGCAGTTGACGATAACCCTAATGTCAGCGTCAGAGAAGTTGCTGCTGTACAAGGTAACGTTGACCACGTCACTGTATGGAGAGTGCTACGGGAGAACCAGTTGTTTCCGGACCATGTACAGCGTGTGCAGGCACTATCAGCAGCTGATTGGCCTCCAAGGGTACACTTCTGCGAATGGTTTATCCAACAATGAGTCAATCCTCATTTCAGTGCAAATGTTCTCTTTACGGATGAGGCTTCATTCCAACGTGATCAAATTGTAAATTTTCACAATCAACATGTGTGTGCTGACGAGAATCCGCACGCAATTGTGCAATCACGTCATCAACACAGATTTCTGTGAACCTTTGGGCAGGCATTGTTGGTGATGTCTTGATTGGGCCCCATGTTCTTTCACCTATGCTCAATGGAGCACGTTATCATGATTTCATACGGGATACTCTACCTGTGCTGCTACAACATGTGCCTTTACAAGTACGACACAACATGTGGTTCATGCACGCTGGAGCTCCTGCACATTTCAGTCGAAGTGTTCGTACGCTTCTCAATAACAGATTCGATGACCGATGGATTGGTAGAGGCGGACCAATTCCATGGCCTCCACGCTCTCCTGACCTCAACCCTCTTGACTTCCATTTATGGGGGCATTTGAAAGCTCTTGTCTACGCAACCCCGGTACCAAATGTAGAGACTCTTCGTGCTCGTATTGTGGACGGCTGTGATACAATACGCCATTCTCCAGGACTGCATCAGCGCATCAGGGATTCCATGCGACGGAGGGTGGATGCATGTATCCTCGTATCCTCGCTAACGGAGGACATTTTGAACATTTCCTGTAACAAAGTGTTTGAAGTCAAGCTGGTACGTTCTGTTGCCGTGTGTTTCCATTCCATGATTAATGTGATTTGAAGAGAAGTAATAAAATGCGCTCTAACATGGAAAGTAACCGTTTCCGGACACATGTCCACATAACGTATTTTCTTTCTTTGTGTGTGAGGAATGTTTCCTGTAAGTTTGGCCGTACCTTTTTTGTAACACCCTGTATATCCTGGTTTGCGCAGTGGTATGAAACTGTGCCCTACTTGTTTCACGTGATTGTTGACGTGCAACACCACTTCACTTGCTGACAGCCTCTGTTATAGGCCGCTTGAATGGCTAGCGGCCTCGCTTCGCCTGGCGAGTAGGTCGCCCGTGCTACCCGCGTTACTAGAGTGAAGGCTAGCCTATAGAGAGGAGTTACCATCACGTAACTCGCGATCACGATGTTTAACTGATCTTGTATTTCCCCCTTTTGAGGAGTATTTTTGTACTTCTACTTCATGTATGCCGACGGCCTTGGCGCACTGGTAACACCGGTTCCCGTCAGATCAGCGAAGTTAAGCGCTGTCGGGCTGGGCTAGCACTTGGACGGGTGACCATCCGGTCTGCCGAGCACTGTTGGCAAGCGGGGTGCACTCAACCCTTGTGAGGCAAACTGGGGAACTACTTGATTGAGAAGTAGCGCCTCCGGTCTCGGAAACTGACATACGGCCGGGAGAGCGTATCCGCATCCGGTGACGCCTATGGTCTGAGGATGACACGGCGGCCGGTCGGTACCGTTGGGCCTCCATGGCCTATTCGGGAGGAGTTTAGTTTAGTTTTACTTCATGTATAGTCGGTCATTCTCCCTACACTCCATCTGCGAATGGAACAGGAACAGATTTTAATATGTGATTCGATAAAAAAATGTAATAGATGAACGTGTAGATATTTCCGCGGAAAATGAAAGAGTACCAAGTATTAATTTTTCTAAAGTAATAGATCAGTCTGTATATACAAGAACGCATTGAAGTTACAACACGAATGAAGGTCACTAAGCAGTAGCAGTAGCAGTTTACATCTTTTAGTTACAATGATGTATTAGAAATTGTTTCACTTCTCATCTGAATGTTCTGTGTCGTAATTCATTTACTTCTTACGTTTTCATTCTGAATGTATAATGATGCCTAACTAGCTAAATACAAATTATCAAATGAAACAGTTTGGTTTTATTGTTAATTAAAATGTAACTTTGGTAGTGTGCAATGGTTGTTATGTGCAATGATGTAGTGATGGATAGCTGTTTCAGGCAATGATAAATGAGATAAAAATTGTTGAGGCTGCATTTCACTTTACTAAAATATTAAAAATAAAATTTAATGTTTTATTTTTATTATTTATTTTAACTTTTTACTCTAGCCAGAGAGGAGAGCTTCCAAGATGCAGTGTAGTGCAGTGTGTGTGGTTGTGAGGGGAGGAGGTGGGAGGAGGAGTAGGGAATGGGGAGGGAGCAGGGTGCAAGAGGGGGAGGGGCCTTCACTTTGTGTACTTCACTTTATGCTCGTGTATAAGCATAACAGCTTCGTGATGCAGCCTAAGGGGACGGAATTAGATAGCTAATAAATAATAAATAAAATAAACCAAAAGGAAAGCTTATAAAAGAAAATGACTTCTCTTTAGAAAGTATGTCATAATACTTCGAAAGTTTTCTATTCTACTTTTGTAATGGTCTCCCAACCTTTGCTGCTATTAGTATTCCATGAATGTGACATTCTATTTTCAATCAAAAGCGCCTTTCTTCTGCTCCACATCATATCCTGTCTTATACAACCTACATTGAACCAGATCGTGATCTTTTTCCCGTCTTTTATTTGACACAAGCCGACATATCGTCTGATCTGGAAGCAATGTTCTTCGTGAGTTGGAGAGTAGGGGTGATCCAGAAACAAAAAGACAAAGTTCGGAGTAGGATGTTCCCCCGTTACTACAAACAAAAAGGGAAGAAAAAACATTTACGAGGGATTAAAAAGTAAAAAAAAAAGAAATAATATCTATTTCACTTTGTATGAGATGCCTACAACCATTAACTGGATTACTCGAGTGAAAGGATTGTGTGCGTCCACCCAGAATCCCAGCCAATCAGCAACCTGCATCAAAAAGCCGAGACACACTGAGCGTGACGGATTTTTTATATCAACCATCATGATTTATTGTTAATATCTGATCATGCGATACAGCGCCCGGGTTTTTAATAACACGACTGCCAGCGCAGGGGATTCTCTGAGTAGTAAACGAATTATTACTGTTCCAGATAACTGTAACTCGTTGAACTAACCTGCCGGTAATGCGGCCGGTGGAGCGATAGTATCTGGTCGTTGACAGAGGGCTGCAGGACACTGTCGCGGTAATGCTGCAGTGGTCAAAGAACGCCAGACTGCGCCCTCAGCCATCTCAAAGTATTTGAAAATACAGGGTGTATCAAGAAGAATGACTCGATTTTTTAAAAAAAATCATAACTATAATGTTATTTAAGATATTTGCGTGAACAACGTACTGTTGGAAAGAGCAAACCCTCAAGTTTCACATGGTTCCCGCTAGGTGGCAGCAGTGTGCGCCCACTTCAGTTCTAGTAAAAATGGTGTCGGAACAACAGAAAGCGTTTTGTGTCCTACGTTTTGCACAGTGCGTGCCAGTAATAACTGCTCAGCGTGACTTTCGTACTATGTATAGTGTAGGTTCTCCTCCAGCACAGAGCATTAGACGATGGCATGAACAATTCCGAGAAGCAGGTTGTTTGCGTAAACGAAAATCACCGGGCCCTCCCCGAGTGTCTGACACAGGCGTCGAACGCAGCCGCCATAGTTTCACAAGGAGTCCGCAGGAATCCACTCACCGTGCAGCTCGATAGCTCAACATGCCCCCCGATATCCGTCTGGCGTGTGTTGCGTCGACATTTGCACATGACACCATACAAAAGTCAGCTACTGCAAGCTCTTCGAGAAGGTACAAACAGCAACCTGTGGATTTCTGCAATTTCGTTCTTGACAAGACAGTGGATGACAGTTTCCTTCCACGCTTAGTGTTTAGCGATGAGGTAACATTCCATTTAAACTGTAAGGTGAACCGTCATAATACGAGAATATCAGGTAGGCCTACGGAACAATCACGTGAAGCTGTACAGCATTGTACTCTCCAAAATTTAAGGTACTATGCGTAGTTTCACGGGAAAGGTATATGGTCCACTGTTCTTTGCCGAGAATGCTGTTACAGGAAGCAGATATCTCGATATGCTTGACAACTTTCTTTTCCCACAGCTGGAAACTGATTCGAACTACTTCGTTTACCAACAGGATGGGGCGCGCCACACTGGCATCTGGAAGTGTGTGGGAATTTTTAAATCAAAGGATTACTGAATGAGGGATAGGTTGGGCTGGACCAAATGATTCAGCCCTACATTACTGGCCTCCGAGGTCACCGAACCTGACTGTACGTGATTAGCCGGCCGATGTGGCCGAGCGGTTCTAGGCGCTTCAGTCCGGAACCGCGCTGCTGCTGCGATCTCAAGTTCTAACCCTGCCTCGGGGATGGATGTGTGTGATGTCTTAGCGTAGTTAGGTTTAACTAGTTCCAAGTCTAGGGGACTGATGACCTCAGATGTTAAGTTCCATAGTGCTTAGAGCCATTTGAACCATTTTTTTTTTTTTTTTGTACGTGATTATTTCTTGTAGGGGTTTACAAAAGACTCTGTTTACGTACCTCTGTTCTCAACAACAATGAATGAACTTAGACATCGTATAACAGCAGCTGCGGAAGCTGTAACTCAAGGCATGCTCGCTGCAGTGTGGGAACAATTTGAATGCCACATTGACTTATGCCGTGCTTCTCAAGGGCGGCGAATCAAAAAACAAAATTCATTGGGGGCGGTCTCGACTGCCTGTGCGTCTGACAGATTAGATTTACTTGACTGGAATTTGAACTGAATATTACTGATAGCTAGGGAATTACGGCACAGTACCTGTATAACACTAAGCATGATTTATCGCTACTGATTTTCTAAAATTCTTGACCTGTTATTGGTAGTGGACTTCATCGAGTGATTTTATTAATGTGCTTGCTTGGTTGAAGTTTTATATCGAGAAGGAATATTCTTTGTTGTGTGTGAAAATATTAAAGAGACAGACTCTTTATTCCTTGCAAGAGCTATAGCTTCCGTGGAAGTGGCAACTTTTAGCAGTCGCAATAGTTGATATATCCACACATTGAGTAGGTAGTCAGATTATTTGAGAGAGTATCCAGGGCTGCTTAACTGCAATAGTTAACAAAAATTACTAGGGGGGATGTATAGTTTCAGGCCCGTTTGTGTAGTGTCCACTTGGATCAATGATTCAAACTAGGTGCGTCCATGTTAGAAGGGGTGTTCATGAACTGTGACCTAACCACTCAGTATAAATCGAAGCTCATCGATAGCTGGTACGCCACACAGTTGCACAACCACCTTACAATCCAAGGCTGGAACCATGCGACTTCTTTTTGTCTCCTCACATAAGATTTGACCTTTAACGAGAGTATTTTGCGCTACCGAAAACGTCCAAGCTGCTGAGACAAGCACTTTGAGTAGTATCTGTGTTGAAGAATGCCAGCCCTGTTACACAATTTGAGGACGTTGCGATGTCCCAATTCGGTTCATGTCCGAAAGAATAGACACCATTGATGACCTGCATCCGTCTAGAACGAAATTAGAATTATATATTAATACCCTCAGCTGCTGACGGTGTTGATATATATCAATGGGAACAGGTGAAAATGTGTGCCCCGACTGGGACTCGAACCCGGGATCTCGTGCTTACATGTCAGACTCTCTATCCATCTGAGCCACCGAGGGCACAGAGGATGGTGCAACTGCAGGGACTATCTCGCATACACCTCCTGTGAGACCCACATTCTCACCTTATATGTCCACACACTACATTCATAGTGTCCCTAGAGGTAGCTTTGGGTAGTTACTCGTTGATATTTTACGGCAGGTACTGTTTCCAGCAGTCTGTTATCATTAGTCTAGCTATACAATAGGGGATTGCTTTTCCTACGTATGCACTATATGTTACATTTTTTTATGTTCAGGGTCAACTGCCAGAGCCTGCATCATTCATCAATTTTCTGGAGGTCATTATGCAAATCATTAGTATCTTTTGGTGTTGTTACTTTGTTACAAACAACCACATCACCTGCGAACAGCCACATAAAGCATCCCACGCTTTTAGTAGATCATTTATATGTACTGTGAACAGTAACAGTCCTGTCATGCTTCCTTGCGGTACTCTGGAAATTACCTTTACATCTATCGCTTTTGTACCGATAAGAACGACATGTTGATTTGTGTCTACAAGGAAATCTTTAATCTGGGCGCAAATCTGCCCCGATGCTCAATACGCTAATTTTTTTTTTTTTTTTTTTCACAGAACAGCAGTGCGGGATGGTGTCAAACGCCTTCCTGGAGTCAAGGAACTTGGCACCAATCTGAGTACCATTGCTCACGGAGCTGTGAGCTGTGGATCTCATGGAGGAACACACAGCAAGCTGAGTTTTGCTGGATCTCTGTTTGCGGAAAACATGCTGATTTTTATAGAGGACTTTTCCTTCTTTAAGAACTTCATAATTTGTGAGCATAAAACATTTTCCATAATTCTACAACAGGTTAAAGTGATCTGCGATAAATTACTGATAGATGGGGGGAGCAAGTTCTTTCGCATAATCTTTGTAGAATCTTATAGATATCTCATGTAGTCCTAACCTTGATGTTGAGTGCCCGTAATCTCCAAACCACCAAATGGTCCTGACGCCTTTCCAGTACTAAACAATTGTTGTTGATTTCCTATTCCATGATCAGTTAGCTTCAGTATCTGCCATTTCGAGCTCGTACAATGATTGAAAGGAGTGATGGTGTTATGATCTTCCTTGGTGAAACAATTTCAGAAGATCGAATTCAATATTTCGCCCTTCTCACTGTTACATTCCATTTTGGTACCAGTGTGATCACTGAATGAATGAATAGATGATTTTGACCCTCTTACTGATTTTTATGTACGACCAAAAACGTCTTAGGGGTTTTTACTCAGACTGGTTGCAAAGTTTTACTTTCAGAGTCGGTAAAGACTTCCCTCATTGGTCTCCTTATGCTCATGTTCACTTCGTTCAGCTTTTGTTTGTCAGCTTGGTTTTTACTTCTATTGAATCTGAGATGAAGTTCTCTTTGTTTATGTAGCAGTTTTCTAACACGTCTATTAGACCATGGAGGGTCTTTCTCATCTCTTAAGACCTTGCTCAGAACACACTTGTCTAGGGAATATTGCATGATGCCTTTGATTTTTTTTCCTTTTTTTCCCATATCTTCATCCTTGTCACCTAATATTTGATGCTGACTGCTCAGATACTCTGAAATTTGTTTGCTGTCACTCTTGCTGACCAAAAATATCTTCCTGCCTTTCTTAACATTCTTTGTCAGACCAGTTGTCAGACATGCAATCACAGCCTTTTGATCATTGATACCTTCCTCTGCTTGTTAATGATACTCTGCAAGTGCAGTCTGAAGCACTCTACCACTAGAGCTTCAGACACAGGCAGTTTTTAAAAGCATCTTATTACCATAGCTCTGCTGCGACTGAGAGGGGGGGATCATTCCATTGATGTTCCAAAGCGGCAGACTTGTGAGCTGTCATGGAATGGCAAAGGCTGATGTTGAGGTGGCAGTCACATAGACTTGTACATGTTGTACGATTTGGAAGGCATGGGGTATCATTACAGATGTGGCTGGTATTGATGACAATGCCAGGAAAAGCCATCTCCATTGAAGGTGAAGGTGAGGCAGCTGTGTGTCCCTCTGATGATTGCCAGGTCCCATCCAGTTTGTTGGTTATAGCTGTGTGCCCACACAGTGGTACTGGCAGCATGCTAAGTGTGAGGTTGCTTCCTGTTATGAGGTGCCACCTGCACCATGTGGAAAAGGGTATGGGTTGGTTGATGGTGCACGAGTTGTACTAGGCACTTCACATTTGTTGGAATGGCATTTTGGGTTCTTAAAAAGACAGTTAATGCACCTTCTGTTTGCCCAGATTGAACAGGGGATTTCATTTCTTCTTTCAGGCCCTCAACACGCAATCTGATTCACCGTTCGATAGGCGATTGACTGTTGTGGTCAGTAACTGCCTATAACCCTGTTACAAGCGGAAAACTGATAATGTGGACTGAAGGCCAATATCTGGGACTATACAGTATGGGAGAACCCCTATGACAAGGTCAGAACAGTTCTTTACTATGTGGTGCAGTGGTAGTGATGGATACATAAAAGTTTTGAGTAGGCTTCCATGATAATGAGGCACATCAAACTGAAGAAATGACCCACAAAATCAATGTGGATGCTGTCCTGTGGACCTGGTGGGTGTCTTCTTGATGAAAATAACTTGTGAGAGTTATGGCTGATTGTTGGAGTCAGGGCATGCATGGGCTAGGTGCTAGATGCTCTGTCCATTACTCACCAACAAAAGTGGTTGTTGGTTGGACTCTCCTTTCTAGAGTGTGCATACAATAACCTGGTCTGTACCTCCATAGGTTGGGCAGTCCTAGACTGCAAGGAGCAAAACATCGTATAAAGGATGTTACAAAAAAGGTACGGCCAAACTTTCAGGAAACATTCCTCACATACAAAGAAAGAAAATATGTTATGTGGACATGTGTCCAGAAACGCTTATTTTCCATGTTAGAGCTTATTTTATTAATTCTCTTCAAATCACATTAATCATGGAATGGAAACACAGCAATAGAACGTACCAGCGTGACTACAAACACTTTGTTACAGGAAATGTTCAAAATGTCCTCCGTTAGCGAGGATACATGCATCCACCCTCCATCGCAAGGAATCCCTGATGCGCTGATGCAGCCCTGGAGAATGGCGTGTTGTATCACAGCCATCCACAATATGAGCGCGAAGAGTCTATACATTTGGTACCAGGGTTGCGTAGACAAGAGCTTTCAAATGCCCCCATAAATGAAAGTCAAGAGGGTTGAGGTCAGGAGAGTGTGGAGGCCATGGAATTGGTCCACCTCTACCAATCCATCGGTCACCAAATCTGTTGTTGAGAAGCGTACGAACACTTCGACTGAAATGTGCAGGAGCTCCATCGTGCATGAACCACATGTTGTGTGACACTTGTAAAGGCACATGTTCTAGCAGCACAGGTAGAGTATCTCGTATGAAATCATGATAACGTGCTCCATTGAGCATAGGTGAAAGAACATAGGGCCCAATCAAGACATCACCAACAATGCCTGCCCAAAGGTTCACAGAAAATCTGTGTTGATGACGTGATTGCACAATTGCATGCGGATTCTCGTCAGCCCACACATGTTGATTGTGAAAATTTACAATTTGATCACGTTGGAATGAAGCCTCATCTGTAAAGAGAACATTTGCACTGAAATGAGGATTGACACATTGTTGGATGAACCATTCACAGAAGTGTACCCATGGAGGCCAATCAGCTGCTGATAGTGGCTACACACGCTGTACATGGTACGGAAACAACTGGTTCTCCCATAGCACTCTCCATACAGTGACATGGTCAACATTACCTTGTACAGCAGCAACTGCATGAAGAATTGCCTCGTCCATTGCAGGTGTCCTCATTGTTCTAGGTCTTCCCCAGTCGCGAGTCATAGGCTGGAATGTTCCATGCTCCCTAAGACACCTATCAATTGCTTCGAACATCTTCCTGTCGGGGCACCTTCATTCTGGAAATCTGTCTCGATACAAACGTACTGCACCACGGCTATTGCCCTGTGCTAATACATACATCAAATGGGCATCTGACAACTCCACATTTGTAAACATTGCACTGACTGCAAAACCATGTTCGTGATGAACACTAACCTGTTGATGCTACGTACTGATGTGCTTGATGATAGTACTGTAGAGCAATGAGTCGTATGTCAACACAAGCACCGAAGTCAACATTACCTTCCTTCAATTGGGCCAACTGACGGTGAATCGAGGAAGTACAGTACATACTGACAAAACTAAAATGAGCTCTAACATGGAAATTAAGTGTTTCTGGACACATGTCCACATAACATCTTTTCTTTATTTGTGTGTGAGGAATGTTTCCTGAAAGTTTGGCCGTACCTTCTTGTAACACCCTACATAACAGACAAGAAGGGCAATAAAATTTAAAAGAAGGTGGCTATGAATAAGTGAATAGGTTGTCAACTGTGAAAGACAAAAATCATGTTGCAGAAGTTAATACAGAATTGCAAATCAAAAAAGAAGAGTTCTTGAAAAATATTGATGAAAAAGTATTTGGAACTGTGGGGCTGAATGATGAAGAAAAGAATGAGTTAAAATGACAATATAGAAAATTTCAGTCCTATAGCAGGTAGTGTAAAGAATTTTGAATATGTACTAAAACTGAAACTTCATGGGCCAGTTTCTATAGAACCAAATAATGTGCCAATTGCAAGAAGACTAGCTGTTGAAAAGCAGTTGCTAAAGTTGTCAGGGTATGATATATCTAAGATGGGTAACAGTGATTATAAAATCCAGTGGCTAAGAAAAAAGTAGGTCACACTGTGGCACAGCATGCAGCTGATCATATTGTACTTGATTTCAATGGCTGCTTCACTACCTGTGCAATCTGGATCTTCTACTCTAACACCAGATTTTCTAAACTGTGCAAATGGGAGTTATCCTTAACAGATATTCTCCATTCCCATATCTATCCTGGAGGAAGGAGAATATAGAGTTCAAAATTATGTACTTGAATAGAATTATAGATGAAAAATTAATTAGGACCATCTGTAAGGAAATCAATAGAAACCAGAATCATTATGATAATTTAAGACTAGGGGAAGTTATTTTGATAAAAACTATTGTGAGAAAATTGATAAATATTACAAAATACACAAGATAATTCTATTTTAAAGAAAAAATTTAAACTCAGATCATTGGAAATTCTGTTGGCCAGAACAGCATACTATCATACTTATCATATACATTTATAAAAATTATGGACAGCTTGGTGCTCAAAAACGCTTAAACAAACTACAGAAAAATGTATACTTTTATAATATGGCAAACAGGGACAGAAAACAGACGTCAACCTGTGAAAGATGTCAACAATGAAAGCAAGTAACAGAACTTGTCAGCGATACATACAGAGCATATTCCAGAAAAAACCATGATTCTAGTTACCATTAATTTGTATGGTTCACTACCATGAACAAAATGTGAGGGGTTACTGTTTTATATTTGTTATGACAGACATATTTTCAAAATACATAAAATAGGATCCCACTAGAAAAGCAACAAATAAAAACTGATTTTGAAAATATAAGAGAGTTACTTAAGACATGTACCTACACATGAAGCAATAATGTCTGATAATGAATCACAGTTTGTCTGAAAATCTTTAAAGTCATTTATTGAAAGGGAAGGAATAAAATACATTTTAGTATCTGCTTACAATCCAGCCAGTAACCCTGCAGGGAGTTGCATGAGAGAAATCGGTAAGCTTTACCACACCTATCGTAGTCACAAAAACCCACCTTGGATTGAACACATAGCTAACTTTAAAGATGTGATGAATAGTTTTCAGCATTCATCCATGCTATTCACCACATGAAATACTACTTCACACAAAAACTGCTAATCCCATTGATAAACTATCTACCCCTTCTTCCTTGGTTGATCGTAAATCTTCGTAATCTCTATCAAACTCAGACTAATTTTGGATCCACATTTTCTCCAATCATGTGAGTTGCAGGCATGTACACTTGAACCATTGTTGGGTTGGTTGCATTGTGATAAAAATACTCCCTCCCTGAACTGTTTACAGAATTTTACTCTTTGTCCTGTCGTCCTATTCATAATGAATCCTTGGAGTGCCTGTATTCTATTATGTGACTGGGAAAGAGCAATGGCTATGTATGAAACACCTACTGAATAGGATCTTCAGTCCTAAGTTAAAGTGTTTGAAACAACATTATCATTTATGGGGGGTGCATGTGTTATGATCCAAAATATTTTTAAAAAAAGACCCCTTGTATTTGCATTGCAGGTGTGACACAAAAAATTCTTAAAATTGTTTTTGAGGAAAGATGAGCCATACAATCACAGGTATGATTATAAAGTTTTTTTTAAATAATTCAGAGTTCTTGGTCTGGAGTCAATATTAATAAATTCATTACAAAAAAGTCAAGGAACTCATTGACCAAGTTGATTTTTCTCAAATATTCAATTCTATTCAAGGCAAAGGCACCCATTTAGCATTCTTAGTGAAATATGTTTACAGTATGTTGAGTTATTAGATTGAAACTCAAAAAATTTATTGTTATCATGATTTTTTTTAAAAGAGTGTACTACTTGGAGGCATCTGGCAGTTTGAAGAGCACTCATACACTTTTCTAACACCTTTGAGTACTGCAAAATTTTGTGTATTGTTGCTCCTAACTGGGTTTCACTCAATGTGTTGTTAAGCGTGAGCAGTTTAAGTGAAAGATAGTTAATTAACAAAAATAAAGTATTTTCATCTACCATGGGAAAATAAGTCACTTGCCAGGACATTCCAATGTGTAGTGATTTGGCATCCTGAATTACCACAGTTAATATGACATTTAATTTTCTATTACACAGACCAGTACTAAAATATTTACTATTTATGACATTATATTTTTTATCTTGGTCTGACATCTAATGACCTGGCAACTGTAATACTGTTGTGAAATTAAAAATTTTCCTGGGTTACAGAGTGTTCCATAAACTACTGGAAGAATGGCTGGATGTCTGCAACTTGCTGCTGTGATATTTTGGCACAAAGTCTTCTTGCCATCTTCGGATGAACACTGATGAGAATGCATTGATTTCACATATTTAATACTTCACTGGCACATGCATGGTGTATCCAGTTAGCACTGTGCATATGCTGCTTGAGCGCATGTGCTTATGCTGTAAGTCTGTGCACTGCACTGCACGCCATCCTTGGTGAAAGCTCACCTCATCCATATCAATTTGATTGTTTACATACAGTAAAACTGCACAATGATGCCAGCTATGCAGAGCATGGAGTTTCTCTATGACAGGATTCCATGCAGAATTTAATTGGATCAGACAGCCATATTTCCACTGATTCAATGATGATGGAGATCAAAAAGTTTGGCATATGAGACACAATTTTTGTTTAACTGTATTTCGTCAAATGACCAGTAGAAATACAGTGTTTGATGATAGCAGACTGATTGACATAGAGGAGGCAGGTATGCCTCTGATGTGCTACAATGTGATCCTGCATAATGTGTGTCATTTGCCCTTGTAAGATATGCCACATGTACACAGAATCCTTTAAACACCTGCCTTACAGAACTCTGTCTTCTTTAACAAATTTAGATAGGCCCAAGATCTTGGAACAAGGATGAAAGATGGCTTCAACTTTATTTCTTCATAATATTCTGCCTATTTTTGCTGAAACATTTTCAGTATATGGTATATGAGCGGTCCAGTTAAATGCTGTATGGAATCCTATCATAGAGAAACTTCATGCTCTGCATAGCCAGTGTCATTCTGCCATTTTACCATATGAAGACAACTGATTTGATATTGGCTAGGTGAGCATGGAGGGCACATGGTACAGCACACATCTTGCAGTAGGAACACATGCTCTCAAGCAGTGCATGCACAGCACCAACTGGGTATCCCATGCAAGTGCAGTTGCCGTCTTAAATACATGACCTCAGTGCATTTTTGTCAGTTTCACCTGAAGATGGCTAGAAGACTCTATGCCGAAATAATGTGGTAGCAGATTGCAGACATCCAGCAGTTGTTTCAAAATTTTATGGAACAGGGTGTACGCAGTGAAAGTATTAAATTTCATATTGAGCAACTGTGTGGAAAGAAATTGATGCAGTGTATTCAAAGATTCAATATGTTATGTGGAAGAAGAGTAAGGTTACTGCGCTCACTGATATTTTTATTAAGTTGAAGAGACAAGCGCTTTATTCCAAAGTTTGCTTAACTTGTGCATGTAATTAATATGGCTGCTGCAAATAATATCAAACACAAAGAGGGCATGGCACTGGTAAGAGAAATAATTATTTTAGTTGGCATGAATTGGACTATGTATCCAAGTACATATATTATTTGCATTTAGAGGTGGCAGCCAGACTATCGTCGCTCCCAGATAGCACAGTAAGCTGGTTTCAAACTTGTTTCCAGATTTAAAGTTCAAGTATATAAGCTTGATCAAAGCTGGAATATTCAGGCCTGTTAGTTGGATTCAAGCTTGAAACAAACATCAAAGTTGGCAGAGTTCAAGCTATATTTCAAGCTTGACTTATCAAGTTTGGCTCCAGCTGTATCTACACACATGGAATACAGCCTGGTATTTACAGCTTGTTTGAAGCTACATAATTATTAATCTGAATTTATTGAACCTAATTAATTAAATAAATACCAGAATGAAAATGGTGTGAAAAAAATTATCAAGACATGTATGTTTAAATTTTTTTACTTTCAAAGTGTTTAAAATTGTTTTATTTTAAAATTTAATTATTCTGAAGCCCCTCCGGCCCCAGCACACAGACCAGAGCAGGATCAAATATCGCTGACTTCTGCCGGTATATGATGCAGTAAGAATCATTAACTAGTATAAACGTCACTGAGTAAGCAGCTGCTTCTGGTGACTTCATTCCAAAGAGTTTTTAAAGTAATTTGAAATAACTTTTTGTTTGAAATTTTTAAAGTAAAGATGACATTTGGGTAATTTTGTGATGACTTCATGAAGAAGCCACACGTCACTATTTCTAACAGTTTCAGGGCCATTTAAACTGAATTATACAGAAACAATTACTTGAAATCATATACACCTCATACTGTAAGCTTATAAGGAAACTACGGTTTAGAAAAATGTAGACATTTTATTCTATTCACAATTATTTTTTGGTGAGTAAAACTGAATCAAAATGTAATAAAGGATGAAATCGAAATGAATTTAAGAAATTACCAGTTCAGTGGAACTGAAATGTAAAAGAACAAAAAATGTTCTCCTTGTCATATTTTAATAATGCCTTTTTTTTAGATTTCAGCCACATTACAAATAACAATAAAATTAAAAAGTACCTGTAGGCCTTGCCGTATTATTTCACCTAGGGAACAACAAAATTAAGAGCAGATGAAGAGCAGTCAAAGCTACATAAATAAAAAAGACTGACACCTATGCAGTGACTGGTTCTTGAGCACTTTTTACCGTTCACCATGTCACTACTATTTGTATTCGCAAAGACACTTTTCACACTTCACGATTATTCATTCATGGTGTGACACACGCGAGTACTTACAAGTAAACAAATGTAATAGGGCAATATATATAAAAAGGTGAGATTTTAAAAAGGTAAAATAACATTAAGTTTTCATTTATTGGTGCTGAACAACTTGTAATATGTATTCTTAGCTGGTAATCCACTTCACTTTCATCCAGGCTCAATTTTTCTACGTAAAAGAATATGATATTTCTTTACGTTACGTAATAATATTTAACATTTGTAATATTAACGTACCACTAGAGAAAATTGCACCAATGTACCTGTAATACACTATATATCTTCTTCAGACCCAGTGTAGCAGTAAGGCAGGGGATTCCACACACTTTCCGAACTATTTTCCAATATAAAACAAACTTCACAACAGTCAACAATCATTAACGCGCGTCACAAAAGTAAAATGGCTGTAAACCTAGCACAGTCAGTGCAAGGCTTATAAACGCTTGTGGCACTTCCCGTGGACATCTATGGAAGCTATGCTGCACGCGCATCTGCTGTACAGCTTTCCAGGGAAATTACACTTTATTTCAAGCTTGGGAAAATTATTTTAATTCAAGCTAAATTTTTACAGCTTGATGTAAACTGAGTAACAAGTTGATTTTTCAATCTTGAATTTTCAACTGAACCTAAACTCAATATCCACCTTGAAATAAGCTTGAGTGCTAGCTGGGCTGCCTTTGGGACTGGATGGATGGTGTGACATGGGCCAAAGCAAACTGGACCCACAACAAAGCTATGAAAAGGCAGACTGCAGATATATTGATTGACTCCTGACATGGATGCAGCAGGAAGTTCCTACTCAATGATCTGTTACCAACTTGATGGGGAACTGTATAGATGATGTGTCTGTGTCCAAGGTGACAAGAAGTCTTAATTTTGCTCCAACACCTGATTCATCACCATTGGTGCACATCATCAGTTCCATCAACAAGGCTGTGCACTGTCTTCCAATACACATACCAGAGGAAATTCAACAAGAGTCTTGCAATGTGTTGACAAGAGTCACATCACCAAAGAGCAACAACTCACCTATGGAGAAGGCACCCTTCTGTCAGACATGGATCCAGCATTTCTCAAGTGGGATAAAGGTAAAGCTGCTGTTCTCAGAACACAAGAGGACTATATCAATAAGATCAATTTGTTACTGTGTGACACACTGTACTTCAAGATTGGTAAGGATCCTACTAATCGAGTGGCGTGAAAAACAGCAGAACTTATATCCAACAGTTCTCTACCAAATGAGGTCATTCAGAGACTGAAACCAAATACTTCAGTTCCACCTAGGCTGTGTGGACTGTCCAAGGTCCATAAAGAAGGTGTGCCTTGACACCCTACAGTTAGCAATTTTGGAACAACCTCATAAGATTTAGCCACTTGTAGGTAAGTATCCACATCATATAAGAAATTGTTGTGATTTTTGTCAGAGGACTTCAGTCACTAAACTGGAAAGCAATTACTTGCTGGTCATTATGCAGTCATTTTGCTTTTTACAAATGTGCCTCTGGTGGACTCACAACATTTCATCATTGGCAATAGATTTGGGGCTGATATTGCATCTCTCTTCTGACACACTCTCTCATAAACATGTTTTTCTTATTTAAGAATGAGTTTTTAGAATAATGTGGCAGTGTCACCAGGGGGAGTCCTTTGTCTCCCCTAGTGGCCAATCATTTTATGGAAGATTTTGAGGTGAGTGCTCACTTCAGCTATTTTAATACCAACAACATTTGGGCAATATGTTGATGACACGTTTATAGTGTGGCCTAATGGTCTGGTCAGTCTCCAAGATCCCCTTCCACATTTTAACTCCATATACAAAAACATAAAATTTATTATGTAGTCGCAGAAAGATGGTTGATTCCCATTTTTAGGAATCTTGGTGCGATGTACAAATGATGGCACACTTGGTCATTTGGTATATCAGAAGCCCGTCTGTATTTACGAGCTACTAGTTGCCACCATCTGCCACAAATTATGGGGGTTCTAAACACCTTAATCCACCAATCCTGTACCACCTGCCATCTGCCAGTAATCTGCTAATGGAGTTGGACCACTTGCAAACTGTTTTCCTGATCAATGGTTATTTGTCTCAGCAAGTACAGACAGCACTAAAGATGTAAAAGTGGCAGAACAAGAAAGAGGATGAGGCCTTGAAAATATCTGCTTATCTACCATATACTGGAAATGTTTCAGCAAAGACAGGCAGAATATTAAAAAGACATAAAGTTAAAGCAATCATTCATCATCCTTCCAAAATCTCTGTGCAACTGGGAGATGTTAAAGATGGCTTAGAGTTGCACAAGGCAGATATTTATATTATTCAGTGGGAATCTGGAATATATTATATAGAGCAAACAACATGTACTCTGCAGGATTGCATTGTAAAACATCCACAGCATACACACCTCCTCCAGGCCAAACACTGTATTTCCACCAGTTATTTGATGAAATACCAGGTGATCAAAAAGTCAGTATAAATTTGAAAACTTAATAAACCACGGAATAATACAGATAGAGAGATAAAAATTGACACCATTGCTTGGAATGACATGGGGTTTTATTAGAACCAAAAAAGTTCACAAAATGTCCAACAGATGGCACTGGACAGCAAAACATCAGTGACTGGGCATGACAATCGTGTATAGAAGGAGCTGTAATGAGAGAGAGAGAGAGTCAGATTCGCCAGCAGTCGCAGCATGTTCACATTACCTGAAAAGGCACTTTTAGTGAAGCTGTATTATCAGAATGGGGAATGTGCTAGTTCCGTGTTACGACCCTATCACCATAGGAAGGGGATTCGAACAGGTAAAGGTCCATTGACAAATGCAGCTGTGGCGAGAATGATTTCGAAGTTCGAAGCCACAGGCTGTTTAGACGATAGACCCCGTAGTGGCCGACCGAGCACAAGGCGTAATGCTGCTGAGACAGTTCAGGAAGAAATGGAGACTGTAGCGGGTTCATCTATGCACGGGGAAGTCAGCACTCGTGCAGACACACGTCGCACCAGCATTCCATACACTACTGTTTGGTTGGCACTGAGGCGTATCCTCGGATGCTATCTGTACAAAATCCATCGGCATCATGAACTGTTACCTGGCGATTTAGTGATGTGGAGGGCATTTGCGGTGTGGGTGTTTCAAAAGATGGCGGAAGATGACGATTGGTTGAGTAATGTGTTGTGGACCGATGAAGCTCATTTCACGCTCCGAGGGTCTGTCAACGCCCACAACTGCAGAATTTGGGCTACCAAAAATCCTAGAACTGTCATGGAAACTCTGCTGCATGACGAGAAAGTCATGGTATGGGTTGGATTTACCACATCTACCGTTATTGGGCCTTTTTTCTTCGAGGAAATGTGTGATTCTGGTTTTGTAACTGCTACTGTGACAGGTGAGAGGTATGCCGATATGTTACAGAATCGCATCATCCCCAGCCTGGCTGATAAACACTTGCTGGAACATATGTTGTTTATGCAGGATGGCGCTCCACCCCATATTGCTAGATGCGTGAAAGATCTCTTGCATGCATCATTTGGTGATGATCGTGTGCTCAGCTGCCACTTTTGTCATACTTGGCCTCCCAGGTCCCCAGACCTCAGTCCGTGCGATTATTGGCTTTGGGGTTACCTGAAGTCACAAGTGTGTTGTGATGAACCGACATCTCTAGGGATGCTGAAAGACAACATCCAACGCCAATGCCTCACCATAACTCCGGACATGCTTTACAATGCTGTTCATAACATTATTCCTCGACTACAGGTATTGTTGAGGAATGATGGTGGACATATTGTGCATTTCCTGTAAAGAACATCATCTTTGCTTTGTCTTACATAGTTATGCTAATTATTGCTATTCTGATCAGATGAAGCGCCATCTGTTGGGCATTTTTGAACTTTTGCATTTTTGTGGTTCTAATAAAAACTCATGTCATTCCAAGCATGTGTGTCAATTTGTGCCTCTCTATCTACATTATTCCATGATTTATTCAGTTTTCAAATTTATACTGACTTTTTGATCACCCGGTACAAAGAAACAAAAATTGTGGCGCATACATCAAACTTCTTGAGCTCGATCATCAACAAATCAGTGTAAATATGACTGTCTGAGAATTTTTGCAGAATTTGTCAACCTAGAAAAAAGTAGTGCAAGATGTTTGAAATTCTCAGAAAAATGATTATAAGCCATAGAGAAAAACAGACAGCATTCAATATGTATAGGAAATGAGAGGAAACAGTAAGAATGGATGACCAAGAAAGAAGATTAAAAAGGGTGTGGAACAACAATACAATTATTCTCCTCTACTGCTCAACCTGTACGTTGAAGAAGCAGTGAAATAATAAAAGAAAGGCTTCAGAGTGGAATCAAAATTCAGGGCTAGAGGATAGCAATGGCAAGATTCTCTGGTGATATTACTATCCTCAGTGAATTCAAGGAAGAATTACAGGACCTGCTGAAGTGAATGAACAGTCCAATTTGCCCTGTGTCGGATGACAGTAAATCAAACAAAGGCAAAAATAAAGAGAGGTAACAGCAATGAAATTAATGTTACACATTAAAAGTGGGGACCATGTTGTAGATGAAGAGAAGGAATTCTACTTCATTGGTAGCAAAATATAGCATGATACATGACGCAAGGATGATATAACAAGCAGACTAGCGCAGTCAAAGAGAACTTTTCTTGTTAAAAGAAATCCACTAGTATCAAACATAAGCCTTAATTTCAGGAAGGAATGTCTGGGGTAGTACTTCTGGAGCACAGCATTGATTGGAAGTAAATCATGGACTGTGAGAAAACTAGAAATGAAGAGAATCAAAGCATCTGAGACGTGATGTTACAGAAGGACACTGGAAATTAAATGAACTGATAAAATATGGAATAAGGAGATTCTACACAGAATCTGCAAGAAACAGAATATGTGAAAACATTGGATAGAGGAAGGGAGGTGATGATAAGACAAGCAATAGTATGAGGGAATAACGCCCATGGTACTATACAGAGCCATAAAGGGCAAAAATCATAGAGGAAGACTAAACCACCAGCAAAATGACAGAATATATTGAGTGTAAACGTTGCTCTGACATGAACAGGTTAGTACAAGAGAGGAAGTCATGGCAGGCCACATTAAACAAGTCAGAAGACTGATGGAGAGAAAAAAAATAGTCACTTTCTTTAGTTCTGGACCTCCACAAACATATAACATTGCTTTTATAATATCCCTTATTAAATTTAGAATAAATTATTTTAATTAAGTAGCTCATGAGATTTCACATTAGGCACAATCCTCATTCAAGGAACAGGATGCAACTTCTGTTCAAAATTCATTTTGTTTCCACACCAAATCACAGAAACGAGCTTTGAATCATTTATCACTTAGCAGAAACTGCACTGATCAACCTTGTCATTTTTTGCCTCATAGAGCACATTCAGAATACTAGTCTTCTGCATCCAATTCTGATTCAGAACATGCCATGGTTCTCCCCTGCCCTCTGAGTTGTTGCATGTACTTCCAACAGTAGTGTCATCCTAAACGTACACCCTGCTTGGAGTCCCATGGCATAATCATAAACATATTCACATCTTCTTGCCTCATTTAGACCCTTTTAAGTCAAAACCACAGAATACATGGCTCAGACTCATCATTTTCAACCGTCTGCTTATGTTTCAAGTGGATACAATAGTGTCCCAAAAATGTGAACATCTACACTCACATTGGGTCTCCCCAGTTGCTTCCAACTCATCATGATCTAATGAGCTTCAGCAGATTGTGCAGCCATTCTGTGGTTGCTGTGAAGTGATGTTCTGCTACAAGTATGTTGATGGAAAATCAACATTTTATGTCACTTCTTCAGGCCATGCTGAAATATTTTTGGTCTCCAAGCTTTTAATGCATATGGCTTCCAGTTTGAAAATTCAGTGAACATGGCATATGGCTTCCAGTTTGAAGATTTGGTAAACATGGCATATGATTTTCAGTTTGACAGTTCAGTAAACACAATTTCCCCCATGATGCCATTCAATGATCTAGACAGGTTATATGAAGAAGAATTTGCACCTCTCTTTGACCTCAGGTTTGCTTGCTCCACCAGTCATATGATGCACATTGGATTGAAAATGTTGGCCACTCCTCATTTCTTTCACACCCATCCAACTCCCATCACACTTCATGACACTTTCAAAGCCGAAATTGATCATCTTGAAGAGTTAGGTATATTGCTGCCCACACTACAAGTCTATGGACTATGTCATTTGCGTTACTCCAGAAGCCTGATGGCAGTATTGGTGTCTGTGGACATTTTAAAACAATTGTCAATGCTCAGTCAGTTGTCAACACTTACCCTATTCATCATCATGAGAAATTGTAACAAGAATAGTATGAGGAAAGGAAAATATTTTTCCAAAAGTTGATCTAGCAGAAATATATCTACAGCTACCTCTGGACAAGGGTTCTTAGTATCTCATTGTCAACAATTTTTCCTTCAGGCTCTGCAGCTATAATTGCCTCCCTTTCTGTATGGCTAGTGTCCCTGCAGTCTTTCAGTGTTATCGGAAACAAGCTGTCTTTGATATCAGGTGCTTTGTTAACAACCTGGATGACATCTTTGTTACTGGTGAAATGACAGAAGCCTGTCTATATAACCTTTCCCTTCTTTTCCAAACCTTGCTATGCAATAAACTCCATTGCAGCTTAAAGAAATACGAATTTCTTAAACAGTGACTAGCCAGCACTATCCTTAGTAATGACAGCTTACACCTAATATATACAAATTTTGAAGCCATCATCAAACTCTTGCCACTAACTTATCTTGCAGTAGTACGGTCCTTCATGGGCAAAGTTAATTATCACAGGATATTTATCCACCTCCTGAGAAAACAAAGTGCCAAACACTGCATGCCAACAGGCTTTTGATCACCTAAAGCATGACCTTTGCCATGCCCCATTGGGGAGGCCTAACATGAGTGTAGGTGTTCACATTTTTGAGACACATAGAAGCTCCTGTGTCCTCTTGAAACATAAGCAGATGATCAAAAATGATGAGTGTGATCCATGTATGCTGTGGTACAGCTTATCCTTCACCGTGCACCAGCTGGTGTGGCTAGTGGAGTATCTGTGTAGATGTAGATATAGATGCCCTGTGGCCGGACACATGCAATCTTAGTAAATCACTGGTCCTCACTACTGATGCCTCCCAATATGGCACTGGTGCAGTTATATTGGATAAAAATCCTGATGACATGGTACATTCCATTGCACATGCCTTGTAAATATTGAGTTCCATTCAACTAAGATGTAGCCAAATAGCAAATAAGCACTATCAATTATTTTTGGTCTCCAAAAATTTCATAACATGATCTATGGAGAAAAATTCCACGTGATTACTGATCACAAAGCTCTGGTCATCCTCTTCAGCCTTAATGGCAGTATACCAGAGAAAAGAGCTCAGCAATTACAAAAGTTGGCTCTATTACCAAGCACATACCAACACCAAATGCAGATAAACAGATCTACTTAAGAAGGAGAACCTTCAGAGATGTGGAACAAGTCATAATATACATTAACGTGAGGCAAAGATATCACAGAAACTTAGTCTGTATACTGCATTAATAGTAAACTATCACTATACTGTTTAATGCTATTCACCCGGGCGCCCTCAGGAGCTCAGTTCGTCAGCGCACCTGACGATGGCAACAAGTCTGATCGCTGAAATAGTGTGCCCATTGGACACTATGAACTGGCAGTATACCTGTGGACTGTTCGAGCAACTCTGCAATTGTTTACATCTCACAGTTTTCCAATTTCCAGAATAACATCAGAATTGTACAAAATTAATAATGCTTTATTTTGGAAGTTATTGTTAAAATTCTATATAAAGTGATGCAGTGATGCTGCGAGGAGTCAGTTTTGAAGTTACTTTTCAAAGTCTAAGAGATCAGTGAAGTCTGTCCATGTTTTTTTTACATGACAAGTGTGCAGTTCGGATGTCATTTAATGTGGATAAATTTTGTGAAGCATGAAAATTTCACATTCATTCAACAATGCACCAAGTAGAAGAAACTTAAGTTAAGCAACATTCAACATGAATCGTTACAAGGTGAACACCTAAGTTGTTTTTTGGAGGGATCAGCAGTACCAGGATTGGATATGATGGCCTGGGAGATCTGCTTATGAACTAGGCTGGTGGGGTAATTACATTCAGTGTATGCTGAGGTGAGAATGGTGGTGTACTGCTGTAAAGAGTCTGCATTTGTGTCAAGTGCCAAGGCAGTATGAGAGGGAAAGTTTGTCAAGGAAAGAATGGCAACTGTAAAAATGTATGTATCACTGTTTTCTAGTAGGTTTAATATGAACAGGAGTGTGTAGCTGACCTTCAGTGACGATGAGGTCAATATCAAGGAAAGTGGCATGGGATTTGGAGTAGGACCATGTGAAATTTAATTGGGAGAATATATTTAGAGATACCAAGAATTTTAACAGTTCTGCATCACCATGGGTCCATATTGCAAAGATGTCATCAATGTATCTCAGCCAAACCAGGGGCTAAAGGCTTATGGATATCAAGAAAGTCCCCTCCAAGTGACACATGAAATGGCTGGCATTGGATAGAGTGATCCTGGTTCCCATGGTTGTTCCCTTGATCTGTCTGCATGTCTGCCCCTCAAAGGTAAAGTAGTTGTTGGTAAGCATAAAGTTGATTAAGGTGAGCAGGAAGGATGTCATACATTTGGAATCACATGGATACTGACTGAGGAAATGTTCAGCAGAAGACAGACCATGTACATGGGGGATGTTGGTATAGAGGGAGGTGGCATCAATGGTGATGAGCAAGGTGTGTGGTGGGAGGTGATCTAGGAAATGGTTGGTACCTTTAAGGGAAGTCTTTGTCTTGTAGCTTGGAGGTGTTGATCAACTAAGGAAAATATATGTCCGGAAGGAGCTTTGAAGTCAGAAACTATGGAATGGTCAGGTTGAGTGGGTTTGTGGACTTACGGAGAAGATAAAGGTGGGGTCATATAGTTTGAGTGGAGTAAGAAGTTCTATGGACTGAGATGTCAGTCCTTGAGATGGGCCTGAGGTTTTAAGGAGGGACTGCAGGTCAGTCTGAATCACAGAGATGGGATCTAGATGGCAGAGGCAGTATGTAGAGATGTCACAAATCTGGCATATACCTTTGCTTACATACCACCATAGTGGTAGATCCCTCATCCACTGGGAGGATAATGATGAAGTCATCAGCTTTCAAGGAACAAAGAGATGGGATTTCTACAGTTGAGGGTCATGTGATATGGACTTGAGGAGGGGTTGTGAAGCAATGCTGGAAGTGAGGAATTCTTGGAAGGCTTGTAAGGGGTGATTTTGAGGTAGTGGTGGTGGATCAAGTTGGGACTGTGGTCAGAACTGTTCATGGTAGGGTTCAATGTGGGTTTTCTGTTGGTAATGTTTTGGGATTGGGTTGCAAACTGATATTTCTGGTTGACAGTACCAGTGAAGAAAAGAAGATCTTTCATCAAAATAGCATTATTAAATGCAGGCTTAGGGCTGAAAGTGAGACCCTTGGATAATACAGATAATTCAGGAGGGGAGAATATCTTTGATGGGAGGTCTCAGCATCTCTTCACAATAACTATTCCTTTCTTCATTCCCTTTTAGTTTTCTATATTCTCCCCTCTACCACTAAAATGCACTTAGCTTTCTGCTCTTAACTTGCACATGATGTTTTGTCTGTAATCTCTGCCTTACCCATTACTCCATCTTCCACCTTTAAGCTCTCAGGTTTTTGAATCTCATCTGGGGCAGTCCCCAACAATCAGTCTTTCCTTCTCATCCCATCCAATGTCACCTGACCTGGGGTTCCAGGTGACTTTCCTAAACTCTCCCCATTTCTTAAACATCACCAGTCCTTTTCCTTCACACCTCTTCCTTCCCCTTTAATCCTACTGCTTGGTAAGTAGAATTTTTATCTATACAATTAAATTATATTTTCAAAAATTTGTTATTTTCCTTAATATTCAGTTGTTACAACAGCATTCTTCAAAGAAAATATTTTTTCATCTTTTACGAGTCCTCTTTTAGTACATTATTACTTATCATACAGCTTTTGGCATACACTGCTGATTGTCATGTACCTAACAAAACGTTCTTTCCCTGACTATAGATATTCAGATAATTTGTTGAAAAAGTGACTAATGAAGTAAGTTTTTAATTTCCTCTGAATTGGTAGGGATTCCCAGTTTCTTGCTTTTATGTGAGACACAACCCTGTTGAATATCTCCATCAGAGTACATAGTTCCACTATGAAGCCTGAACAAGAAAGCAAGGACTACATAAATATTATTTTTATGTCTTGTATTGTGACTGAATATATCTTTAGTACACATTTGTTTGGTCTCTCTGTATCAATGTGCACTGCTTTTAAAAATTCATAAGTGAACAACCATAGAACACAGATAAAATCCACAAAATCTGCATGGGCCGTGTCAGTATGAACAAGAAAACTTGATGGTTGAAGAATAATAACAGGAAGTTCCCAAGTCCTCACAAATCTGTTATCAACACAGCAATTAACAATCCATCTAGCAATCCATATCTAAATTCTTTTTAGAGCAGCAATGTTCCAGCAGAATGGTATAAGTATGATGTCAACAGTCTTCATTTGGTGAATGATATGTTGTTGGAGCCTCAAGCACTGCTTACAAAGGCATTCTGGCCTCTAGGTACCAAGTCCATGTTAGTAGCTGGGAGCACTGCTTAACAGAATTTGGTGTGCCTTGTAACCTCTTTGACTCAGTAATGCTGATATCTTCTGTAGCAGAACCAATGTCATCATCTGGTTGAGATACATGAATATCACATTTCAGTTGAAACTGATTTATATCATCATAAGAAAAACATTAAGGATTAAATGTATTGGAAAGTGAGTATAACATCTCCAAGATCATTAAAAGGAGTTCTCCTGGATGATATAAGATGGTGATATCTGCTTTACACAATATTCTTACCACTTGATTCTGCTGAATCAACACTTTATTTAAGTTATGTGCACAGCTCCAGAAAATAGCTCCATAAGACAACAGGGACTGAAAATGAGCGAAATAAGCTAACATTCTCATCTTCAGGTCAATACCAGGAGAATGCTGAACTAGGCTTTCAGACAGATCCCAAGGAATTTTACACACTGTGCTTGATTTGGTGTATTACCATCATTGTGTACTTCTGGTGCTAAGTGGTCATTGTTGCTTGTTTGAAATGGCATAATATGAGTCTCTGTTAGATCAAGACTTAAAGTGGTAGATGTTAACCACTTTTAGACCAGTTCAGCTATTATCTGAACTGTGCCTGCTAGGTCTGTGTTTGTGGTGCATACGCACAAAGGAAGCAGCTGCGGGTAGGTTTGTGTGTGCGTGTGTGTGTGTGTGTGTGTGTGTGTGTGTGTGTGTGTGTGTGTGTCACTGCAAAAAGAGCGAGTCTCTGTGCTATTACGGGTCTCTATGTTTTCTTTGAGTCATCAGTCACCCGACTGTTTTGATGTGGCCCACAACGTTTTCCTCTCCTGTGCCCACTTCCTCATCTCAGAGTAGAACTTGCAACATATGGTCTCAATTATTTGCTGGATGTATTTCAATCTCTGTCTTGCTCAATAGTTTTTACTCTCTACAGTTCCCACTAGTACAGGGGTGGCCAAGAGATTTGCTATTCTGGGGCATGCTTGTTCTCCATGAGTGCAGCTGAGTCTGCTCAGAACTCCAGTTTTCTCCACCACTGCATTATCCTGAGCAGGTATGTAAATGAGATGGCTACATACTGAAAGTTGCACAGGCAGGAAACATAGGAAGATATGTTTGTGTAACACAGTGCGACTACTTCTAACAGAAGAACATTGCAGCATACTTTTATAAGCAGGATTTTATCACTAGGGTCTTTTTCCAACTTTTTATTTTTCTACCAAAGCAATAACTTTATTCAGTAAGCACATTAGACAGGCTAATGAAGCAAACAGTAGCACAAAATGCTTTATATATAGGCACTTAATATTAAGTTGTGATGTTTACAAATGCGCAGACATTTCGATTTTAGAACATGTAATATATCTGAAACTGAGGTTTGTGGTACAAAAATGTGGAGCTATGCAGATTAAAATCTGTTAAATCTGAACGTTGGTGAGACTTTGTAAATTTCATAACAGGAAAAACCATTGGCATACCCCTCCCCATAGGTTCAACCACACTTTGAAATAACTTTAGTGGCTTACCAGTGCAATCAAGGATATTGCTCTTGGGAACATTTTTTAAGAGTCTTGTAAATTCCTGGATTGGACATACATATCACTGAACCAGGTATGTCAGCCAGCACAAATTGGAGGTAATGATGAGGCACATTACCTGAAAAATAAATTGAAATCAGTCTTCAGAGTGGAAAGCCTTGGACTCTTTCTGACAATTAATTATGAAATGTTTGAATTACTGAAATGTAGTCAGTCATGTCTACTCCACAAATGACTGCCTTAAGTCCTCGGAAATGTTCCATGTTATGAAGCTGAAGCTGATTGTTCCAAAGGACTAACTTTTGTTTGATAGCATCAATCTCCTCCTCCATATCTATTACCAACTGATTCTCCCCTTACAATAAATGACTTAATGAATTTAAACAAATGATTAAATTGAGCATAAAGTATTTTGTCACTGCTGTGTTTACTCTTAAGTCAGTTTTCTCCCTCATTCATCAGAAGACACGTGTATTGTATTGTCTTTGTGGCTTGTCTTGTAATGATCCATTTAATATTTTCCATCTCATAATAGTGTGATGACATCATTAAACATGTTGAATGAACAAAAATTAAAGTAATCTCCATTCCACACTGAGTGATGTAGCTTCTCCATTCTTTTCTTTTTGGGGGGAAATGCATAGAAATGTTGGTATTCCTGCCACACAGTATGAATGCCAACCACTATTGACAGTAGTGATTGCCTTTTGTACCATTTGAATGCCTGGTGGTGGACAGTTTCCATCAACATGCAGTGATTGAAACTCTTGCTTTGACTGGCATGACTGTATGTTATGTGTTAACAAATACAATAATTTTATACACCTGAAGATGGGATTTTAAAATCCTGAAACCAGTTGTAGTTTTAATAAATATTAGTACAACTAAAGTGGATATCTTTAATTATCATGCCTCTCAGTTGAGGATATCCTATGCACCAAATCTTGTGTCTGTGGATACATATTGCATGTCTTTAATACAGCGGTTTCCATTGCCTTCTGCATATTTATGTCATTGATCATTGATGATTCTTCTGCCTTTTAGGAGCTGTTTCCACACCAAGGGCAAGCGAGTGCCCTGAACCTCTCTCCAATCCAACACCCTCTTTGAGAAGGCCATTGGCAGAATGAGGGTGACTTCTTATGCTCGAAGTCTTTGGCCATCACTGCTGATGATCTTCATTCAAAATTTAATCAGAGCCTGGGGTCAAATCTGATACCTAGGACGTTTTGTTTACTGGTGAAAGATGCTACCCCTGGACCATGGGTTCTTGCATATGTACTACACACCAAAGACCTACAGATGAATGGCTGGCTTTCAACATATTGCTTATTATTTCTGGAATTCCTGTGACCTTAACTTCAGCCACCTAAACACATAATGCATGAGGTGTACAACTTTGCTTCTGCACTTTTTTCCCCGACATTTGAGGCTTTAATGAAACAAATTGGTTACACATGTGTCATTCAAAGTGTTTTCCATCACTGGCCACTACTTTCTCTCATCTTTCAGTCAGTGTACAAATCCCACATCGAAAAAATGGTTCATCTTTTGAAACAATCCACGAATCGATCCAATTTGTGACTGCTTCATGAGATCGGAAGTGTTGGTCAGCCATTCCATGCACTCTTCATCTAAAGCGGTGATAATCAAAGGGAGCAATGTCTGAAGAATATAGCAGGTGGGATAGGACTTCCCATTTTAACGTTTCCAAGTATGTTTTGACCTCTTTTGCAATGTGGGATCAAATGTTGTCGTGCTGCAAAATCACTTTCTCTTGTCTCTCGCTTTATTGTGGCCATTTCTCTTTTAATGCTCTGCCCAAATGCATTAATTGCATTCAATAATGAGCACTTGTGATTGTTTCACTTGGTTTTAACACCTCATAGTACATGAGACTGAGCTTGTCCTACCAAACGCAGAGCATGATCTTGGAGCCGTGAATATTCGGTTTAGCCATTGACGTGTAAGCATGGCTGGGATATCCCCATGATTTTTTGCATTTAGGGTTATCATAATGAATCCATTTTTCATCCCGTGTCACAATGTGATGCAGAAATCCCTTCCGTTTTTGCCTCTGAAGCAACTGTTCACAAACACACAAAAGCCGTTTAACATCTCTTGGTTTCAGCTCACACACGACCCAAGTTCCATCTTTCTAAATCATGCCCATAGCCTTGAGACGTTTCGAAATGGCTTGCTGTGTCACTGCCACTAATTAAGCCAATTCTTCTTGAGTTTTATGTGAGTCTTCACTCAGCAATGTCTCCAATTCTGCATCTTCGAAAACATTCTCTCTTCCACCACTATGTCGGCCTATGATGTTAAAATCACCATTCTTGAAGTGTTGAAACCACTCACAACATGTTCTTTCACTAATAGCGTCCTTACCACACATACTTGAGAGCATTTGATGAGACTCAGCTGCTGCTTTCTTCATACTGAAACAAAACAGTAACACCTCCCGCAAATAACGAAAATTAGGCTCGTAAACTGACATTTTCCATCAAGAACAACTTTATGAGGCAGACACAAATCAACTAATATTTGAATGAGGTTATGTTGACCAATGTCAAAGCTAACTGCCTCATGTCTGTTTCTTTCAACTGCTACTTACTGTTGTCACCACCTATCAGCGAACGGCGGAAGCAAAGTTGTACACCTTATAACTAAACTATACTAGATCTCTAATGACTGTGATTACAAAAAGAGAGTAATCTCTAACCTTCCCTTTGAAAGCCATTATTGTTGTCTTTGACTGTTAAAACTGTTCATTTATAAAATCCACAATTTTAATTGTTCAACCATTTTCAAGTGGAGCAAAAATTAAGGGCTTCAGTGTCTGTCAAAATTTTAAAACTATCCAACATTATATATTTCATCATCATATCCATAGGCTGAGTATTTAATGTTGGGTTTTCTTTTTCTTTTCTTTGTTAAAAAATGCATCAGGCATGTTTCTATCAAACAATAAACATATGTAGAGGTATAATGTTATTTGTGCAAGAGATACCTATGACATTAATTACATAGCCTATCGATGTGCTGGTACCATGAATGTGTAGGCGTTTTTAAAATTTTGACATGTGCTGAAACACAAAACGTTCAGTGTACACCACCTGAAAATGACTAAATACGAGGGCTGTCCACAAAGTACATTACGTTTTGGAATTAAAAATAAATAAAGTATTGGAAAATTTTTTTATTATATACAGATGAAAGCCACACTTAAATACTACCTTTCTACATAGTTGCCATTTAAATTAAGGCCCTTATCATAGCGATGGACAAGCTTGGAAATTCCTTCGTCGTAAAATTCGGCCACCTGCGCCTTCAACCACTTTGTACTTTGTGCATAGCCCTCGTAGTCAAAATTACAATAATGTATTTTATAAATAAAAAGTTTTAGCACTCAAAGCTGATAATCATACATTTCCAATGTTATATTTAACTGTGAACTTTAACCATGAAAAAATATACATTTCTTTTTTCATTTGGTAGTGTTGGAGTATATCCAGTCAATCTTATTCAGGACTCTGACAAGACAAGCAACCAGTTTATACCACAGGGCTACTTTTAAGCTTAGAAGTTTGAGTTATTAAAATCCACACAATTGCTTATCTATTTGCAGAGCACAATAGTTGTTTACTAGTATTTGCAACATAAAATAAACTGTGTTTTACAGATGATACCTCTCTCTGTGTTGATACTACCAGCAACTACTTTGAACCTCTTGGTGAATATTTGTTTTCTGGCTGAAGTGTTATCCCCCCTCCCAAAATTTGGTGTTGTCACTACTATTTCTAATGGTATGGTCTCTTCTTTTTTTTTCAAAAATACAAGAGGAGTAAGATTTATAATAAAGTTTTCTCGTAAGTGGCTCCAGTTCTTCATGTCTAGGGGCTGATTACTGAAGCTGAAATTTTCGTATTTTAGGATCTCATGGTTCCAATTGACATAATTTACTTTGAAGTAGACCTGTGCAATTTTTTTGTTTTTTGTTATCATCATAATTTATTCTCTCACATTTTGCTGTATCACACTATCTTTGCAGGCCATTGTAGCCATGTGGTTCTAGGCGCTTCAGTCCGGAACCGCGCTGCTGCTACGGTTGCAGGCTCGAATCCTGCCTCGGGCATGGATGTGTGTGTTTTCCTAAGGTTAGTTAGGTTTAAGTAATTCTAAGTCTAGAGGACTGATGACCTCACATGTTAAGTCCCATAGTGCTCATTGCCATGTGAACCATTTTTGAAGACTGTCTCTTGTATTTTCACATTAACAGTGCTGAAATTATATTGTTCTTCCAAAATAAATATAAAAAAATCATGTCCGATCATGTCAGAGGCATACCCACTACTAGCTCATTCTGCAGTAATAACAATATTCCAAAGGGTTTACAAATTTTCTTGACAAATAAATTTCTGTTGATTTTATAAATGAATCCAGGAGTAAACATAATAAATAGCACCAAATTGCATGATTAATAATAGAAATTTTAACTGTGCCAAATATTTAACAATTTCAAATGTTTCTAAAAAAAATAATTTTAACTGTATATTCAGAGATATTACATTTTGATTGTAACAAAGAAAATAAAGTAATTTCTTTTTATAGGTTTTAGTTTGAAATATAGCACATCATGTACAAAATTCTATGAATTTTTTTAGAAAAACAGCTGAGATAATATTAACCTGTTTAAAATGAGAAAATATTTTTCTGGTATTGACTATGTCTGTTGAGGAAATGTAATGCTAGAGGAGGGTGTCCCTTTACTATATCCCCCTCACAAAATTTGGAAGCAATGTGTTTATAATATTTTGTGATAGATGTGAGTTAACAAGCATTGCGCTCTCATTTAAATATATGGCTGAAAGAGTCAGCCTACAGGAATTGTGAAATGAACCCTGTCATTGAGGACCATGTGCCACAAAGGGCGCAGATTCAGCATGAGATGGGGAAATTCATAGGCGTCTATTGTCTATTGCAGCCTAAGCGCTGTAGAGTGCGAGTGAGACAGACGAGAACCTACGTCATGGGGAAATTCAGTAGAAGACTTATGTGGCCAAGGAGATGTAGCAGTGGTAAATATGGCAGACCTAAGATTGACCATAAAGGGAAACATTTATGAAAACTATTTAATTCTGTAGTAATGCAGGGAATCAAGCCACAGTAATTTTAATCTGCCACCCTCCATAAATTTTCATGGTGGTCCCAGTAAAACTTGAATATTGATCATATGTATAATAGTTTAGGATTAACTGTTAAAGTGAAATTAACAAATTTTATAACAAAGACCTGAACGCTAAAATCTGAATGCTTTGGTCGATCTTAACGATTGATATTTCATAGAGAAGCACATCATTAAAATGACAAACGTTGTAAACATCAACTCCGTAACTTTATTTGTTTAAAAGATACAGTAAATTTAAATTATCAGTATTTACAGTTAAGCATCAGATCATCATTTCCTGGACACAAAACACATTGAACAATGACAGCATGACACCTTATTGATTAATTAGGTAATAGAATATTTGTTGTAAAGTTTGGTGCATAATAGTTACTTTTGTTCTTTATTTATTTATCAGAGAGCACATTGATGCAAGGCTACTGGCCATGGCATTCAAAGCTAAGAAGGAAATTGTATTGGTTTTATGTAAAATAATTTAACATTTATTATATAATTGATATTATTGTTACTTTATTTAGAATATGAAAGTTGTCAGGCTTTGATTATTTAAATATGTTAAAATGTAAAGTAATGTAGGATAAGCTTTAGCCAATCAGAGGGATGGCTTCAGGAAAGAGAACTGGGCTAGTCAGTTGAGTGAAGATGTTTGGCGCGTGGGAAACGTGGTCGGAGATGGGCAGAGGACAGTTCTGGTCTAGACACCAAAGGGTACAGTGCTGGTGGAGATGCAAAAGCGCACGGTCACTCTTTAGGTAGCTAGGAAGTGAAACAACTTAGAAAATATCACATTGTGTGGTATCATGGGACTTAGTCTCTGAGCAGTGAGCAGCCGTGCGCATGGTGTGAACTCTAACTTTTCTTGTGGAGTAGTGGACTTGTGTTTCGCGATGAGATTGTGAATGATCAATCTGTGTCAAATGGGTATGCGCTCAAGTGTAACAGTAACTCTACATACGACCACTTTTGCTATTAGTTTGCTTTATGAATAAACATTAATCTAACCAAATCGCAACTGTGTGGCCTAGTGTCATTAATTTAGTTCCTGATATTTCTATTACTGTTATTATATGTTATATTAACTTTTTATTTCAAAAACTTGCCATCAGTCAGACAATTTAACGAAAGGGTCACAAGTGTCTAATTTAGGGTGGGTAATGCAACACATGCAGTTCAACCCCTAGACGAGTTTGAGCCAAGAGATTTCGACAAAGAGGAACTACATGTGAGTCTGAACGTCTTTGGGATGTTAGCTCGCAGAGACTATAAGGTTTGCCAAACAGTGCACAAAATGGTGCCAAAAGATAGAATACGGATATATAGAAGTATCTGATACATAACATGTTACAGGAAACAAAAGAAAAATACCTACTATACAAGTCATAATTTATATATATATCAGGACATGGCATTCAGATTTTCAGATTTGTGGAGCATTTTGTCACATGACAATTGATAAAACCCAAAACTACAACATTAAAACACTAAACTATAGAAACAAGTACAGAGACAATGTAAAGTACTAGAATTACAAACTTCAAGTTTAGATCTATAAAGTCATACCTTTGAAATCTTCAAAAGAGAAGAGAAAAAATAAATGTGCGATGAGTGAGCCAACTCAGAAAACTCACAACGATGGGTACAGACCAGAAGGATATACTCAATCCTGAGTAGGAACATAACACAAAATCAGTCAGCCACATAAACCAGAGTATGTTGACTCAAAATAATCAAAAACCCGTGAATCCAGATCACATCGGATACACACCAGCAAAAAATGTTTCAACACAACAAAATGAGTAAATTCCTCAATTATATGTCAATAAGTTCAATCACATGTAAAGAGTAATTATAGGAAGCATCTAATCTCAATCAATAGTTGCATGCTCTCCTTGAGTACACACATATAGTCATGATGACTAGGGGTACCCAAAATAGAGTTAGGCATAAGTTTGCCCACAATGCGATACAATATTGCAGAACTCAGGATGAATACAAGTAAACAGAGTCATAAATAGCTTTGAATTATGACATAATCGAGTGGCTTGAGGATAAAAATCAGTATATGAAATCATACATGTATACAGCTTGTTACATTGTTGATACTAGTAAATGTTTTCCATATTATTTGCTAATTGTTCATACAAATTAACCAACATACATAAAGGCCTAGAAGATTCATTTAAATTGATAAAAAAAATACATACTGATTTAAATACACATAATATAGTGGGAAGTCAATCCCCCCTACCTGAAAAAGCATACATTTATGTAGAATAACACTTTCCATGCCAGTGACGGTTTTTCTAAACAGTTCCACAAATTCTTTGCATAGGATAATTTCTTGGCTAATAGGTTTACAAATCTCAGTCACAACACTGATGTAGTTGACAGATGCTTGAGTACATTACCCAGCACCTATGATCTCTTGTAAATCGACCAAACCAGCAAGGGTACAGCCATTCAGCAGAGTGGGAATGGATCCACCCACATCTCTCAGTTTCCTCCCTAGAGTTCTCATCACATGCTCCACCAGGTAGGTTACTTCCTGTCTAGCACTCACATCAAATGCTGCAACATTGTTTTGTGTACTAAATATGCTGTTCAAGACATTCCTCAAATCACATGGCATATATTCCGCCTATTTACATAAAAAAAATTATACAGGGTTTAAGTCAGACTGGATTAAAAGCGTTCACATATGAAACTTTTATAAACAGAGCTAAGTGCAATGAAAAATGAACTAGTAGGTGAAGATCATAGCCATACTAAGACACTATTCATAATTTTTACAGTACAGGACATGAAAGTCCATTACTAGATATTTAATGGCATTGTTTCATTTCAAAATTATAAAAGGATCTACTCATTTAGTATCATAGCATATATGTATCAAATTCTAAAGCATAAATCTATTACAAAACATAATTATATAGTTGTATGAACCTGTAAATATAGTGTGTCATAGATTTAAACTCAGTCAATAGAAGAGACAGAACTTTAGAAATCACATCATCATACATACTACATTCCTGACAAACAAAATACAATTATATAGTCATATGAATCTGCAAACAAGTTTAAACTCGGTCAATAGATAAGACAGAACTTTAGAAATCACAACATCTTATATTCTACATTCCAACAAACAAAATACCATTATGTACTCATGCAATTCTGAAAACATAGTGTGGCATAGATTAAAAATCTGTCAATAGGTAAGACAGAACTTCAGAAATCATATCATCTTACATACTACATTCCTGACAAACAAATCACAATTATATAGTTGTGTGAATCTGCAAACATAGAGTGTTATAGATTTAAACTCAGTCAATAGATAAGACAACTTTAGAAATCACATCACCTTACATACTACATTCCTGACAAACAAAACAATTATATAGTCATATGAATCTGCAAACAAAGTGTATATTTTCTACCAGACTAGGAATCATTATGCATCCTTGTTCAAAGGTCTTGTTTTCTGTACTACAAGTTAACAGTACTTGAGATTTTACCAATTTGCTTTGCTTACCAGTAGCTTATTTTCACACGTACAATGGGCATTTTCACAAAATTCTTACTATACTTGATTTTGTCTCTAAATTGTTCAGATATACCACAAATTGGGCTTCCTGTATCAATCAAATAGTTACCTTCCCACTGATCAATCTTAATCTTAATATAAGGACACCCAAAATCTGATTTATCTTCTCTGTTGTTGGACATTTAATGTAAAAGATCACTTTCAATTTCATCAAATACTACATTCATACTGTCCTAACACAGTTTCATCAACTTTACTGGTATCACAACATTGCTTTTGTTACTCAAGCTGTCAGGTAAAGATCGAACACAATCAATGGATTCCATGGCACAACTAACATCACTTGTTACAGAAGGAACACAAAATATATTACTGTCAAAATTAGACTTCCAGCTTCTTTCACTTCATTCCACCAATTTGGATACAAGTTTTGACTGACCACAGCCAACTTATTCCAGAATGCACACTTGTCAGTGTTATCATCAATCTGGTGCCAAAAAGCTTCAAAAGGTTTTCACCTTTATTCTCTAGGCTCACAGATAACCCACCTTTACTGTTGGGATCATTATTCTGCATGACATTAATGAAAAATTGTTTGACTGGACTGGTATTCCATGACTCTCACTCACATCACATACATCACTTACCTTACCTGTATTGTCAACATCTTTCACAAATAACTCTGAAACTTAATTATTCTTAAACTACACATATACCTGATACTCATCATCAAACAATGGAAAATCCAGGATGGAATGTATAATATTAGAGAAGTGAAGTTGCTACTCACCATATAGTGGAGGTGCTGAGTCACAATGGGCACAACAAAAAGATTCACACAATTATTGCTTTCAGCTATTACAAACAAATCTGGGGTATGGCTATGGGCACTCGCATGGCACCTTCCTATGCCAAACTATTCATGGGCCGTCTAGAGGAATCCTTCCTAAAAACCCAGAATCCTAAACCCCTCACCTGGTTCAGATTCATAGATGACATCTTTGCTATCTGGATCGAAGGTGAGGACACCCTTTCTACATTCCTCCAGAACCTCAACAATTTCTCCCCCATTTGCTTCACCTGGTCCTACTCAAACCAACAAGCCACCTTCCTAGATGTTGACCTCCACCTCAGAGATGGCTACATCAGTACCTCCATCCATATCAAACCTACTAACTACCGGTAAGACCTCCACTTTGACAGCTGCCACTAATTCCATACCAAGAAGTCCTTTCCATACAACCTAGCCACCTGCAGTTGTCACATCTGCAGTGATGAGCAGTCGGAATATACCGAGGGTCTCACAGAAACCTTCACGGACCTTAATTATCCTCCCAACATTGTACATAAACAAATCTGCCATGCCTTACCTTTCCAGTCTCCCACCACCTCCCAAAGTCCCACAGTCTGGCCAAAGAGGAGCATTCCCCTCGAAACTCAGTACCACCTAGGACTGGAGCAACTGAATTACATTCACCGCCAATGTTTCGATTACCTCTCATCATGCCCTGAAATGAGAAATGTCCTGCCCATTATCCTTCTGACCCCTCCTACAGTGGTATTACGCTGTCCAACAAACCTGCGCATATATTCGTCCATCGTTACACAACCCCTGCTCCCAATCCCTTACCTCATGGCTCATACCCCTGCAATAGACTTAGAGGCAAGTCCTGTCCCATACATCCACCTATCACCACATACTCCACTCTGGTCACCATCACCATCTATCCCATCAAAGGCACGGCTACCTGTGAAACCGTCATGTGATTTACAAACCAAGCTGCAACCACTATGCTGGATTCTATGTAGGCATGACAGCCAACAAGCTGTCTGTCTGCATGAATGGCCACTGAAAAACTGTGGCCAAGAAACAAGAGGACCACCTTGTTGCTGAACACAGTGCCAAACATGATATCCCTCATTTCAATGACTGCTTCACAGCCTGTGCCATATGGATCCTTCCGACCAACACCAGCTTTTCTGAATTGCACAGGTGAGAACTTTCCCAGCAATACATCCTATGTTCCCATAACCCTCCTGGCCTCAAGCTTTGTTAGTCACTGTCCACACCCATCCAGCCCCCTCCCTGTTCCCATTCTAGCACTACACAGCTGCCATTTCAGCACCACACCCAGTCTTTTAATTTTTTTATTTCTTTCCTTCCACTACTTCCCCCCCCCCCCCCCCCTCCCCATCTTCTCTCCTGCCCTCTGTCTAAACTGCAGCACTTCACTGTCTGCCACCCCCACTGGTGCTGCTGCTCGCAGTGTGGTTTCAGTTGCCTGAGGCTGCAGACGTGTGTGCAAGTTGTGTTTGCATGAGTGTGTGTGTGTGTGTGTGAATTTGGGAGTGGGGCAAAAAGTGACGTGTTTGGAAAGGACTGATATTTCAGTGGGACTAAGGCTTCTGGAGGAAAGGTTCATAACTGTGTTGCAGGTCTGTTTAGGTTCTGGATTCTGTGTGGTAGTGGAAGGTAGTTTTGGAGGGTGGGGTAAGTGTAGTAGGTCCACAAGACAGGGTTTGTCAGCTATTAGGTGATTGGGGGGGGCGAGAGGTTTGGAGGTTGATGTAGAAGTGATGGACAGTGGTACTCTGAGGCGGGAGTAGGGAGTGAGCAGGATGGAGAGCTTTTTGAGGTGGCACTGTGCATGTTGCTCAAGTTCCTGGAGAGCAAGAGTTTCAATGTGTATTATGGCTTCCAGGAATTTGAGATTACATAGCACGAGAATTTTGTGGATGGAGAGAAGGTAATGCAAGGAGGTTTGGGCTTGGTTGATATGGTGTTGCAGGATTGTGTTGGTGAGGGCTAAGGTATGGCAGAATCTGAACAGGTGGCGGTCATTGTGGAAGGAGGGGTGGCAACCAGAAATGGGTAATTTGATGGCAAGGCCATTATGGGGGATTTCACGAGCCAAGCAACAACGCAGGAACAGTATGTGGGACTGGAATGTGGCTAGGGATAAGGAAACTTTTCTGTATTGACGCAGATGGAAGGAGCAAGGATCAATGGTGTTGCAAAAAATGCGAAAAATTACGTAAAAAAGTATAATTACCTCCGAAAAATTACGTAAAAATACACCCAAACACGTGTGGAAAATCATTAAAAAGACGAAATGGATGCAAAACGGAGGGAAAAAAACGAGATGAAATCTGAGGAAGACAACAGTAGCTGAGGGCGAAAACTCACTAAAATTGGCGAGAAGTCACAAAGATCAAGGTAAAGGATAACTTATATATATATATACAGGATGGTCCATTGATCGTGACCGGGCCAAATATCTCACAAAATTAGCGTCAAACGAAAAAACTACATAGAACGAAACTTGTCTAGCTTGAAGGGGGAACCCAGATGGCGCTATGGTTGGCCCGCTAGATGTCGCTGCCACAGGTCAAACGGATATCAACTACGTTTTTTTTTAAATATGAACCCCCATTTTTATTACATATTCGCGTAGTATGTAATGAAATATGAATGTTTTGGTTGCACCACTTTTTTCGCTTTGTGACAGATGGCGCTGTAATTGTTACAAACATATGGCTCACAATTTTAGATGAACAGTTGGTAACAGGTAGGTTTTTTTAAAATAAAATAGAGGACGTACGTACATTTGAACATTTTATTTTGGTTGTTCCAAAGTGATATATGTACCTTTGTGAACTTATCATTTCTGAGAATGCATGCTGTTACAGTGTGATTACCTGTAAATACCACATTAATGCAATAAATGCTCAAAATGATATCTGTCAACCTCAGTGCATTTGGCAATACATGTAATGACATTCCTCTCAACAGCGATCAGTTCGCACATGCATTGACAATGTGCTGACGCATGTTGTCAGGCGTTGTCAGTAGATCACGATAGCAAATATCCTTCAACTTTCCCCACAGAAAGAAATCCGAGGACGTCAGATCCGGTAAACGTGAGGGCCATGGTATGGTGCTTCGACGACCAATCCACCTGTCATAAAATATGCTATTCAGTACCGTTTCAACCACACGCGAGCTATGTGCCAGACATCCATCATGTTGGAAGTACATCGCCATTCTGTCATGCAGTGAAACATCTTGTAGTAACATCGGTAGAACATTACGTACGAAATCAGCATACATTGCACCAATTAGATTGCCATCGATAAAATGGGGGCCAATTATCCTTCCTCCCATAATGCCGCACCATACATTAACCTGCCAAGGTCGCTGATGTTCCACTTGTTGCAGCCATCATGGATTTTCTGTTGCCCAGTAATGCATATTATGCCGGTTTACGTTACCGCTGTTGGTGAATAACGCTTCATCGCTAAATAGAACGCATGCAAAAAATCTGTCATCGTCCTGTAATTTCTCTTGTGACCAGTGGCAGAATTGTACATGACATTCAAAGTTGTTGCCATGCAATTCCTAGTGCATAAAAATATGGTGCGGGCGCAATTGATGTTGATGTAGCATTCTCAACACTGACATTTTTGAGATTCCCAATTCTTGCGCAGTTTGTCTGCTACTGATGTGCGGATTAGCCGTGACAGAAACTAAAACACCTACTTTGGCATCATCATTTGTTGCAGGTCATGGTTGACATTTCACATGTGGCTGAACACTTCCTGTTTCCTTAAATAACGTAACTATACAGTGAACGATCCCAACACTTGGATGATGTCATCCAGGATACCGAGCAGCATACATAGCACACACTCATTGGGCATTTTGATCACAATAGCCATACATCAACACAATATCAACCTTTTCCGCAATTGGTAAATGGTCCATTTTAATATGGGTAATGTATCACGAAGCAAATACTGTCTGCACTGGCAGAATGTTACATGATACCATGTACTTATACGTTTGTGACTATTACAGTGCCATCTATCACAAAGCAAAAAAAGTGGTACAACTACAACATTCGTATTTCTTTACATACTACACAATTATGTAATAAAAAATGGGGGTTCCTATTTAAAAAAACGTAGTTGATATTCATTTGCCCTATGGCAGTGCCATCTTGCAGGCCAACCATAGTGCCATCTAGTTTCCCTCTTCAAGCTAGACGAGTTTCGTTCCTTTTAGTTTTTTTTGCTTGATGCTTATGTCTGAGGGCGGATAAGCTTGAAGAAGGAGGATGACAGATGTGACTAGATGAGGTGAAATTAGTGGATGCAAACCTTGTACAAAAACAAATCTGCCATGCCTTATCTTTCCAGTCTCCCACCACCTCCCAAAGTCCCACAGTCCAGCCACAGAGGAGCATTCCCCCTTGTAACTCAGTACCATCCAGGACTGGATCAACGGAATTACATTCTCAGTCAGGATTTCAATTACCTCTTGTCATGCCCTGAAATGAGAAATGTCCTGCCCATTATGCTTCCCACCCTTCTTACAGTGGTGTTCCGCTGTCCACCAAACCTACACACTATATTCGTCCATCCTTACACAACTCCTGCTCCACTCATCCATCCTTACACAACTCCTGCTCCCAATCCCTCACGTCATGGCTCATACCCATGTAATAGACCTAGATGCAAGACCTGTCCCATACATCCTCCTATCACCAGCTACTCCACTCTAGTCACTAACATCACCTATCCCATCAAAGGCATGGCTACCCGTGAAACCAGTCATGTGATTTACAAGCTAAGCTACAACGAGTGTGCCGCATTCTATGTAGGCATGACAGACAACAAGCTGTCTGTCTGTATGAATGTCCACCAACAAACTGTGGTCAAGAAACAAGTAGACCACTCTGTTGCTGAACACGCTGCCAAACATGATATCTCTCATTTCAATAACTGCTTCACAGCCTGTGCCTTATGGATCATTCCCACCACCATCAGCTTTTCTGAATTGCACAGGTGGGAACTTTCCCTATAATACATTCTACATTCCCATAACCCAACTTGGCCTCATCCTTCATTTGTCACTGTTGTCACTGTTGTCTCTGTTGTCTACACAGGCATCATTTCACCGCCATACCCAGTCTTTTAATTTCTTTTTATTTCTCTCCTTTCCGCTACTTCCCCCTCCCCCTCCCTACCTTCTATCCTGCCCTCTGTCTGAACTGCAGCAGTTCACTGTCTACCATCCCCACCATACTACCCCTCCCCCTCCCCGCCCCAGCCTCCTCCTTACCTCCACCCAGTTGCCACTCCCATCATGCACTGGTGCTGCTGCTCGCAGTGTGGTATCAGTTGCCTGAGACTACAGACATATGTGCAAGTTGCATATGCGTGAGTGTGTGTGTGTGTGTGTGTGTGTGTGTGTGTGTGTGTGTGTGTGTGTATTGTTGACAAAGGCCTTAATGGCCAAAAGTTATAATTGTGTGAATATTTTTATTGTACCTATCGCGACTCAGCATCTCCACTATATGGTGAGTAGCAACTTTCCTTCTCTAATATTGATACTCATCATCATCATATTCCTCCAAAATTACCTCAACAACAATGTCACTAACTATACAGGTCTCGTCTCCATCAAAATCACTTACTTCACCAACATTCATTTGCAATAAGCCAACGGTCTCAGACTTACCAAACTCAGCTCTTACACAGCTCTCAATTACATCTACATCAAAGATGTCACCTAGTTCAGATCCAGTACTGTCATCCCCTGATTTACATATGTCAATAACACTGTTTCCGACCAAGAGAAGAAATCATTAGTACATTCTACATCAAAATTCTCACTACTCTCACATTCTGGTTTGTGATTAGCACCTTCGTCACCATAACTGAACATGGTATCCCAGAAATTTTGATTGAAACATAAATGAGAAATCTGATATTCCTTCCGTTCAGTTTCAGATACATGTGCCATATCATTAACACTGTTATTATTATCTAATTGCAAGTGTAACTTGGTGTTGGAATGGAACACCCTCCTCTAATATTACCTTTCTTTAACAGAAGTAATCATGATTTTGTATATGAAGTATTATATTTCCGGCTAAAATGTATAAAAATAAATTACTTTATTACAATCGATATGTATTACCTCTGTGGGTACAGTTGAAATTTATCTTCTTTTAGAAACATTTGAAATTAAAAAATATCTGGGATAGTTAAAATTCCTGTTATTAATTGCATTATCTGACAATATTTATTAAATTTATTTCTGGATTCATTTACAAAATAATGGTATAACTTGGTGAAAGATTTTTCTTTTGTCAACAAAGTTTGTAAACTCTTTTTGTTTTGTAAGCTCTTTGGAATATTGTTAGTACTGTGGAATGAGGGAGTCATTCCACCACAAAGGAGGTACACGGCTCGTGTTGTCTGTAGTGCAACCATGCCTAGATGGTCAATAATGCAGTTTGATCATGCCCGCATTGTTACTTTGTGCCAGGAAGGGGTCTTAACAAGGGAAGCATCCAGGCGTCTCAGAGTGAACCAAAGCGAAATTGTTCGGACATGAAGGAGATACAGAGAGACAGGAACTGTCAATGAAATTTATTGCTCAGGCTGCCCAAGGGCTACTACTGCAGTGGATGACTGCTACCTATGGATTATGGCTTGCAGGAACCCTGACAGAAATGCCACCATGTTGATTAATGCTTTTTGTGCAGTCACAGGACGTCGTGTTACAACTCAAACTATGCACAATAGGCTGCACAATGCACAACTTCACTCCTGACATACAGATGGGCACAACAACATGCCAAATGGACCACTCAGGATTGGCATCACGTTCTCTTCACCGATGAGTGTTGCATATGCCTTCAACCAGACAATCATCGAAGACATGTTTGGAGGCAAGCCAGTCAGGCTGAATGCCTTAGACACACTGTCCAATGAGTGCAGCAAGGTTGAGGTTCCCTGCTGTTTTGGTGTAGCATTAGGCAGAGCCAACGTACACCACTGGCGGTCATGGAAGGCACCATTATGGCTGCATGATACGTGAATGCCATCCTCCTACCAATAACGCAACTGTATTGTCAGCTTATTGGCGAGGCATTCATCTTCACAGATGACAATTCGTGCCCCCATCATGCAGATCTTGTGAATGACTTCCTTGTGGATAATGACATCTCTTGACTAGAGTGGCCAGCATCTTCTCCAGACATGAACCCTATCAAACATGCCTGGAATACAGTGTAAAGGGCTGTATATGGATGACTTGACCCACTAACCACTCTGAGGTATCTACGCTGAATCGCCATTGAGGAGTGGGACAATTTGGACCAACAGCACCTTTATGAAATTGTGGATAGTATGCCGCAACGAATACAAGCATGTATCAATGCAAGAGGACATGCTACTGGGTATAAGAGGTACCAGTGTGTACAGCAATCTGGACCACCACCTCTGAAGGTCTCACTGTATGCTGGTACATCATGAAATGTGTTGTTTTCATGAGCAATAAGAAGAGTGGAAATGATGTTTATGTTGATCTTTATTCCAGTTTTCTGTACAGGTTCTGGAACTCTCAGAACCAAGGTGATGCAAAACTTTTTTTGATGCGTGTAATTATGTTTTGTAATAGATTTGTGCTTTAGAATTTGATACATATATGCCATGAGCTAAATGAGTAGATTCTTTTACAATTTTGAAATGGGTCTGAGTTCATAATTTGTGCTGTAAAAAGTAGGAGTAGTATCTTAGTATACACTACATGATCAAAAGTATCCAGACACCCCCAAAAACATACTTTATCATATTAGGTGCATTGTTCTGCCACCTACTGCCATGTACTCCATATCAGCAACCTTAGTAGTCATTAGACATTGTGAGAGAGCAGAATGCGGTGCACCATGGAACTCATGGACTTCGAAAGTGGTCATGTGATTGGGTGTCACTTGTGTCATATGTCTGTACATGTGATTTCCACACTCCTAAACATCCCTAGGTCCACTGTTTCCAATGTGATAGTGAAGTGGAAATGTGAAAGGGAACATACAGCACAAAAGCATACAAGACGATCTCATCTGTTGACTGAAAGAGACCGCCGACAGTTGAAGAGGGTCGTAATGTGTAATAGGCAGACATCTATCCAGACCATCATACAGGAATTCCAAACTGCATCAGGATCCACTGCAAGTACTATGACAGTTAGGCAGGAGGTGAAAAAACTTGGATTTCATGGTCAAGCAGCTGCTCATAAGCCACACATCACTCTGGCAAATGCCAAACAATGCCTTGCTTGGTGTAAGGAGCATAAACATTGGATGATTGAACAGTGGAAAAATGCTGTGTCAAGTGAAAAATCACAGTACACAATGTGGTGATCCGACGGCAGTGTGTGGGTATGGCAAACACCCGGTGAATGTCATCTGCCAGTGTGTATATTGCCAACAGTAAAATTCAGAGGTGGTGATGTTATGATGTGGTCATGTTTTCCAAGGAGGGGCTTGCACCCCTTGTTGTTTTGCATGGCACTATCACAGCACAGGCCTACATTTATGTTTTAAGTACCCTCTTGCTTCCCACTGTTGAGCAATTCAGGGATGGCAACTGCATCTTTCAAGATGATCAAGCACCTGTTCATGATGCACGGCCTGTGGCAGAGTGGTTACATGACAATAAAATTCCTGTAATGAACTGGCTAGCACAGAGTCCTGGCCTGAGTCCTATAGAACACCTTTGAGATGTTTTGAAATGCCGACTTTGTGTCAGGCCTCATCTACCGACATCAATACCTCTCCTCAGTGTAGCACTCTGTGAAGAATTGGCTGCCATTCCCCCAGAAACATTCCAGTACGCAATTGATCATATTCCTGTGAGAGTGGAAGCTGTCATCAAGGCTAAGGGTGGGCCAACACCATACTGAATTCCAGCATTATTGATGGAGGGCACCACGAACTTGTAAGTCATTTTCAGCCCCTTTTGATCACATAGTGTATCTTTGTGTATCACCTTGTTAGTTCATTTATTGTTTTTTTTCATTGCATTTAACTCAATAATGAATGTATTGTATGTGAACACTTTTTAATTGCAACTGACATAAATCCTAAATAATTTACTTTGGAAAATGAACGGGGAGAGCGTATCTTGTGTGATGTTAAGAAGGTTTTGAAATGCATATTTACTACACAAAACAATGTTTCAGGATTTGATGTGAATGCTAGACAGATCACATGATCCAAGGATCATGTGATGAGAACTCTAGAGAGGAAACTGAAAGATGTTGGATCCAATTTCCACACTGCTCTATGACTGAACTCTGCTGAACCAGTTGACTTACAAGAGATCATAAGTGCTGGATAATGTACTCAAGCATCTGTCAACTACATCAGTGTTGTGACTGAGATTTGTAAATTGTTAACAAAGTCTGCCAAAGACAATGTTATTTCAAATAATTTTTTTTAAGTAAGGGGACTGACTTTCCAATACATTGTAACTTTAAATCAGTATGTATCTTTTTCTATCAACTGTAAATGAATCTTCTAGGCTTTTATGTATGTAGGTTAGTGTGGAAGACAAATAGTGTGGAAGACATTTACTAGTATAGGCAAGATGTATACATGACTGCTTTCATTCACTGATTTTGGTCCTCAAACTACTTGATTATGTCATCATTCAAAGCTATTTATGACTCTGTTTGCCTGTAGTTATCCTGAGTATTGCAGTATTGTATCTGATTGGAACCTGAGTTGTGAACAGACTCATGCTGAACTCTGTTTTGGGTAACCGTGGTCATCACAACTGCGTGTGTGTGTGTGTGTGTGTGTGTGTGTGTATGTGTGTGCGCGTGTGCGCACGCGCGCACCCAAGGAGAGCGTACAATCATTGACTGAGGATTGATGCTTCTTCCAACTACTCTTTGCATATAATTGAACTTATTGATATGATTATGAGCTTTATTCATTTTGTTGTGTCTAAACATTTTTTGCTGTTTTGTACCCAGTGTGGTTTGGATTCTTGGGTTGGTCCCCACATTGTAAGCTTAGGCCCTGATATTTTCCATTATTTCATCCTTCCATGAGTCAATGTATCCTTAAATACTCTGGTTTAGGTGGTGGATTGATTTTGTACTATATTCCTACTCTTGATTGAGTACATTCTTCTGGTCTGTACTTGTTGTCGTGAGTTTTTCAACTCGGCTCTAAAATTTTTCTCTTTTGATTTTGATGGTTTGATTTTTTGGATGTAAACTTACAATTTGTAATTCCTGTAATTTACCTTGTCTTTGTTTTTATTTCTATAGTTTAGTGACATAATGTTGTAGTTTTGACTTTGTATTATGATAGTATGTTCCACATACCTGAAAATCTGAATACCATGTCCTGATATATGTATAGATTATGACTTCTATAGGAGATATATTTCTTATGTTTTCTGTAATATGTTATGTATCAGTTACTTCTATACATCTGTATTCTGTTTTTTTGGCATCAATTTGTACATCGTTTGGCAAACCTGATAGTCTATCACAAAATATTGTAAACACATTGCTTCCAAATTTTGTGAGGGGGTATTGTAATGGGACACCTTCCTCTAATATTACCTTTCTATAACAGAAGCAATCGATACCAAAAATATTTTCGAATCTTTTATAGGTGAATGTTATCTCAACTGTTTAACTAAATGAATTTCATGTGATTTTGTATAAAATGTACTATATTTCAGGCTAAAATGTATAAAAAGAAATTATTTTATTGCAGTCGATATGTATTATCTCTGTATGTACAGTTGAAATTTATCTTCTTTTAGAAACATTTGCGATTATGAAATATCTGAGTTACTTAAAATTCCTATCATTAACTGCTCAATCTGATGATATTTATTAAATTTATTCCTGGATTCATTTACAAAATAATGATATAACTTGGTGAAAGATTTTTCTTTTGTCAACAAAGTTTGTAAACTCTTTTTGTTTTGTAAGCTCTTTGGAATATTGTTAGTACTGTGGAATGAGGGAGTAGTGACCATACCTCTGATGGAATTGGATGTGTTTTTATGTTTGGCAAGAACAATGTAAATTTCTGTTTTAAAGTGGAGATTGTAAAGATATTGTAACATAGAAAAATGAGATAAAATAAAAATGTAATAGAAACAGAAATTATGGAGCAGGCTTACTTCATCAGTCATCATGTCATCTGGAACTCATAGCACCAAAAACTTCAGCCTCAAGAATCTACCCCTAGATGTGACGAACTGCAGCCAACAATGAGGAAATGAAGATAAGTAAAAAAGTTTATTTCTAAATCTTACTCCTCTCAAAGCTTATTAAAAGAAGTTAATTATGATGAAGAGACTGAAAATCTACTGGTGATGTGTGGGAGGGTAAGATTACAGAGTTCTGTGCTAGTCATGTTTCCTTGCCCCAAAATTGTGGACCTCCACTGAGGCGAACTGTTGTTTCCCGAGTAGTTACTTCTATGATTGTTTTTTCTATTAAAATATCCATCATTATCTCCATTATTCCTATCCTGCTGATCTTCTAATTTTTTCTCTCTATTGACACTTTGATCCTGATAGAAGTTAACATCTCTTTTTCTGAAATTATTCCCATTGTGATTTTTATCATTCTGATTACCGTGATACATACTTCTTTCTACTGCCCTATCCAGCATGTCAACATATCATAAAAATTGTTCAAGACAATTAGCAGGTCTGTGTACTAAATCCCACTGCAGCCTTTCAGGCAATCTCCTTTTAAGTGCATGAATCAAGGTCATTTTGTCAAATGGTTTGTCAAGACGTGTTAATTTTTGAAGTTGATGCTTACAAAACTCTCTCAAAGTATTGTGCCTATTCCTATTATTAGGACCATTAATAAATTCACTTTTGATTATCCCAGTTCAGCTTCTGACCAAAATTAATTTAAAAAACTTTTCTCGAAACTTTGATATGTTTCCCACCGACTTAAATTTAGGTTTACCCATGATAGAGTTTGGCCTTCAATACATCTTTAACAAATTTAATTTTTTGACTGTCATTCATGCCTGACACAAAACTGTCTCTACAGTGGTGCAGAAAATATACTAGATGTAAATTGTCTGATGGAAAAGTTTTAATAGGAGTGTTGAACCATGCAACCATTCTTTGCACACTGATTCTAGTGAATGCAATCATCCTGAACTGCTGAATTTTTTGATCTAAAACAGTTACATTACTTTAAATATTGTTTTCAACATTTAAAATTTTTTGGTTTAAACAGGAAATGTTTTGTTCCATTTTTTCCGCTATGCTGTCCAACTCTGATGTCATTAACATTCTTCAATTGTCTTGCCAATTTAACTGCGAGCTCATTTTCCAAAACAATAAATTTATCTTCTACATCAACTTTTTCATTCACACTTTTTACCCCTCTGACAATCCATTTTTTAGCCCTGAAACTTGATAACAAAGTCGGTCCATTTGGTTTTGTACCCTGCCCATTTTACTATTGTTTTCAGTTTTCTGGTCATTTAATTGTCCTTGCAGTGGAGTAAATTTTTATCATTATCTGTTCTTATTTCAGTTAACTGATCATTAACTGCACTAAATTTGTTATTGTTATCTGTCTTCATTTCCTCTAGTTTTCCCAAAATTAACTGCAAAATATCAGTTTTTGCTGTTACTTTGCTAACTATGATTTCACTCGGCTCAGACATGTCCTGACTGTATCCTACAGCTTTCACTTCTAGCTCGCTCCTACCCTTGTCTCAAGTCATTTTGTAACAAGCACATGAGTCCACAAACAGATTAACTTCACAAATAGTTTGTACTTATCTTTCCTTTTTGACGTACCTGATTGTAGTTGTAAAGTCTTCTTTAATTTGATCTGGTCTGTCATTGTTGGTAGAACATCAACACTGTTGATGTGACTTGCTTTGTTGGGCAGCCCTTGATCTTCTTTCTTCGTGTGATCAATTTGTACATGAACTGCAAATGACACAAATCATTCTCCCTTCTTCTGCAACAGACAAAACTTCATTATTAGTCAATTGATTCCGGACGAGCCCCCACTTGTAATCTCCCCTTCCAGGTGTTGTTGTCACTACTACTTTTGATTGTATGGTCTCTTTTTTCCAAAATATGAGAGGAGTAAGATTTACAATAAACTTTTTACTTGTCTTCTTTTCTCATAGCTGGCTCCAGTTTTTCATGTCTAGGGGCTGATTCCTGAAGCTGAAATTTTCATATTTTGGGATCTCATGATTCCAACTGACATTTTTAACTTTAAAGTAAGCCTGTGCAATTTTTTTTGTTATCGTCATAATTTATTCTCTCACATTTTTCTATATCACACTGTCTTTTGCACTTTCACATTAATGAAGCTGAAAGTATATTGTTCTTCCAAAATAAAAAAAAAGACATGTCTGATCACATCAGATGTATACCCACTACTACTTCACTCTGCAGTAATAACAATATTCCAAAGAGTTTACAAATCTTCTTGAAAAATGAATTTCCATTAATTTATATTATTATTTTATAAATGAATCCAGAAGTAAACATAATAAATAGCACCAAATTGCACAATTAATAATAGGAATTTTAAGTGTGCCCAATGTTTCATAATTTCAAATGTTTCTAAAAAATATAATTTTTACTGTACATTTTGAACTAGTACATATTGATAGTAACAAAGAAAATAAAGTAATTCTTTTTATATGTTTTAGTTTGAAATATAACACATCATGCACAAAATCATATCCTATTCAAAATTTGAAAATATTTTTCTAGTATCAACTACTTCTGTTGAGGAAATGTAATGCTAGAGGAGAGTGTCTGTTTACAACTTGGAGGTTTTCAAATGCACCAAATCATTTACTAAGAGTAGATTCAGCTGACATCAGGGATGAAATCAATTTACTCTTAACAGAATACATGTTATGTAGGTTTTTGTGAAAAGTTAAAGCCATGTCCCAGATTTTAAACAAAATCATAAATACAGGGTGGAGCAAATAAAGGTGGCCCAGAGAACACAGTTCCGGGGTAAAAAGAAGCATAGAGGAGGAAAGGAAGTACAATACTAACCTGACTACAGCAGATGCTTTAAGTAACCACCATTCATCTCTTGGCACTTTTTGGCCCTGGTCAGCAAGTTGCTGAAGGTGGATCAAAACTGGACTGCTGCGATGTTATCCAAAATATTCTGCTGCAGTTCTTGAAAGATATGAGGGTTGTTGTAATACACCATAGACTTGAGGGCTCCCTACACAAAGTAATCACACATTGACAGATCAGATGACCCGGATGGCCAGCTAGATCCACGATCAGACTGAACTTTGCTAACACCTCTATCAGGTGTGAAGATTGTATAAATGCACTCCAAGGTTCAGCAGGCTGTATGGGCAGTTGCTACATGCTGTTGGAAGTAACTGTAGGTTTTTTCCTCCTCTGTTAATGCTGCCACAAATGGTTTCAAAATGTTGGCAACGTAATGTGCAGAAGTAAGCACCTGATGAAAGAAGATGGGACCAATATATGGTAAGCAGACACTGCACACTAAACCTCAACTTCCTCATCATACAATGGTGTTTCGTGGAAGTTATGCGACTTGTCCACTGCCCAGAACATGTGATTCTGTGATCTGACATGACCACCCAGGTGAAACCAGGCTTTATCAGACCTAAAGAACAGATCCATGCCCAAGCCATTCACTGTTACCTCAGTGAACAGCCACCCACAAAACTGCAGGCACTGATAACCATCTGCTAGTTTTAATGTATGAACAACAGACACTCGGTAGGGATGCATGTGCAGGTCCAGGGGGAGTATTCACACACATGATCGATGTGATATGCTGGTCGCTTACAATAGGCATCACTTTGATTTGGCAGGACTCTGAAGCATTTTCTGGTGACTGCAGCCCCATTTTCTAATGTACAGTCATGTGTTGGAATGTTTTTTGACTTATTCAAAACAGATCCTATCTGACACCATTTTCAGACTAAGCATTCCATGGCACTTTTTACTGGAACTTTGACACCATTAAACTTCTCAGCAAACAACTGGACATACCATTTGCATGATTTTGTTGTCATGTAACTTTCCACGATGAACACCCAGTACTCCACTGTGAGTACCATAATCCCCTTTACACTGCTTCACTCACACTGACACAGCCTGCACTACACTCTGAACCAGTGTTGATCTTGTGGTGGGTGTACATGTGGTGTGCATGTCATGGGGTGTGGTTATATGTGTACATTCATATTCAATTTTATCCAATCATCGAGGCCAATTTTATTTACTCCATACTGTATAAGGCCCAGGAACATCACTTACTGCTTGAAACATTCTTCAGTTGGAGTTCACTTAGCATGTAGCTATGAAGAGCATTATTAAAACGAACAGAAACTGTTAAGCAACTATATTACTCATTCAATATTCCTTCACTCTTGTAAAGGTCTCCTGTGTGTAACAGGCTGTAGACAAAATTTTGAAACAACTGAAAATGATGGAGCAGTCATTTATGAATATGTGCCTTTGGACTGCAATCCTTACAAGAATGATACACATTTGATTGATACAGTAAACAAAGCAACACTTATAACATTGTGGAATCCCAGGGAAACTGGTCTGAGCCCATGACATCAGCTCAACAGAGAAAGTACTGCCATGTCCAGAAGGACTGAAAATATAATTCCCATTCACACAGCTGATGTAAAATGTTTTCTCTCCAAGTAGATTCATACAGATTTTCTTTGTTCAAGCAAATTCCTATCAAATGGTGGTTGTACATGAAATTATACACATTGTACATTTAGGGTGTTTGACAGTCATATGACTGATCCATACTGTATTGCTGTTTATATGTTTGTTTAACAAATTTATTGGATGTACAGTGTACATTATACACATTATTAATGAATCTAAAGCACTATATGTAAGTAGTGGAGTAATTTTAGATGAAATCTCCAGAGCTTTAATGTTGATCATTATGTTCCAGAAATAAAGTATATGTTCAGTATATGCATTGTAAGGCAGACCTGGCCATGAGACAACATGCAGGCTGTTGTGACTCGCCGATCTTTCAAAGTGCCGCCGTGCAGTTACGCGTGTCCTCTACATGCGGCGCTGTCTGCCAGCCATGCAGCAGCTGGTCAGCCAGCCAGCGGCCGCCAGACTTGGACTCAGTGCTGATTTGACTGTTACCGTGTACACATGTCTTACTTTGTCTACTTGCTCTGTGACTTACATGTATTGTGTCATTTTGAAATATATGTGTTCAACTTGACATTATAACACAGGCACTGTTGGGATGTGTATTGTTTTGGTGCATGATGCACTCAGTATGCATTGTCTTATTCATGAGTAGAATCAATGACTACCAAATAGTACACAACAGATGCCTGAAACTTGAATTTGTAGTCAAGTTAGAAATATTTCTGGCATTGTTGCAATTCTTACAGTAAACCAATGTGATGAATACTTACAATGCAATATAACATGTGGATATTTCAGATTCAGATTCTTTGTTAGTGATTCAGCATTTTTTTATTTTTTATTTATTGTATTTCTTTGCATGGAGACACCAAATGGTGTCTTTTCCAAACGTCATAGCATTTTTTTACAAGTTTAGTACAGTCATATATACATATGTGATTACATATGCATGATACAAATGTACCATTGTACCTAGTAAGGCACAATATTGGGTGTTACATCGTACCTATTACAAATATTCAGATTTTACGCACACACAGATATATATATATATATATATATATATATATATATAAAAACAAAAGCGCTGGCAGGTCGATAGACACACAAACAAACACAAACATACACACAAAATTCAAGCTTTCGCAACAAACTGTTGCCTCATCAGGAAAGAGGGAAGGAGAGGGGAAGACGAAAGGAAGTGGGTTTTAAGGGAGAGGGTAAGGAGTCATTCCAATCCCGGGAGCGGAAAGACTTACCTTAGGGGGAAAAAAGGACAGGTATACACTCGCACACACGCACATATCCATCCATTTATATATAATTTTTCCCACGTGGAATGTTTCCTTCCATTACATATATATATATATATATATATATATATATATATATATATATATATATATATATATATATATATATATATGGTGTCCCAGCTATCTTGTCCACCCAAAATATGTCTGGAACAATAACAGCTATTGGAAAACGGCTTTCACCGGTATCAATGTAGGGCTGGGGCCTATGAATGTACATATTTGGAAACATTCTAAAACGAAAGCATATGTGTTTTTTAACACAAACTTATGTTTTTTTAAATGGACCTCCTATATTTTTTTTCATCAATCCATAGCATGACAAAGCACATACACAATGGCGTTGATTGCATCGCAATATCCCCATTACATCCCGAGATATTAAGACACAAAGTTGACGCTTGAAACACCCGACATGCGCTGCTAGCGCACGTCCTGAGGCTCAGGCGTGAACCCCATGCTGCCCGTAATCGCAGCAGGATGGCAGCAGACCGTATTATTCGTTTCAGACCTCATTTATAAGTATGGAAGTGTGATTACGCATGTCAATCACATCGCGTTACCCCCAGAAACCATCCTTGTAACCATTGATGCCACTTCCTTATACACAAATATCCCGCACGTCCAGGGCCTCGCTGCGATGGAGCACTTCCTTTCACGCCGATCACCTGCCACCCTACCTAAAACCTCTTTCCTCATTACCTTAGCCAGCTTCATCCTGACCCACAACTTCTTCACTTTTGAAGGCCAGACATACCAACAATTATAGGGAACAGCCATGGGTACCAGGATGGCCCCTTCGTACGCCAACCTATTCATGGGTCGCTTAGAGGAAGCCCTCTTGGTTACCCAGGCCTGCCAACCCAAAGTTTGGTACAGATTTATTGATGACATCTTCATGATCTGGACTCACAGTGAAGAAGAACTCCAGAATTTCCTCTTCAACCTCAACTCCTTTGGTTCCATCAGATTCACCTGGTCCTACTCCAAATCCCATGCCACTGTCCTTGATGTCGACCTCCACCTGTCCAATGGCCAGCTTCACACGTCTGTCCACATCAAACCCACCAACAAGCAAAAGTACCTCTATTACGACAGCTGCCACCCATTCCACATCAAACGGTCCCTTCCCTACAGCCTAGGTCTTCGTGGCAAACGAATCTGCTCCAGTCCGGAATCCCTGAAGCATTACACCAACAACCTTACAACAGCTTTCGCATCCCGCAACTACCCTCCCGACCTGGTACAGAAGCAAATAACCAGAGCCACTTCCTCATCCTCTCAAACCCAGAACCTCCCACAGAAGAACCACAAAAGTGCCCCACTTGTGACAGGATACTTTTCGGGACTGGATCAGATTCTGAATGTGGCTCTCCAGCAGGGATATGACTTCCTCAAATCCTGCCCTGAAATGAGATCCATCCTTCATGAAATCCTCCCCACTCCACCAAGAGTGTCTTTCCACCGTCCACCTAACCTTCGTAACCTCTTAGTTCATCCCTATGAAATCTCCAAACCACCTTCCCTACCCTCTGGCTCCTACCCTTGTAACTGCCCCCGGTGTAAAACCTGTCCCATGCACCCTCCCACCACCACCTACTCCAGTCCTGTAACCCGGAAGGTGTACACGATCAAAGGCAGAGCCACATGTGAAAGTACCCACGTGATCTACCAACTGACCTGCCTACACTGTGACGCATTCTATGTGGGAATGACCAGCAACAAACTGTCCATTCGCATGAATGGACACAGGCAGACAGTGTTTGTTGGTAATGAGGATCACCCTGTGGCTAAACATGCCTTGGTGCATGGCCAGCACATCTTGGCACAGTGTTACACCGTCCAGGTTATCTGGATACTTCCCACTAACACCAACCTATCCGAACTCCGGAGATGGGAACTTGCTCTTCAATATATCCTCTCTTCCTGTTATCCACCAGGCCTCAATCTCCGCTAATTTCAAGTTGCCGCCACTCATACCTCACCTGTCATTCAACAACATCTTTGCCTCTGCACTTCTGCCTCGACTGACATCTCTGCCCAAACTCTTTGTCTTTAAATATGTCTGCTTGTGTCTGTATATGTGTGGATGGATATGTGTGTGTGTGTGCGAGTGTATACCTGTCCTTTTTTCCCCCTAAGGTAAGTCTTTCCACTCCCGGGATTGGAATGACTCCTTACCCTCTCCCTTAAAACCCACATCTTTTCGTCTTTCCCTCTCCTTCCCTCTTTCCTGATGAGGCAACAGTTTGTTGCGAAAGCTTGAATTTTGTGTGTATGTTTGTGTGTCTGTCGACCTGCCAGCACTTTCATTTGGTAAGTCACTATATATATATATATATATATATATATATAAAAATAGAGGGAAACATTCCACATGGGAAAAATATATTTAAAAACAAAGATTCCAATCCTGGGAGCGAAAAGACTTACCTTAGGGGGAAAAAAGGACAGGTATTCACTCGCACACACACACACACACACACACACACACACACACACACACACACACACACACACATCCATCCGCACATACACAGACACAAGCAGACATTTGTAAAGCAAAGAGTTTGGGCAGAGATGTCAGTCGAGACGGAAGTAAAGAGGCAAAGATGTTGTTGAAAGACAGGTGAGGTATGAGCGGTGGAAACTTGAAATTAGCGGAGGTTGAGGCCTGGCAGATAACGAGTAGAGAGGATATACTGAAGGGCAAGTTCCCATCTCCGGAGTTCTGACAGGTTGGTGTTAGTGGGAAGTATCCAGATAACCCGGACTGTGTAACACTGTGCCAAGATGTGCTGGCCATGCACCAAGGCATGTTTCCCTCTCCACCTATATATATATAAGTTCCCTTTGTGGCACCTTATAGAGCTCGGTAATCTGTTGTACCATATTTGTTGTTTTTAATTTTGTTCTTTGTCTGTAGTAACAGTCTTTATTTCTTGTATTATAGGCATGCATATCAGAGCACTTTGTTGTTTTGTTTTGATGTGTCACAAAAAATATAATTGATTTGTAAAGATACAGTGAGTAGACTGTGAGGTATTTATGATGAACAAAGATTTCCCTGCATGAATCTCTGTACCCTAATCCATGGATAATTCTGATTGCTCTTTTTTGTAGGGTTAATATTCTGTTCATATGTATGTTGGCAGCACAAAACCATATCTCTATCCCGTAATTAATCTGTGCAAAAATGGTTCCATAATAAATTGCTTTTAATGTCTGATGAGTGACTACTTTTGATAACTGGCTGATTAGATGTAATGAACTGCTGATTTTATTGCATAAAAATTTGATATGGTTTACCCATCTTAAATTTTCATCTAGGTGAATACCTAGAAATCTGCAGCCTTCTGTGTCCACTACTTCAATTCCACCTGTTACTGATAGAGGTTTGGTGTGAGTTTGTAAGTTTAAATGGCAATAACTGAGATTTACTGATATTAACTTTCAAACCTTGATCTTGGAAATAAGTAGTTATTTGACATAGTCCCTCAGTTGCTACCAATGTTAACTCATCATTTTGTTTACCAAGGAATAACAGTGAGGTATCGTCTGCATAGATTACCAATTGGGAGTTGAAAGGTTGCTCTATATCATTTGTGTACACTAGGAAAAGGAAAGGGCCCAAAATTGAGCCCTGGGGTACACCTTGTGTGACTGTCTCATATTTGGACTGGAAATTAATGATCTGATTATTGATTTTGTAAGTCAGCTTTGTATACTGCTTGCATTTAAATAAATATGTAGCCAGAAATTGCATGGATGCAGCATTTACATTGTATGACTCAAGTTTACTTAAAAGTAACTCATGGTTTACCGAGTCAAAGGCTTTAGTAAGGTCTAGAAATATGCCAGCTGTTTGCATTCCTTGATCAAGGGCACCATACGTTTTGTGAAGAAATTCCGTAATTGCTGTGGTAGTACTATGATCTTTTCGGAATCCATGTTGTGCCTCTGTTACGAACTTATTTTTCAAGAAATAGTCACTAAGTTGTGTCAACAGCACAACTTCAAATACTTTGCTGAAGACAGGTATTAATGATATGGGCCTGAAATTTGAAACCTCTTCCTTGGATCCTCTTTTATGCACTGGTTTAACTGTGCTCCATTTCAATATATTTGGAAATGTATGTTCTCTGATACTGCAGTTTACCAGGTGGGTGATTATTTTAACTAATTCCTTATTACATATTTTAATCATGATACTACTCAAACCATCCCATCTAGATGAGAACTTATTCTTTAGGTTATTTATTATCCTGCCTATTTCTTTTTCACTTACTTGTTTGAATTCAAAAGGTGGCTCTTCAAAGGGGCAGAGCTTTACCTCACTACTCACAATTGTGTTATTAACTGAACTAACAGCTGCATTGTTACATATAGTAAACTTCATCAGTTCACTTAACCTATTAGTTTTATAAAATACATTTTCACAGATTTAAGTTGATGCTGGGCTTTTCTAAAAATTCTTCTAATGAATAGAATGGGTTAGTTAACAAGAAGTTTTGTAACTTTTCATTAAATACTTTAATTGGATGCTTGAGGCATGTATAAACAATTTGTTGTATATTTTAATTGCCATGTACTTATGACTATTGTTAATTTTTGTTAATCTATTTTGTGGAAAGAGCAGGGAATTGATTTGTCACACCTAAATTTGCTAGTTCAGCAAGTATATAGTTAACACTACCAAGAATATATAGATTTATAACTGTTAATATTCTGTATTTAATATACAATGGTTTACAATGTGTTCTGTTATCTACTTTTGCCATTACTCTGACTGCTTTCTTCTAGATCAACAGATTTCACTTTTTTCCGTTTTGCCAGAGTATTAACCCATATCTTAAAACAGACTGAAAAAAGGCAAAGTACACTGTCCTTACATATTCAAATGTTGCACAGCACATCAGTCTCTTTGCAGATATATAGCTTTGACAGCTTAACCACAATGTGTTCAACATGAGAATTCCATGTTCAATGTTAATTTATTTTCGAGTATGATAACTGAAAACTTTGCATTTTGTTTTTCCATTTTTACAATCTTTGGTAGACTGAACCACTTTTTCTCATTTAATTATAGACCATTTGCATTAAACCATGATATTACATTTTCTTTTGGCAAATTCATACTGCTAACTATGTTATCAAATATGTAGTTTATGGACAGAAAAGTTGTATCAGCTGCATACATATACATCTTTATGTCTATGTTTCCCGGCAAGTCATTTATATGTACCAGGAGTAGAGGTGGTGCTAATTTAGAACCCTGTGGCACTCCATGTCGAACCCCAAGTCTGTTTGACAGATGATTCCTGAACTTACTACTTGCTTCCTTTTATTAATATTTTATTTGATGAGTTTTAAATTTTTGTCACATAATCCATAGTACTGCAGTTTAGAGAGCAAAGCAGAGTGGTCAACACAGTCAAAGCCCTTGCCCAGATCACATAAGGTTACCTGTATGTGAGTGTGGTCCTTGAATGCTGCTAAACTGTCTCTCACTAAGAGTTCTATCGCATGTATAGTTGACTTTTCTGTAACCAAACTGTGATGTACTTAACATATCATTTAGTTCTAGGTACTCATACACCTACTGACACATTATGCCCTCAAAGACTTTGTCGAATTAGTGATACTGAAACGTAGTTTGCTGGATCAGGTTTGCTATCCTTCTTAAAGACTGGAGTCAACTTGGATAGAGAGGATCAGGAAAAACCCCTTCAACAAGACACAAGTTTATAGACTATGTTAATGGTGCTCGAATGTAATGTATAATTTCTTTCAGAAGATTGTTTTGACATATTAAAAATATATGTAACATATGAATTTTTCATTTCTTTGACAATTTTAAGAACTTCATTGTGGCATGCCTCTTTGAAGTGTTTCAATGAAAGTCTGGCCTGATTATGATTTAGGTTTGTGCTCTTAAGATAATCTACATATGTTATATTGGGTTTATTGATCAACTTTCTGATTTCAACAGCATAGCTTACAGAATATTTGTTGAATATATCAGCTGGTATTGGGACAGCCTTACCAAAATTTCTGATTTCACTGTTAACAATGTTAATTACTGACCAGGCTGTTTTACACCGGTTTTTATTATTTTTTATGAGATTAGTGTTGTATCTTTGTTTAGCCAATTGTAGCTCTTTCTTATACAGTTCCTTAATGCTTATTTTGGGTTTCTTAATTTTGATAGAATTATTTACTTTGCCAAAGTACTTTAAGAGCAGTAACATATTTTTAAATTCTCCAACTCTTTGGTGTACCACAATTTACCATTGCTTGTTTTATAATATTTCTTTGGAACAAGATGAATGTTTAACATACACTATGTGATCAAAAGTATCTGGACACCCCCAAAAACATACATTTTTATATTAGGTGCATTTTGTAGCCACGTACTGCCAGGTACTCCATATCAGTGACCTCAGTAGTCCTTAGACATCATGAGAGAGCAGAATGGGGCATTCTGTGGAACTCACAGACTTCGAATGTGGTCAGGTGATTGGTTGTCACTTGTGTCATACGTCTTTATGTGAGATTTCCACAATCCTAAGTATCCCTAGATCCCCTGTTTCTGATGTGATAGTGAAGTGGAAATGTGAAGGGACTTGTACAGCACAAAAGCGTACAGGCTGACCTCGTCTGTTGACTGACAGAGACCGCCGACAGTTGAAGAGGGTTGTAATGTGTAATAGGCAGACACCTATCCAGACCATCACACAGGAATTCCAAACTGCCTCAGGATACACTGCAAGTACTGTGACAGTTAGGTGGGAGGTAAAAAAACTTGGCCTGAATGGTTGAGTAGCAGCTCATAAGCCAAACAAAGTGCCGGTAAATGCCAAACGATGGCTCGTTTGGTGTAAGGAGGGTAAACATTGGACAATTGAACAGTGGAAAAACGTTGTGTGGAGTGACAAATCATGGTACAAAATGTGGCAATCTGATGGCAGGGTGTGGGTGTGGCGAATGCCCGGTGAACGTCATCTGCCAGGACGTGTAGTGCCAACAGCAAAATTCGGAGGCATGGGTGTTATGGTGTGCTCATCTTTTTCAAGGAGGGGCTTGCACCCCTTGTTGTTTTGCATGGAACTATCACAGCACAGGCCTACATTTATGTTTTAAGCACCCTCTTGCTTCCTACTGTTGAAGATCAATTCGGGGATGGCGATTACATCTTTCAATACAATCGAGCACCTCTTTATAATGCACGGCCTGTGGCGGAGTGGTTACACGACAATATCATCCCTGTAATGGACTGGCCTGCACAGTCCTGACCTGAATCCTACAGAAAACCTTTGGGGTGTTTTGGAACACTGACTTCGTGCCAGGCCTCACCGACCAATATCAATACCTCTCCTCAGTGCAGCACTCCATGAAGAATGGGCTGCCATTCCCCTGGAAACCTTCCAGCACCTGATTGAACCTATGCCTTCAAGAGTGGGAGCTGTCATCAAGGCTAAGGGTGGGCCAACACCATACTGGATTCCAGCATTACTGATGGAGGGCACCACCAACTTGTAAGTCATTTTCAGCCAGGTGTCTGGATACTTTTAACCACATAGTGTGTGTATTAAGCAGTTGTGGAATGTTTTATAAATTGTTTGGGCATTGGTTGGTTGGTTGTTTCGGGGAAGGAGACCAGACAGCGAGGTCATCGGTCTCATCGGATTAGGGAAGGACGAGGAAGGACGTCGGCCGTGCCCTTTGAAAGGAACCATCCTGGCATTTGCCTGGAGCGATTTAGGGAAATCACAGAAAACCTAAATCAGGATGGCCGGACGCGGGATTGAACAGTCGTCCTCCCGAATGCGAGTCCAGTGTCTAACCACTGCGCCACCTCGCTCGGTTTTGGGCATTGGAATCACATATTTGAAATAATTTGTCCCAGTTAGTTATGTTCAGCTTGTAATAGTTTTCTGAGATTGTTTTTTGTTTGTCTTAAGGTATTAGATTCTTATAACTTTTGTACAGCCTTGTCCCCACCCCCTTTTATAAAATTTCTTAACACTTCTGTTAACATGGAGTGGTCTAAGGAATCAAATTCCTTTACAATGGTGGAGTACACATCACGAGCCAGCATTAGTGTTTGGGGGAAGTATAGCCTTAAAGACCAATCTTGTGTTATACACAAACTGTCATCAAATGAAAAAGTAATAACAATTACCTTATAACAATCCTGTTGTGAAGGAAAGCAAATTAACTTAGGCTAGTGTGGATGCTGCTATGCTGCATTTCATGACATAAAACTTTATATGTAAGTCATTAAATGATAAAACAGTCCTGTTGTTTTCCTATGCTCATCAGTGAGTGAAATTTTATTTCTGATAGTTTTCCCTGTGTTACCAGCTCATACATCATGTTCTACTTCCCCGTGAGTGTGAATGTACCATTCCTGATTCAATCAATGAAAGAATTAAGGCTGCTGCACAAGTTTAGATTGCACCAACAAACAACAAAAAGGTGGCTGACTGTCTGCAGTTTGATACAGGCACAATATAGTGGCAAAGAAACAAATAAAATACTGTGTAATACTGCAATTGTAGTAACCCAGAGATTACTAAAACTTCACCACCATTACTTTGGTGCACACCACACATTTATGTATCAGGCTGTTCGGCTCCTCCAGGCTCCCACCAGAGGCCTGTGATCATGGACGGTGCCTCAATCGCCTTCAGCTGATAGCCACTGGCACCTGGCAGAAAAATGCTCTTTGTATTGCTATGTACATGCTCTGACCAGCAGTCAGGCACTGAGTTTTTCTACACAAACTGACTTCTGTCACATGCTGTCGATTTTGCCATGCACCCCGATACCTGGACACAATAGTCATTGACTACTGGTTCAAAGAAGGTAGCTCAGGTTCTGGCGAGGTTTCCACCAGCCTAGTCTCACTCAGTCTGCCTCTTCTTCTCATGGTGTCAGCATTGTTCCAGACCCAAACTCACGTCTTGATGGACATGCCACATAGCAAGACACTCGAGGTTGAGAACACTAGCTGTCGAGTTTGAATTCCCCCATCCGCACCATCTATGGAGCCTGGTGAATAACAAATTTCATGCCATAAACACTCCAACCGGCATGCATTTTGTGTCCATGTGGGTGACACCATGCAAACTCTGTTTTTGATACTGCTGTTGATAATTTGTGTGAGGAATGATTTCCATATGCTCCTTTACTTAGCACCATAGAATTTTCCAAGTGATATCCTCCAAGGACAGTTAAACTGTGAGACATGCACCAGCATGGTGATTACAAACATGGTAGGTGGGCAGGGTGATGTTGGTTCAGGTGGGCTTCAGGTGATCTGATAAAACACTGGTAGGGGTGCTGTGGAGATCCGGAGTAAATGTGTCGGAGTCCTGATTCAGGACCTAGTGAGAGCCAGAGTAGTGCAGGTGAAGGAAGGGCTGGTGGGCACTGATGTGCAGTGTAACATGGATGCATGAGGCAAGGTTACCGTGAATGACTGTCCTGCATTTGCCAAGGCACTGCAGGAGTAGTGGGCCACAGATGGGTCATGCAGCCCTGCAAGCCGGTGATGAATTCAGGCAGGATGTTGTCTGTGCTGTCTTACAGGTTCTAGGAAGTCACCCACCACAGCAAGTGGCTGGCCATAAACATCAGTGGCTGACATCTGAAGGTCGATCTTGTGAGCGACACGGAGACCAAGAAGCACTAGTGGCAGGGCAGAGGCCCAACTGCTGTTGCGGCAGGTGACAATGGCCTTCAGTGTACAATGGAGCCATTCCACCATGCTGCTGGCAACAGAGTGGTAACTCGACATCAGATGCAGATAGTTGCTGCAGAAATCCAACAATAACTGGACAAGGGTTGATGTAAATTGACACCCATAAACCAGCATGATGTGGTGCAATCAGCTGAAATGGGCAATCCTCATGCAGATGAAAGAGGTGACTTCGATGGCAGTGGTGATGTCAGATGTTGGCGTGCCTCGGGCCAGTGGGTGAATCTCTCCATCATGGTGAGGACATAGCGGCAGCCATCAGAGGGAGGCAGAGGGCTCCCAATGTCCATGTGAATGTGGCCAAAGTGATGCCTGACATTTGGGATGGCAGCAACAGGGGTGTGTACATGGTGGCTGACTATAGGATGCTGACATGTGATGCATGTATGGGGTCTGGTCCTGCATTTTTTGTTGTAGCTGCATAGGAGTTGTATCAGATACCAGTCAGGGATGGTGAGGGTGTTTAGCTTCTGGTAATTGCTGTTGGACAGCAGGACCCATGTTTCTTATTGGCAAGGTGGGTGATGGATGCCCATGGGCTCTTCAAAGACTGCAAGCAGATCATTAAACTCATATGACATGGTACATTACCATAGTGGCAGATGTGCACATCCAGGGTGTGCCAGATTTTGCAACCGATCAAATGCAGAAGGCAGGGGACAGGAATGGGCATGGTGAGCCAGTAGATACATCACACCAGATACTGCTGTTTGGGCAGCATTACAGGTGCCTTAGATCATGAAGGCACTCTTGTAGAGACAAATGGCATGATGATGATGGTCTTCTCGGTGTTCTTGGGTGTAACCAGAATCTGGGTGAAAGTCTTGGCGCAATCGGATTTGCTGAAAATTGTAACCCCAGCCAGGGTGTTGTAGCTGTGTAGGAGTGGTACTGGGAACTAGTCAGAGATAGTGAGGATAATTGCTGCATGGGCACCAGGACCCATGCTTCTTCTTGGCAAGGTGAATGGCGGATGCCCATGGGCTCTTTGAAGAATGCAGCATGCCAGTGGCAAGCTGGCCAACAGATGACAGGCGGGCGGGGGGAGGGGGCAGGAGGGGGGGAGTCGATGTAGTGGTCAGTTGTATGGTGGACCTGCCAAGGTGCTTTTGACAGATGTTTAGTTGCAGAAAATTGTGCCAGGAGGTCAGTGTATGAGCCGAAATACCTGCTTCACATCAACGAAAACAGTGAAATGAGTGATGCCCGTCACTGATGTCCCCACATTGCTGTCAATCAGGCACTGGCTCAGGAAGCGGGTGGTAGTGCCACATGAAGTCCACTCCAACAATGGGGTCAGTGACACTGGCAGTGGTTATGGTTCAGGGGACATACTGCTACAGGCCGACATTGAGGATACAATGATGTATGCCATAGGTGGTGAAGGTAGACTTATTTGCTGCTGTGGAAAGATGTACAACTTGGGGCTGGTGTCATACCAGAAAAATGTGGCGGATTGAGTGTCATGGATGAACAGGCACTAGGAGACTGAGGAGCATACCTAGTCCTAGTGGCTATTTGCATTTAGGTGCCAAGGGCAGGATTCATTGCAGCTCTCAGCATCCAGGCCAAAATGCTCTTGGTACCAGGAGAGGTTGACTGTGTTTCAAGAGGTGTCAGCAGGCTGGCTAGAGCTATGGCGGTGTTTGCTGTCATTACGCCGGTGGCTGGTGCTGCGCAGAGGATGGCATTCGGAATCGAGGCAGGTCACGGTTGCCTGCAGCGTTGCCATGTTGGCACTGATTTGGGCGAGCATGTCAGCTGGTGACAACATTAGTGGTGCACTGAATGGTGGGAGTGAACCCATTGTGGAGAGAGTAGCATGATCTTGAGCTGATTGTGCCGGGTAGGGTTGTGGTTGGTGCACAGTAGCAACAGTGGCAGGCAGGGAGGCCAATGTCTCAAGCACCCTGTCAGTAAGGCTAGTAGCGTTGGTGAGGGAGAGGTCAGCATGCAACAACACAGCTTCCTGTATCAGGACTGGGAGGCAGGCAGACCAGATGATGTATAGGAAACCACTGGACACCATGTGTGACTTCATCAGGCTTCAGAGGTGGCACAGGAATTGCGAGGGTTGCCGGTCCTCATACTGCTCGAGGGAAAGAAGAACCTGGACATGCTGTATCTCTGATAAGATGAATTTGTATCTTGAGGTAGTGCTGGAGTGTCTCATAGCGGTCTGTGGCTGGGTGTGATGAGATGACGTTATGGACCTCCATCACATATGTTGGCTCAAGCTCATTGATCACCATAGCAAAATTGGTGGCATCCTAGCTGATGCATTGGCAGAGGAAAACCACAACTACGGGTCTTGGTAAGTGGGCTGTGGCCAGAGTGGACAGAGTGACAGCAGCAGTCAGATGTAGAACACTGACTCGTTGGGGCTGGTAGGTACAGCAGCAGCAGCAGATGCAGAGATCAGTGTGGCCACTGCTGTGGAGTCTAGCACTGGAATTTGGTCCATTGGTGGTCAAGTTGCAGCGAGTTGCACGCACAGCTTGGTGATACAGTTTTCCAGCTCAGTGGGGTGTGCAGCCAGATCAGTGATGATGTTGTGAGGCCATGGAGCACCACCCATGTGTGGCAAGGCACTGGTGGCAGCCATGGTTGCCAGATTATGCAGGGAATGAACACATGGAACATAAGTGTAGGGAAGTGATGCAAAGTGCACTAGTGCCTGTAGCACTTTAACGAAGTTGGTGGTAGGTTGTGCGCATGCACTGGAGTTGGAATGTTTACGTAATGGGCTGAGGTGCCCAACTACATGCCAGATTTTATCATCAGGTCACCAGTGTTAGAACTGCTTCCCTACTCGATTTACTAAGGCAACCACCCTCCATCCTAGCCTCTCTCAATCTGGCTCTTCTTCTCACGGTGTCAGCGTTGCTTTGGTCCCTCACCCGCACCTCAACGGACATGCCATGTAGTGAGACACTTCAGGTTGAGAAAACTTGTCATCAAATTTTAAGGTTCACCCACACTGTGCTGTCTTCACATCCACTACAGGGACCGGTGAGTGACAAAGTTCGTGGCACAGTCATTCCAACCAGCTTATGTTTTGTGCCCATGTGGGTACTGCATGCGAACTTCATTCTTGACCGTTCTATAAAATTTCAGGCATGAGCTGGCTCACTCTGAAGATGGCTGGATGGTATACAGCCAAAATATCAGAAGAAGAAGTGAAATTTATGCAGCTGCATGCCCAAAACTTTACAGAAGAATCATTGCACCACAAAAATATGAAGATGCACTCCATTCTTGAGGTTGCCGCCGATACTCCCAGTTAGAGAAGATTGCTACGCATTCCTTTAATTATTTAGCACCATAGAATTTACCAAGTGATCTCTTCCAAGAAAATTTATCTGTGAGATTAATACATATTCCTTTGGTGTAACAATTCAATTTTTACTATATGTGTCATTTTCTTGCCATGTATAGAACTGTTCTTTATGTAGCACCTAGCATACAACTCTCTGCTACAATGTATTTAGTTTCAGTAAATTCAGTAGGGAAACAATCCCATACAAGTGCACTCTTGTCATTGCCACTCACGTAGAATTTTACCACTGTCACAAACAGTCACATTAGTCTTATAAGGATCAGGCATTGGGGCTGCAATGTTTGAGCTGTAAGTGTCATTTTATTACTAAAATCTCCAAGGAATCCTATGCAGGCTCCATGGTTAGGGATGTGATCATCTGCTTTGCACCGGATAAGGAGGTTGACCAGAGAGCCTTTCAGTGTGGAGATCTTTTCTTAGAAGAAGTTTTAAACATTTCTCAGTTCTCTGAAGTCTCCTATACTGCAGGTCATCAGATTGAAGCATGGGGGATGTCACTATCAATGATAGTCAACCACTCCATTTCATAGCTACAGGCTCGTCAAGTGAAGAGGAAGTGGATGCCATCCAAACCAGGAAACCTAGCCACAATGGACAACCCCACTAGCAATAACAACAAGAAGGGTGCAACATGAGAGCTGCTTGTCCCAGGCAGTCTGTGTCATGCCCCAAATGCCACAAGAAAAGCCACACTGCTTCGGTTTGTCATTCTCAGCCTTCCTCAGAACAAATGGATATTGACATTCATTTTATTTCATCATTATCTGCAGGTCAGTATAAGCTCTTTATTGAAGTGTTTGTGCTGAATAAGCCATTGCCACAGCAAGTGGGCATCAGAGTGGCTGTTTCACTCCTCAGCTCTCAAATGTATGAATGGTTGGGCTACCCACCACTGGCTCCCATTAGACACCATCTGGTAAGCTACAATAAACAGATTCCCGTTCTTTGTTGGTTTACTGCCACTGCCACTATAGGACTGTAGTCAGCCCTATCACAAATTTGCTTGTTAACAATTTGTTTAGGTTTGGCACTTTCATTATGTTTTAATTTTCTATTACTGACACTGTACATCTTGTATCAGATTCCTTATAAAGATCTAGATTCATTGTACTCTGAATTTAGGGATTTGTTTTCTGAGGGTTTAGGATATAGAAACAGCTTCACGGCTTGCATCACGCTTAAACCTTCAGCTTGGTCACTTTTTATCTGGGTGCAGCACTACCTGTGCTCTTATGTGAACTAGATAATTCTGATGTTAACAGAATCTTCTGTCAGTTCTTGGTAGAACAACATGAAAAGCACCAGTTTGCTTTTGTCCTACAATATTACTTTTATTGTTAACCAGTTTTCGGCTTACAAGCCCATCTTCAGACATTTACTGAGTATTATCACCAAAGAAGTTAAAATGTTTGCAAACAACATTGGAAGAGAAGTAACACGTCTAGACTGAAGTAGAAACATACAGTAAGTAACATCTTTGCAATGAAAAAGTAAAAATTGAACAGTACATAAATAACAATGGACTAGACAGGAAAACCTTTAGCACAAAATAGGAATAGCATGTCTACATAACATTTTGTATTAATAGACAAAACTAATAAAATAAAATTAGTACTAGACAAGGCTACATCAGGAGGTATGAAACATGGAGAGTGGTACACAGACCAATTAAAAGAAGAGACAATTATCAATGTAACTACAGAATAGATAAGGAATTTAAGCAATATCAATAAGATAAACAGAAATAAATTTCAGGAAAATGGAGGTGTTTGAGGGAACCTACAGTTTGAGAGTGTGGTGATATTGCATTTTAACATTAACATTATAATCAAAGCAGTGGCTGTGTAACAGTTTTCATTAAATAAAAGAGCAAAGTAAAATATGAACAGTATTTGATGAGACAACTACAAGGGGTGTTAAACATGGACAGTAATACAAGTACCAGTTAAAAGAAAACCTTAACTATTTACACTACAGTCTATATGGAATACAAAGACAACTTCAACAAAACAAACAACTTAATAAATACAGGAAAATGGGAATATGTAGGAAGAGAGTGTGTGGGAAGTAATGAACAACAGAGATGATTATATGAAGTTGAGGAGAGGGGAAGTGTTGAGATGTGTCTGGTCATTTAGGATAAGATATGGACTTGAGCAAGATGTTTGTTAATTTCCAGGGCTTCCACCAGGTTGAGTGCATGGCCTTTTTTTGCTAAGTGAAGTACATGGGACACTGGCTGGTAGTTGTGACCCTCACTCAGTACATGCTCAGCAAATGCAGAGTCTGAATTCTGCAACCTTCAGCTGCGTTCATGTTCAGCCAGGCAAGTTGATATCTCTCTGCCTGACTGAACAATGCAAAATTTGTCACAATCAGAACAGGTGGTTTTGTATACCCCACTGTTGGCTAATAACTGGATCTTGTCTTTGCTATTAAAAAACACACTGGGCTGTTGTGTTCCTGACATAGCAGGAAAGCCTATACTTGCAGAATTTCAGTGCTTTGGCTACCTGTGATACCTGACCTAGAAATAGTAGTGTACACCATTTCTTGCAGACAGTGGATGGGGAAGCAGGTGGGGCATAGAGGAGGGGTATAATTTTCCGTTTCTGTTTCCTGTGAAAGATGTGGTCAATAAGAACTGGACTGTAGCTGCCATTTTCCTGCATTTTACTTCTGTTTATCTTATTGATATTGCTTAAATTACTTATGTATTCTGTAGTTACATTGATAATTGTCTCTTCTTTTAATTGGTCTGTGTACCACTCTCCATGTTTCATACCTCCTGATGTAGCCTTGTCTAGTACTAATTTTATTTTATTAGTCTTTGTGGAGACTTTAAAATTATCATCCATGCACAGTCTGTTATTGACACACACCCTCTGCCTTGAACTGATGAATTACTTGCAAAATTGGTCAGGGGCAAGTTCATTTCCAAAATCAACTTAGCTGAGACCAACCGGCAGGTTTCATTACATAAGTCAAAACAATTGCTTATCATGAATGTGCCTTTTGGTCTCTATCAACATCAATGTTCAATATTGACGGTGGCTATTGCTTCAGCTATTTTCAAACACTCTTTGGAGCCACTGACGGCAGAAGTTCCTTGCTGCGTCACCTATCTTGGCAATATTGTAGTTGTGGATGCTACGAAAAAAGAACACTTATTAACTCCTATTCTCTCTCTATTGTCTTGCAATCTGCCGGCCTTAAATGTAATCTTAGTGTCACAATTTTTTGACCCTCTATTGTGTATCTCCGTTATGAACTTTCCCGGGAGGGTGTTTGACTCCTGGAACAGGATGTCGTCACTATTACGGCTTTACCTTGTCTAGCCAATTTGCTGGAATTGCAGGCATTCCTTCGTAAAATGGGTTTCTTCCAGGTGCAGCCACTCTGGCTCACACTCTGCTCCAATAGCTTCATAAAACATCCCTTTCAAGTGGCCATTGGTGTGCATTATGCATTTATACAGCTTAAAAACAATTTTGCTTCACACCTTGCCTTGTCACCTCCCAGTGTGTTAAATATTTAGTCTTGGCACAGATGCATCCCAGTATGGGGTGGGCCAGTCTGGACCATCGTCATGCAGATGTCTCTTAGCAAACTATTGTGTGCCTAGGGAGATTCTCAAACTGTTACAACGAGGTTATTGCAGAGCCTATGCCACTAAACAACTGGCACATTGGCAAGTATCCTAGCCTCCTATTGATCACGAGGTGGAGTGCCTGCTCACGGCTGCCACAAACTTTTCTCGCCCCCCCCCCCCCCCCCCCCTCCCCCTTGACCAGCACCCACACTACCTTGGGGAAAGAATCCATTTCGACTTTGCTGGACCTTTCTACACACTTTTTGATTGTTGGTTGTAGCTGCCTTTTACAAGTTTCCTTATGATGTGTGTTGTCTGTTTACCACAGCATATGCAACAGTAAAAGCACCGTCAGCCATTTTTCTCTATTGAAGGGCTACCTCGCACGGCAGTTTTGGACAATGATCCTCAATTTTTAGCTCAATTGTTGGAGGATTTTTGATCATGCAATGGCATTTGTCATGTCATGGCACCTCTCTTTCAAGCACAATCCAATGATGAGGCAGAACGTCTTGTGCAAATGACATGGAACTTCTGGTGGAGGAGGTCCTATCGTTCTTTCTCAGTTCTTACAGAATGGCTTCCTTCCAGACAAGAGCCCAGCCGAACTCCTGTATGGCCAGCAGCCATGGATGCTGCTTCATCTCCTGCTGCCAGACACGTGTCCTGCAATGGCACTGATGTCATCGCAGTTTGCACCTGGAAATAAGGTCTGAGCATAAGCGTTCAGACAACACACACATAGAATTCCAGGAACCATCCACAGGCAGCCAAGCACTGTGTGTTCATGGTGTGTACCAATGAATGCCTTGTGGCACACCAATACAATGAGCTGTGAGCTCGGGTGGGCACTGACAACTCCCTGAGGACCACTGCACTGGCACCCCTTCCACCAGCATCGATGCTTGCTGTGGGCAGTATGCTGCCTGGGCCATGCCCACCAACCCTCCCAAATTGGTCTCTGCCTGTTTCACTAATGGCCCTGCCTTACATGATGGACAGCATGGTTTGGCCTCTTGATGCCCTTGTGGAGCCTTCTCTCATGGTGTGGGGGGGGGGGGGGGGGGGGAAGGGGGGGGGGTTCCTCAACCTACCCACAGGTGCCCCCTACGATAACAAAGGCACCACCTACACCAACATGGGTGTATGCTGCCCTCCTGCTGGTGCTGCTTACATTACCTTCAGTCACCATGGCTCCCCAGCTCCCAGCACTCAGGGACAAGTCCGACATCATGATGAGCCTTATTACTGGGTGCCAGGATCATTTGTCTACTCTTCTGGAGGGAGAGAAAGGTGTGTGTGTGTTCGCATTCATGCCACTTCTGCCCCAAGGTGCTGGTTCATTTGGTCCAGGAATTATTCATGCCCAGTACAACCATTCCAGACACTATGGACGTGTCAAGCATCAGTGCGTCATGGGGGAGCCAGCATCTAGTCACTCTTCCCCCAAGGAGGGATGGATGTTGTGTAAGCTGCACATTACTACACTTCCACCACAAATAGTGTGGTGCACACCTCACATTTGAGTATCACACCATTTGGCTCCTCCAGGCCCCCAACAGAGGCCGCTTGCTATGGACGATATTTCAATTGCCTGCAGCCCACACCTGGTGACCCCAGGCAGGCAAGTGCTTTCTATACTGCTGTGCTTCGGCTCGGGGCAGCAGTTTTGTTCATGTCATTAAACTGTATTGTCTTACTCATGTTTATGTTGTTTATGCACAACATAATAAATTATTGTTGGTTTCTCATGACCATGTCTGTTATTGCATTTGAAGTTAGAACAGTAATGACTGCCACAGCCCTGCAAAGTAATACATTGCACTAGTTGGCAGCAGTTACAAGCAGTAGGAAATTTTCCAAAGTCTGTTGTTCAATACTGTGGAGAACTTGTGGGAAGGGGAGGGAGGGGGCAAAGGAAGATGTCCACGGGGCAATACGGGGATCTCAAGGAAAAGTTAATACAATATCATTCTCATTGACTTTATTTTCTAGCACAAAGACAACCCTGACATACAACATTAAGCAAAGAACACTTTTTTTATTAAACATCTATTAACTAAACACATTTAATGTTACTGATAAGAATTGAGTTCAGAGCTGGCCTACTACTTATGGAAAAAAAGGAACATCTATTTTCATCACTCCACAATTGTCTCTAAGTGTTTCTTTAGTAGCATCTCAATGTTTGGAATGAGATTGCAGGTTATCATATGCACTGCTCCAGTCAGCTGAATGTCATTAAGACCATTCCTTACCTCCAATTTTGTTAATTTCATTGTTGAAAACACTTTCACACAAATATGTGGTTCTGACTACACTGCTTACTCAAGAAGCTATTCATAACAAGTGCAGGAACTGTTCTCAAGGGATGTTCTTGTAAGACATTTCAATATTTTCTGCAGTATGGAACATCTCTCTTAGCACACTGCTACACTGAAAGTAAATGAGCTGCAACTGAATTTCAGAGGTGCACTTTCAAAGTTCGCTGGAAAAAGAAACGCAAAAATACTAAATCTAGTTCAAATTGATTTACATCACTAAATCTACTATCAAAGTTTTCTAACATTGCCTGTAGCACCATAGCAAATTCATCAAAATGTCTACCCAATGTCTGATTTTCAAGATTCATTTATAACAGTTCAAATATCAAAAAATGAGCAAATGACATTTCTGAAAGTGGCTTTATCCACAACAGCAATTTTCTTTTAAAACCAAGAATAGTTTCAAAAAAATCAGTAATTAATTAATGTTTACCCTGCAAAGTTGTACTCAAGGCATTCAGGTGCTTTGTCAGGTCAGTTAGAAATGCGAGGACTAATAATATCCACTGGGGTTCAATGAACTCTTTTACTAGCATTCCTTTCATGTTCACAAATAATGGTATGTCTTTATGCAGCGTGAAAAAAAGATCTAAAACAACACCTCGACTCAAATAAAGTACTTAACAGTAAGGCACACTGCTACAATCACACTCCAGCTCTGCCAGCAGAATTTAAATTGCTGATGTCCCAAATGGTGTGATCTCAGTTTATTAACTTTTTTTTTACAACATCCATGACACCACTTACTTTGACACATTTTGCCAGCAGATTGGTATGATGTGGGACACAGTATATTGCTGGTACTTCCTTCTAGATATCAACTTCTTCCATCCTTTTGTTTAATCAGAGCCACATGTTACAAAACAGAAACTTTGGGCTGATATGCATTCCAATAAAAAAGTAATTTTCCTTCCACTATGGGTTTACGTGTAGGGGTTTGACCGATTTTCATTTTGAGGACCTTAACTCCTCCTCAGCCCTTTTCCCTCTCACTGCTTTAGTCCTATCACAAGCCCAAGGGGCTTTGAAACCAACAACACTAATGACACAAGATAAACAGGTCCACTTTGCCATCTTGCCACAGACATCATAACAAATGAGTGGTGTTAGCAGAGAGGTGGAGGGTGAGCTGCTGGCTGACGGCGCTCACAGGCAAGCAATGCTGGCACACATGGGTGCCCACATTAGCTCGATTGCCCACCCCTGTTCTAAAGTATGCAGTTTACAAGATGCCATTAGATTAATACTTGTTCCATAGATCATGAATACGACACTTCGTAATTATGTGGAACGTGTCAGGTTAATAAAAGGTGTCTGTACAAGATATTACATTACACAAAATATTGCATGACACTAATGTTTAAGTTGGTTTTTTTTTTTTTACCCCTTAATTTATATCTAAAAATTCAGCCAATGAGTAGAAGGAGTTGTCACCTAGAAATTCTTTTAATTTATTTTTAAATGTTAGTTGGCTATCTGTCAGGCTTTTGATGCTGTTTCGTAGGTGACCAAAGACTTTTGTGGCAGCATAATTTACCCCTTTCTGTGCCAAAGTCAGATTTAACCCTGCATAGTGAAGATCATCCTTTCTCCTGGTGTTATAGCTATGCACACTGCTATTACTTTTGAACTGGGTTGGATTATTAACACTAAAATTTCATAAGTGAATATATATACTGTGAGGTTACTGTGAGGATCCCTAGATCCTTAAATAGATGTCTGCAGGATGACCGTGGGTCATACTATTAAGTTTTTTATTCACATAAGTTTGCATTGAGAAAAGAGTATGTGTTTATAAATCAAGACTGTCAGTAAAACAATGTTCTTCTATATTTTTGCTTTGGACAGGGGCACTGTTAAACTGCAACAGTCAAGTGTATGAACAATAAAGTGTAAGTTACAATTCAAAGGTAATAAACATTTTATTTTTAAAAGTCCTGTAGAATAGTCCAGCAAATTCATGGTAAACCTAGTAAACAACAAACCCCAAGGGGGTAAAATTTGATTAATCATTAATTTAACAAAGAGTTAATTTCAAACAAACAAAAAAAGCCTCACGTAGGAAAATGACTTCTTTCAATAAATTATTAATGGCTACAGACCCAAGCTAAAAATAACTACCGGTTCATGTGTAGCTTCAGGGAAAATATTTGAATATTTTTAAGGAAACCAGACTTGCCCATTTTATCAGTTCATCACATGTTGTGCAAGATTATTTGCATTTGCAAGTTGTGATTTACTGAACTGTTGAACTCAGATGGCTGAAGTGGATGACTGTAGTATAATATAAGTAAATGAAACCACCAACATTGTATTATAAATAAATAATTAAATTTATTGTATTATATACAAACATGTCCATAAAATATGTCATATCGTATCAGTCAGCTGCAAACTGGTTTTCTATACTTTGCTTGAATCCAGACACGATACATTTTAAGCATTTTGCTGCGATTCACTTGGAGCCGTCTATCTATGAGATTTTGCTCTTCCAAGAAACCAGCAGCTGTGAAGATATTTCTCACTTCATCTGTAATGAAAAGAATATACATCATGGTTAATTTATCTGAAAGGCAACAAATATAACAGAGTCAAGACAAAAATAGAGACATGAAAGTAGTACTATCTGCCCATTACAACAGATCGGAACAAAGTCTGAAGTGGTGCAGTTCTTAAGTATTGGACTCAAACTTGGCAGGTGCTGTGTACAGATCCCTAAGTACTAATGCTGATTTTATTTTTTATTTTTATATGCCCCCCCCCCCCCCCAGTTTCCTTAAATTACTTTACGTGATTGTCAAGACAATTTCTTCAACATCTTTGACGAGATAGTAGTTGGGAACAAGTGTGATTACAATGCTTGTCAAAACATAAGTTTTGACTGTACTCATATTTTTTTTCTTTCCTGTCTTTTTAATATCTTCTGCAATATATTTTGTGGGTGTGTTTGTAGGTTAGCCTGTACATTGAATTTCTGATAGTCATTTTCCAGGGCTGACTTTTGTGTATATACTGAACTCAATTCTTATAAAAAAAACTGTATATATTCCATATTTTTATAAATACCTTTAGCTGTAAATAGCTGCACAAGTCACTTCTTTATTGTCATACAAGGAAAGTTGTAGTTTCTCTGTTTTAGGTTTAGCAAATAACTAATCTTGTTTTAAATTTCTGTCAGGTGAGACTTCTGTCACACATTTGTTTATATACACCTGACATTATCGAATAACTTTGTGTTTGGCTTTACTGAGCTTGCAATAGTAGAAAACATGAGACATTATCAGAGATTACATTCTTTTTACGGTGAAATATACGTACAAGGCGTGATGAAAAAGTAATGGAAATTTTTTAATTTTGCAAGCTTTATGCATCCAATCCCCCCCATGAACCATGGACCTTGCGTTGGTGGGGAGGCTTGCGTGCCTCAGTGATACAGATAGCCGTACCGTAGGTGCAACCACAACGGAGGGGTATCTGTTGAGAGGCCAGACAAACGTGTGGTTCCTGAAGAGGGGCAGCAGCCTTTTCAGTAGTTGCAAGGGCAACAGTCTGGATGATTGACTGATCTGGCCTTGTAACAATAACCAAAACGGCCTTGCTGTGCTGGTACTGCAAACGGCTGAAAGCAAGGGGAAACTACAGCCGTAATTTTTCCCGAGGGCATGCAGCTTTACTGTATGATTAAATGATGATGGCGTCCTCTTGGGTAAAATATTCTGGAGGTAAAATAGTCCCCCATTCGTATCTCCGGGCAGGGACTACTCAGGAGGATGTCGTTATCAGGAGAAAGAAAACTGGCGTTCTACGAATCGGAGCGTGGAATGTCAGATCCCTTAATCGGGCAGGTAGGTTAGAAAATTTAAAAAGGGAAATGGATAGGTTGAAGTTAGATATAGTGGGAATTAGTGAAGTTCGGTGGCAGGAGGAACAAGACTTCTGGTCAGGTGACTACAGGGTTATAAACACAAAATCAAATAGGGGTAATGCAGGAGTAGGTTTAATAATAAATAGGAAAATAGGAATGCGGGTAAGCTACTACAAACAGCATAGTGAACGCATTATTGTGGCCAAGATAGATACGAAGCCCACACCTACTACAGTAGTACAAGTTTATATGCCAACTAGCTCTGCAGATGACGAAGAAATTGAAGAAATGTATGATTAAATAAAAGAAATTATTCAGATAGTGAAGGGAGACGAAAATTTAATAGTCATGGGTGACTGGAATTCAAGTGTAGGAAAAGGGAGAGAAGGAAACATAGTCGGTGAATATGGATTGGGGCTAAGAAATGAAAGAGGAAGCCGCCTGGTAGAATTTTGCACAGAGCACAACATAATCATAACTAACACTTGGTTTAAGAATCATGAAAGAAGGTTGTATACATGGAAGAACCCTGGAGATACTAAAAGGTATCAGATAGATTATATAATGGTAAGACAGAGATTTAGGAACCAGGTTTTAAATTGTAAGACATTTCCAAGGGCAGATGTGGACTCTGACCACAATCTATTGGTTATGACCTGTAGATTAAAACTGAAGAAACTGCAAAAAGGTGGGAATTTAAGGAGATGGGACCTGGATAAACTGAAAGAACCAGAGGTTGTACAGAGTTTCAGGGAGAGCATAAGGGAGCAACTGACAGGAATGGGGGAAAGAAATACAGTAGAAGAAGAATGGGTAGCTTTGAGGGATGAAGTAGTGAAGGCAGCAGAGGATCAAGTAGGTAAAAAGACGAGGGCTGGTAGAAATCCTTGGGTAACAGAAGAAATATTGAATTTAATTGATGAAAGGAGAAAATATAAAAATGCAGTAAATGAAGCGGGCAAAAAGGAATACAAACGTCTCAAAAATGAGATCGACAGGAAGTGCAAAATGGCTAACCAGGGATGGCTAGAGGACAAATGTAAGGATGTAGAGGCCTATCTCACTAGGGGTAAGATAGATACTGCCTACAGGAAAATTAAAGAGACCTTTGGAGATAAGAGAACGACTTGTATGAATATCAAGAGCTCAGATGGAAACCCAGTTCTAAGCAAAGAAGGGAAAGCAGAAAGGTGGAAGGAGTATATAGAGGGTCTATACAAGGGCGATGTGCTTGAGGACAATATTATGCAAATGGAAGAGAATGTAGATGAAGATGAAATGGGAGATACGATACTGCGTGAAGAGTTTGACAGAGCACTGAAAGACCTGAGTCGAAACAAGGCCCCCGGAGTAGACAACATTCCATTGGAACTACTGACGGCCTTGGGAGAGCCAGTCCTGACAAAACTCTACCATCTGGTGAGCAAGATGTATGAAACAGGCGAAATACCCTCAGACTTCAAGAAGAATATAATAATTCCAATCCCAAAGAAAGCAGGTGTTGACAGATGTGAAAATTACCGAACTATCAGTTTAATAAGTCACAGCTGCAAAATACTAACACGAATTCTTTACAGACGAATGGTAAAACTAGTAGAAGCCAACCTCGGGGAAGATCAGTTTGGATTCCGTAGAAACACTGGAACACGTGAGGCAATACTGACCTTATGACTTATCTTAGAAGAAAGATTAAGGAAAGGCAAACCTACATTTCTAGCATTTGTAGACTTAGAGAAAGCTTTTGACAATGTTGACTGGAATACTCTCTTTCAAATTCTAAAGGTGGCAGGGGTAAAATACAGGAAGCGAAAGGCTATTTACAATTTGTACAGAAACCAGATGGCAGTTATAAGAGTCGAGGGACATGAAAGGGAAGCAGTGGTTGGGAAGGGAGTAAGACAGGGTTGTAGCCTCTCCCCGATGTTGTTCAATCTGTATATTGAGCAAGCAGTAAAGGAAACAAAAGAAAAATTCGGAGTAGGTATTAAAATCCATGGAGAAGAAATAAAAACTTTGACGTTCGCCGATGACATTGTAATTCTGTCAGAGACAGCAAAGGACTTGGAAGAGCAGTTGAATGGAATGGACAGTGTCTTGAAAGGAGGATATAAGATGAACATCAACAAAAGCAAAACGAGGATAATGGAATGTAGCCGAATTAAGTCGGGTGATGCTGAGGGAATTAGATTAGGAAATGAGACACTTAAAGTAGTAAAGGAGTTTTGCTATATGGGGAGCAAAATAACTGATGATGGTCGAAGTAGAGAGGATATAAAATGTAGACTGGCAATGGCAAGGAATGCTTTTCTGAAGAAGAGAAATTTGTTAACATCGAGTATAGATTTAAGTGTCAGGAAGTCATTTCTGAAAGTATTTGTATGGAGTGCAGCCATGTATGGAAGTGAAACATGGATGATAAATAGTTTGGACAAGAAGAGAATAGAAGCATTCGAAATGTGGTGCTACAGAAGAATGCTGAAGATTAGATGGGTAGATCACATAACTAACGAGGAAGTATTGAACAGGATTGGGGAGAAGAGAAGTTTGTGGCACAACTTGACCAGAAGACGGGATCGGTTGGTAGGACATGTTCTGAGGCATCAAGGGATCACCAATTTAGTATTGGAGGGCAGCGTGGAGGGTAAAAATCGTAGAGGGAGACCAAGAGATGAATACACTAAGCAGATTCAGAAGGATGTAGATTGCAGTAGGTACTGGGAGATGAAGAAGCTTGCACAGGATAGAGTAGCATGGAGAGCTGCATCAAACCAGTCTCGGGACTGAGGACCACAACAACAACCACATGCATCCAATTTTCAAAACTTTTTTTATCTTGTTGATACACATGTTCCTGATGTATATTTGCATTTTCAGATGTTCTCAATAAGTAGTTTATTGCTGACCATCAAAAAGGTTATACCTGTTTTCGAGTGCTTGGCGAATTTTTACTTATGAAAAAGATGGATTGAGGAATTTTCATTAAATTTTGGTTGAAAAATGGAATAAAGAGCAGCACCATATTCGAAATGTTGACTGTGGCTTTTGGCAAATCTACTATGAGTAACACAAGAATTTATGTGTGGTATAAATTTTTCAAAGTGGGTCAAGAAGACATTGAAGACAACCTGGATGGCCTAGCCCACCAATTATTGACAACAATGTGGAAGTAGTAAATAAAATTGTTCTGGAAAATCACTGAATCACCATCAGAAAGGTTGCTGGTGATTTCTGCACATCCTTCGGCTCATACCAAGCAATATTTTTGCATGTTTTAGGCATGAAATGTGTAACAGCAAAGTTTGTTTTGAAACTGTTGAATTCTGATCAAAAACAATGCTGCTTAGACATCGCTCAGGAATTACTGAATGAAGTCTAAATTGATCCAGAACTTCTAAAGTAAGTTATAAGAGGTGACAAAACAGATATTGGGTATGACATCAAAACCCAGGCGCAGCTGTCCCAATGGAAACTGTCTGAAGGGCCAAGACTGAAAAAATTTCAACAAGTCTAATCAAATGTGAAGGTTCTTCTCACTGCTTTCTTCAATTTCAATGGGATAGTGCATCATGAGTTCCTGCCTTATGGTCACACAATCAATAAGAAATACGACCTGGAAGTTATATGCCATTTGCATGAAGCAATCCAAAGAAAATAGAGGCAAAACCACTTGTGGAAATTCCTTCATGATAATGCTCCTGCTCACACCACAATGCTTTTTTTTTTTTTTTTTTAGCAAGAAACACAAACATTATGTTGCCTCAGCCACTGTATTCACTGGACCCCTGTGACTTCTTTCTACACTCCTGGAAATGGAAAAAAGAACACATTCACACCGGTGTGTCAGACCCACCATACTTGCTCCGGACACTGCGAGAGGGCTGTACAAGCAATGATCACACGCACGGCACAGCGGACACACCAGGAACCGCGGTGTTGGCCGTCGAATGGCGCTAGCTGCGCAGCATTTGTGCACCGCCGCCGTCAGTGTCAGCCAGTTTGCCGTGGCATACGGAGCTCCATCGCAGTCTTTAACACTGGTAGCATGCCGCGACAGCGTGGACGTGAACCGTATGTGCAGCTGACGGACTTTGAGCGAGGGCGTATAGTGGGCATGCGGGAGGCCGGGTGGACGTACTGCCGAATTGCTCAACACGTGGGGCGTGAGGTCTCCACAGTACATCGATGTTGTCGCCAGTGGTCGGCGGAAGGTGCACGTGCCCGTCGACCTGGGACCGGACCGCAGCGACACACGGATGCACGCCAAGACCGTAGGATCCTACGCAGTGCCGTAGGGGACCGCACCGCCACTTCCCAGCAAATTAGGGACACTGTTGCTCCTGGGGTATCGGCGAGGACCATTCGCAACCGTCTCCATGAAGCTGGGCTACGGTCCCGCACACCGTTAGGCCGTCTTCCGCTCACGCCCCAACATCATGCAGCCCGCCTCCAGTGATGTCGCAACAGGCGTGAATGGAGGGACGAATGGAGACGTGTCGTCTTCAGCGATGAGAGTCGCTTCTGCCTTGGTGCCAGTGATGGTCGTATGCGTGTTTGGCGCCGTGCAGGTGAGCGCCACAATCAGGACTGCATACGACCGAGGCACACAGGGCCAACACCCGGCATCATGGTGTGGGGAGCGATCTCCTACACTGGCCGTACACCACTGGTGATCGTCGAGGGGACACTGAATAGTGCACGGTACATCCAAACCGTCATCGAACCCATCGTTCTACCATTCCTAGACCGGCAAGGGAACTTGCTGTTCCAACAGGACAATGCACGTCCGCATGTATCCCGTGCCACCCAATGTGCTCTAGAAGGTGTAAGTCAACTACCCTGGCCAGCAAGATCTCCGGATCTGTCCCCCATTGAGCATGTTTGGGACTGGATGAAGCGTCGTCTCACGCGGTCTGCACGTCCAGCACGAACGCTGGTCCAACTGAGGCGCCAGGTGGAAATGGCATGGCAAGCCGTTCCACAGGACTACATCCAGCATCTCTACGATCGTCTCCATGGGAGAATAGCAGCCTGCATTGCTGCGAAAGGTGGATATACACTGTACTAGTGCCGACATTGTGCATGCTCTGTTGCCTGTGTCTATGTGCCTGTGGTTCTGTCAGTGTGATCATGTGATGTATCTGACCCCAGGAATGTGTCAATAAAGTTTCCCCTTCCTGGGACAATGAATTCACGGTGTTCTTATTTCAATTTCCAGGAGTGTATTATTGAGGCTGAAATGAACCATTAAAGGACATCGTTCTACTACCATTGACAAGATGAAAATACAATTGCTGAAGGAGCAGAACACCATAACAAAAAGTGAGTGTTACAAGTGCTTCCACTATTGTTGATGAATAAACAAAGATACTTTAAGAAAAAAAAAATTATTGTTACTTTTTGATTCCAACTCATTAATAAATTTTATATAGTCCTTTGGTGTTTCAAATTTAAGTCTGTTATAGGTATATTTCTCTGGAAGCTGTTGTGCAAAAGTAAATAGCGGGTTGCATTGTCGGAGTTGTTTGACTGGTGAGGGGCAAGGGGAATGTGACAAGGAGGATTCTGGGGAGGTCACTGTGGCCCTCTCCTGGAACTGGAAAATACACGGCAGGAATACATAGACAGAGGAACAGGAGGGGACGTGTACTCTTCAGGAAAAGCTGGACTGAAGTACAAGTTCACAGGAGGACTAGCAGGAAGATGATATGGTCTGACAGTTTTGCTGGGTCTACAAGCAACAGGTTCCAGCTGCTAGAGTTGAGAGGAGAGGAGCCTCAAAATGTAGAAGTAGGACATGTGCAGTAGACTCTAGCCATGAGTAGGAAGTAGTGTTACAAACTCTTATACTTATGTTAGTGAAATATTTAAATACTCCGGTTGGAATTATTTAACTTGGTCTTGACAAGATCCCCAATTCCATTTCAATTTGTGTTGCAACAAAATGAAGTTCATTTTCCAATGACTCACTGGACACTGCACTATGCTACCAGATCTAATGTACTTCACAAATGTATTTTGATCCAAAAAAGATTTCATTTTAAAAGTGAAGACCATGAATTTTATGTACCAATCTTATTCCATAATTAAAAAATTTTGGCATCTGATTCTGTTCTGGAGAGCATGAATAGATCATTTTGAAACCCGCAAACTTTTTCTTGAAAATAACTTCTAACTACTCCAAGACTAAAATTATTAAGGCAACTACAAAACTCTTGAGAGACTTCATCAATAATGGAAGGAGGCCTTGAAAATTTTACTTCCATGTATTCTTGTTTCAATTTACAGCATCTCAGGAAATAACACAAATTTTCCTTGTTTATAATATAATGAAAAGGAAATTTACTACTCACGATATAGTGGAGACGCTAAGTGATAGAAAGGCACAACAGAATGACAATCACACAATCCCAACAAGGCCTTTGTCAAAATTAAACAACATACATGCATTCACACACGCGCACGCACACACGCACGCAAACACGCAAACACACACACACACGCAAACACACACACACACACACACACACACACACACACACACACACGACCATGGTCTCTGGCAGCTGGAGCCAGACTGGGAGCAGCAGGGCATTCTGGGAGAGGCAGCCGGGTGGGGGTATGGAGGAAACTGGAGCAGAGAGGAGGAGGGATAGCAGGGTAGGAGTGGGGGATGGTAAAGTGCTGCTGGGAGCGTGTAGGGACGAGATGGAAAATGGGGCAGCTAGGTGTAGTCAGGAGGTTAGACGGAGAACAGGGGAGAGCGGGTTAGCAGGAAAGGAGAGAAGTAAAAAGGCTGTGTGCGTTGTTGGAACAAGGGGCTGTGTCATGATGGAATGGGAACAAGGATGCTACTAGATGGGTAAGGACAATGTCTAACAAAGACTGAGACCAGAAGGGTTACAGAAACATAGGACATATTGCAGGGGAGTTTCCACCTGCACAATTCAGAAAAGGTGATGTTGGTGGGAAAGAGTCCAGATGGCACAGGCTGTGAAGCAGTCATTGAAATAAAAGATGCCATTTTGGCTGGTGTGCCCAGCAACAGGGTGGTCCATTTGTTTCTAGGCCACAGTTTGTTGGTGGCCATTCATGTGGACAGACAGCTTGCTGGTTGTCATGCCCACATAGAAAGCAGCACAGTGATTGCAGCTTAGCTTGTACTTCACGACTGATTTCACAGGTGGCACTGTGTTTCATGGGAAAGGTAGTGTTTGTGACAGGACTGGAGTAGGTGATGGTGGGACAATGTATGAGATAGGTCTTGCATAAAGGAACTATTACAGGGATATAAGCCATGAGGCAAAGGGTTGGGGGCAGGGGTTATGTAGAGACGGATACTCCCACCACCACCTACTCAGTCCTGCCACAAACATCACCTGTCCCATCACAGGCAGGCCTACCTGTGAAACCAGTCATGTAATCTACAAGCTAAGTTGCAACCATTGTGCTGCATTCTACGTGGGCATGACAACCAACAAGCTGTCTGTCCAAATGAATGGCCACCTACAAACTGTGGCCAAGAAGCAACTGGACCACTCTGTTGCTGAGCATGCCACCCAACACGATGTCCTTTATTTCAATGACAGCCTGTGTCATCTGGATTCTTCCCAACACCAGCTTTTCTGAACTGTGCAGGTGGGAACAATCCTGCAATATATCCTACGTTCCTGTAACCCTCCTGATCTCAACCTTTGTTAGTCATTGTCCTTACCCATCTAGCCCCATCCTTGTTCCCATTTCAGCACTACACAGCTCTCTATTTCATCAACACACCCAGTCCATTTACTTCTTTCCTTTTACCCGCTAACCCCCGCCCTCCATCTAACCTCCTGACAGCACCTAGCTGCTCCATTTTCCAGTCTGCCCTGCTACTCACAGTCTGCCTCCAGCTGCCAGAGATCGTGGTCATGTGTGTGTAAGTTGTGTTCGTGTGAGTGTGTGCATGTATGTTATCTGATTTTGAGAAAGCCCTTGTTGGCCAAAAGATAAATGTATGATAGCCTTTTTGTTGTGCCTTTCTGCAACTCAGCTATATGGTGAGTAGCAACTGTCCTTTTCATTATATTGTTACTTTCTATCCTGTATTTTTCATTGTTTGATTTTTCCTTGTTTATTTGCAATTTAAACAACATAAGTTTACACCAGAATCTAATAATATCCATATACTTTCCTTACAGACATAAAATCAAATTACTTACATTATTTTTAAATTCTACTAGAAATTCTAATTCTTATAAAAAATAGTGAATCCTTCATATTATTTTTCCAAGTCCATAATCTGCTCAAAAACTTGTAAAAGTTAAGTGCATTTTCCTACACTCAACCAATGAACTTCAGAATAAAGAAGGATGTCTCCATAATCTGCGTCAATGTCTTCCAAAAAGTGTCTAAATTTACAATAAAATATTGTTCGATTTCCTTAGCAGTGTTATATTTGTAATTTTCATTACATTTTTCACTGTGGACAGCAGTCTGACACTTTTCCCACATAGTGCTTCCTGATGAATAATGCAATGAAAATTTAAACAAATTGTCCCACTTTTTTTAACTGACCAACGAAACCATTTTCACTATTGAACATAGGTGGTGCACAATCAGTACAAATTGCAAATTTTAAAACCAACAATTCTGTCAACACACTTTTTAGCTGCATTCAAAATTTCCAAATCTATTGTTCTGATCATCAGAACTAAAGCAAGTATCTCTTCATGTACAGAAAAACCATCTATTATTATATGAAAAAAATAGTAGTTGACCAAGATCTGTTTTGTAAATAATAGATTTCAGCTATCAGTCGTACTTTTTAAATTTTATTGGCTGATCTAGATTTCAGCTAGAAACTAGCCATTCTCAATGCCTCTCATTTTTTGGTCAATGCATGTAATGCCTGTTGATCGCGCTTTGCTAACAGGCATTACATGCACTGATCAAAAATGATAGTGCACTGAGAATGGCTAGTTTCTAGGTTAAATCTAGATCTGCCCACAAAATTTAAAAAGGACAACCAATAGCTGAAATCCATTATTTACAAGTCAATATAACAGTCGCTGTGTGCAACAGCCTTCTGAATGGAAGGTAACCTGATGAAGATCTGTTTTATCACTACTCCCGTCCACACACAAAAAGTAATACCAACAGTTTGCAATTAAATTGTTTAGTTTCTTTTTTTATACTATGTTCCCTATCAAGAATTCACAGCGTTACTTGACAAAACAGTTTTTTTAAAGTTAACAATGGCATCATCATAACTGCATGTTTTTGCTATTTCTATTGCAGAGTCTTTCAGTCACAGGCCGCCACTGAAGCATTTCTGAGTTGCTGCTAATTTTACGCATACGACAAACATGCAATTAAAATTTTTTTTCTTTAAGATTTGATGGTTCAGGCAACTCTTGCACCTATTTCTTTAAGTTAATAACAAAAGGGTATAGTTCTTGATAAGAGTAAAGACACTTTGTTGTTTTATGAATGAGGAGGAATGTCAAACAAGATTAATACCTTTGTTTTGAAATGAGCAATTTTTACCTATTAAACATTGAGGTTTTTCATCAGAATTGTGTACATAAAAGTACTTAATCTCAACCAAACATCACAAGAAACACAGTTCTCAGTATTCTTTCTTTCCAACATAGAAAAATAGCCTTAGTAATAACCACAATCAAAAACAGGATAGTATCCACCGTAATAAATAAAATGACAACCCAAGCAATAGAGCAATATTAAGGAAAGTAAACCTGAACACAATGCCGAAAGCCAGCGGATTAACGAAACGGTGATGCGTCTTCAAAACTGAAGAGACACTGCCCCACTCGACTCCTGGCACATTGGCATGTATTCTAGCCTTCTATTGATCATGAGGTGGAGTGCCTGCTCATGGCTGCCACAAACTTTTCTCCCATCCCCCCCCCCCCCCCCCACCTTGACCAGCACCCACACTACCTAAGGGAAAGAACCCATTTTGACTTTGCTGGACCTTTCTACACACTTTTTGATTGTTGGTTGTAGCTGCCTTTTCCAATGCTACTCTATCCTGTGCAAGCTTCTTCATCTCCCAGTACCTACTGCAGCCTACATTCTTCTGAATCTGCTTAGTGTATCCATCTCTTGGTCTCCCTCTATGATTTTTGCCCTCCACGCTGCCCTCCAGTGCTATCCCCTCCAAATTCACATTACCTTCAGCATTGGCTGCTCCCCTCCGGCTCCGACAACTGTGCATCATGTGCTGAGCCCATGCACTTGCCACGCCCTCCCTCCCTCATTATTAACCAGCAAACCAGCTGCCTCCTTCCAAGCCACTTGCCACCCACCCCTAACTACTCTCCTTGCTCCACCCACCCCATCAGATACTACCCTCACCCTACCCTAGTCCAACTGCCTAAATGCAGCACTAGCACGAAGTGTAGAGCCAGTACCATGTGCGTGTGTGCGCATGCACACGCTCATTGTGAAGAGCAATTTTTAAAAAAATAGGGCATCCTTAATGCACCAAGGAAGTACATGTACCAATCTTTGGTGGATATCAGGGAAAACATTACTAAATACTTCACTAACAGTAAAAGATTACTAAAATGCATCTGTTTACAAAGGTAGCTGAAAAATTCTTCATAAGTACTGCATACTACACAGTTGAAGATTACTTACAGTAGTGGGTAATAGTGAAAGGGGGAAACAACATCACCTTGTCACATTTCAATACATGATCATGGTTTACTGCTTTCACAAGGGAATAATGTGTCAAGATTTGAAATGCATGACAGTAATATCTGATGACTCCGTTATTTGCATGGACTGTGGAGCATAATTAAACAGGGCTGGAAAGAAGTCTGGATTTGGTGCAAGGGGCTCAGCAGCATTTTCACTGTCCAAGAGTCATGAGTGGTTGTCACTGTGTGTGGCAATGAAGAGCAGAACTATGCTTTATATTAAAAATTACCAGATACAGCCCAGGAGTCATCAGCGGGCGTCCTTAGTAGATGCGGCAATGAAGAACAAAACTACAATTTTTATTACAAATTACATGAAACAAGTTATGGGAAAATCGAGGAACATTATATGATAGGGTCATACCAAATGAGGCAGTGCAGCTATGAAGACACTGACCCCATATTCAAGAGGATGGAATTACTCTATCCAGCCGTCCTGAGTTGGGTTTTCCATGGTTTCCCTAGATCACTAACACAAATACCAAGACAGTTCCTTAATCAAGACCATGGCCAACTGACTGTCTTAGCTTCACAGACTACCTGTCCTATACTCATAAAGCATGTCATGTATGCTGTGTGTTGTATATTTTGACCTACTGATTTGCACTGTATTATCTTGACAAAGCCTATATCAATGTGAGATAATCCTTGACCAAATAAAGAAAAATAAATAAAAGACCATGACTGATTTTCTCTATTGTTTTTGTCTGACTGAGCTTGTGCTCTGTATCAGATCTTCTTGATGGAACGTTAAACTCTAGAAACTGTCTTACTTTTAAAAAAAAATTTAAAAAAAATGGTGGCATGTGTTACTTTGTTTCATACTCACCCTCCCCTCTCTCCATTTTCTCTTACCTAGAACATCTTCTCCTCCAGCCTACTATCATTCAGTTTAACACCCTTTCTCTAGACACCTCTTATAAGTGAGCTGTCACAGATTATTGCAACAATTACTTTCAAAAATTTGATAAGCAGTACTTAAAAAATGTTAATGAAATTTTTGCTTATCTTAGCTGTTATTCCACCCTATTCACCTTTAAAGTATTTCTAATGTTCTCATGACACCATTCAGTCAGGTATTGCCAGCTAGTAAATTATGAGAGGAAGCAAAATTGTTAGTACTGAGGACAGATACATACAAAAGAACAAGAGTGTCCTAACTTTTGGAACAATTAGTTCCTCCCTCAGGAAAGTGGTTCCTCTCTCAGGAAAGTGGTTCCTCCTTCGGGAAAGTAAGCTGGCCCCAGGATGAGAAGGGCCCATCTGTAGTGAGTGTCAAGATCTTTGTCCCCCCACAAGTGAACTGTTTTTTCTTTCTAACCTTCCCCAACTTTTACATCTTTCATCCTCAAGGAAGGCACTAATAGTTCCAGAAGCTGGATACTTTCTTGTTATTTTACATGTGCCAATTGGCAGTACCAACAATGTTGCTCCGTGGCCAGCAATCCTGTCTCACAACTTTGTTGTTTTCTCAAGTACATTTTCCTTCTGATGTAATCACCAACTAGTAACACAAATTAAAAGTTTCTACCGATCAGAATGTGCTGCTCATCATTCTCCACTGACATAAAAAGTGGTAGATGGCCAACGCAGTTTTCTACTCATGGAATTACACAGCAAAATATTGGTCTCCACAGTATCAGTATCAATAATGACTTCATTAAATCACAACATTACTTGACACTTAATGTTATATTCCTTGTTCATCATCTTTCAACATGTAACGAAATGTTTTACAGCAACTGTTTATGACATAATCTCTCTTCCAGTTAAGCAACTAAATGAACAAAGGAACATCTGTACCACATAAAAACATAATATATGTGCCATTACATTTTAATGGATGCACCATTTACAAAGTACATGTACGAGTCTTTTTTAACTGCACAATTTAGATGAATGATGTGTGTGCGCTTTTGAGTGTAATAGAATGTTCCTATCATTACCAACAAGGATTAAAATAAGACAATGGAACAAAAAGTCTCCTGCTGGAATATAGCTCCTCCAGTGGTGAGGAACAAGATGCTTACTAACAAATATGATTCTCCTGCTCTAACACATACATATTATGCGCACCTTTCATGTAATACAGTACATATTTCATAGAAGACACTGGCGCATAATGAAGTGGTCTGAAAAAGAACAGTGTTCCCTTTTCTAATAATACAGGGCTATTACAAATGATTGAAGCGATTTCATAAATTCACTGTAGCTCCATTCATTGACATATGGTCACGACACACTACAGATACGTAGAAAAACTCATAAAGTTTTGTACGGATGAAGCCGCACTTCAGGTTTCTGCCGCCAGAGCGCTCGAGAGCGCAGTGAGACAAAATGGCGACAGGAGCCGAGAAGCGTATGTCGTGCTTGAAATGCACTCACAACAGTCAGTCATAACAGTGCAACGACACTTCAGGATGAAGTTCAACAAAGATCCACAAACTGCTAACTCCATTCGGCGATGGTATGCGCAGTTTAAAGTTTCTGGATGCCTCACGGTTTAAAGTTTACGGCCCCTTTTTCTTCTGCGAAAAAAACATTACAGGACACGTGTATCTGGACATGCTGGAAAATTGGCGCATGCCACAACTGGAGACCAACAGCGCCGACTTCATCTTTCAACAGGATGGTGCTCCACCGCACTTCCATCATGATGTTCGGCATTTCTTAAACAGGAGATTGGAAAACCAATGGATCGGTTGTGGTGGAGATCATGATCAGCAATTCATGTCATGGCCTCCACGCTCTTCCGACTTAACCCCATGTGATTTCTTTTTGTGAGGTTATGTGAAAGATTCAGTGTTTAAACCTCCTCTACCAAGAAACGTGCCAGAACTGCGAGCTCGCATCAACGATGCTTTCGAACTCGTTGATGGGGACATGCTGCACCAAGTGTGGGAGGAACTTGATTATCGGCTTGATGTCTGCCGAATCACTAAAGGGGCACATATCGAACATTTGTGAATGCCTAAAATAACTTTTTGAGTTTTTGTATGTGTGTACAAAGCTTTGTGAAAATATCTCAAATAATAAAATTATTGTAGAGCTGTGAAATCGCTTCAATCATTTGTAATAACCCTGTACGTACGAATTAATATGATAAAATCAGTTCCATCATGAAGCATGACAAACCACCAGCTGCACACAGTAACAGAATAAACAGTATCACACTCAAAAAACAGATACAATACTGAGGGAATGTAGCTTACTCTCTGTTCTTGCCTCTGCCCCTCCCTCCATCGCCCTTCTCTGAAAAATAATTAATCAACAACCAGACAACAACTGCTCCAGCATTGTGACACAGGGATCATATCTCTACTGTTTGTTCTTTCTCTTATAATGCTGCATCATTACTTTGAGATATAAGGTTCAAGGATAAATCCATTTACATTGAAATGTACATGAACCCAGTGTCAGGATATATTAAATACTTTTGTAAGATTCCTGTCTTTGATACTTCAAAAAAGATTTTTCAGAGGTCAACATTTCTTGCCTTCACTAACGCATGCAAATATTCTTCATGTTTTAATGTTGACTGCCAAAAACGTGGTTTAAATCTGACAGGCACAAAAAGAGTACACCAGCTGCATATGTCATGCTGAAAAGCCAACCAATTTTTTAAAAAATTTTATTTATTTATTTATTTATTTATTTTGCACTATCTCATTATTCTGTAACTAAAGTAACATATAAAAATATCTTCCTTACCTTATAACTCCTGCAGTCATCAACTGCCTTCGTTATCAACAGATAGTTTTGCAATCTTAAAACTATTCAAATTTTTTTTCATCTAAAATGTTAGTGGTTTGTATAATAATTAAGCAGATTGTTTTCTTAAGGTGTGGTGTCACCGCCAGACACCACACTTGCTAGGTGGTAGCCTTTAAATCGGCCGCGGTCCGTTAGTATACGGCGGACCCGTGTGTCACCACTGTCAGTGATAGCAGACCGAGCGCCACCACACGGCAGGTCTAGAGAGACGCCCTGGCACTCGCCCCAGTTGTACAGCCGACTTAGCCAGAGATGGATCACTGACAACTACGCTCTCATTTGCCGAGACGATAGTTAGCATAGCCTTCAGCTATGTCATTTGCTACGACCTAGCAAGGCGCCATAATCCTTTGCTATATATATTGTGATGCCTGTACCGTCAGATCAATGTTCTACAATTGTGGATTAAAGTTAAGTATTACATCATCTACGTACTTTATTTGCAATTCTCAAGATATTGTCCTGTTCCAGACCTCACGCCAATCTGCGTGAGCTTAACGCGTGCCTTTCGGCTTCCTCTCATTGTGACTCGGCTGTCTTGCCAAGTCACAACATAAGGTATGTGAAATTTTATGAAGTGAGTTTGTTAAATACATCACTCATTCTGTTTTGGCCCTAATTTACATGCAAATGTTAGATATTGTCACTAAAATTGATACAGTCAATCTAAGTATACAAGAATTGCCTGGATTATTACAGTATTGTCAAGTACTTACAAATTTCATTTCCATTAGTTCCTAGACACACCTAATTTTAGGAGTATACACTTGTGTTCTGGTAAACTAATAGAAAAATTTTACCTTGAGTAAAAAAGTAAACCCTTGTTCCATCACCACGAGCATAAAAGTTGGATCCTAAGCACTGCCCCTTCTTAAATCTAAGCTGAGCCATGTCGTAGCGGCCATAATCTCTGAAAACCACGAGGCCACCAGGTCGGAGATAGTAAAATATTTTCTCTACAACATGGCGGAACCTGTAAAAGAAAATGATGATTAAGGTTATGTTTAATACATGTGCAAACATCAATCATTATTTAATGTAAAACCGCAGTTGCTCACTGTCATATACATCAGGGAACAAATCATTCACAGACTTAATCTGTAAGCCACTGAGAACACTTGTGAACAATTACTAGACTGGGCAAACTACAGTAGAAAGCTGTAATCAGAGAGAGGCGGCTGCCTCCACAAAAATATTATATCTTTGCAAACTGAACTCACATTGCAACTTCCTGGCAGATTAAAACTGTGTGGCGGACCGAGACTCGAACTCGGAACCCTTGCCTTTCGTGGGCAAGGGCTCTACCATCTGAGCTACCCAAGTGGAATGCAAACATCCCCCAGGCTGTGGTTAAGCTATGTCTCCACATTAGCCTTTCTTCCAGGAGTGCTAGTTCTGCAAGGTTCGCAGGAGAGCTTCTGTGAGGTTTGGAAAGTAGGAGATGAGGTACTGGTGGAAGTAAAGCTGTGAGGACAGGGTGTGAGTCGTGCTTGGGTAGCTCAGATGGTAGAGCACTTGCCCAAAAATGGCAAAGGTCCACTTGCCCACAAATGGCAAAGGTCCCGAGTTCAGGTCTCGGTCTGGCACACAGTTTTAATCTGCCAGGAAGTTTCATATCAGCGCACACTCTGCTGCAGAGTGAAAATCTCATTCTGAACTCACATTCTTTCCTGCCAAACAGATGGATGTATTAATTCAATATCAGCTTGAAAAAGGCCAAAACACACACTGGATACTGACTATAGGCCGAACCACAAATGCTGGCAGTTCGCACAGATCGAGACACGGGCAAGTACTGAATTGTTTCCAGTTCCAAGCGACAGATGTGTTAAGTGCATACTCATGCTCTGCACCTAAAGAAAGTGTGTATATTGTAAATTATGTGTCTCGCTAGCTTAAACAGAATTTGTTGCTTACCACCATCAGCTGTGGCACTCACAACAAATGGAATAAAAATTCACTGAATAATTTGCTATGATCACATTTAATGTATGCATTGGCTACACCTTTCGTAGCAGAGTGCTCAGTGGTTTTAGAGAATGCATGATGTAGCTGAGCAGTACATGCAAAAACTACACTGTCATTGTTTGTGACTCCAACTGCAGTGGTAATTATACCTAAAGTCATTTGTAGTGAAATCTGTAAACTATTTCATCATTCAACACAAAATTAACAATCGCTGCTGCCCACCTCTAGCCTCTAGACCCCAGCTCTGGTCAGCCCACACCACTAAATATAACTTCCATGTTTTCCAACTTTTTACTCATACACAGAACATCTCTTTTCCACAAGAGATGCCAAATAACTCATGAATGGTTGAAAGAAAAAAACAAAAGCAAAATACTCTATAACAGTCTCTCAATAAATTCACTGCCATCAAAATTAAGTAGTAACAAAGATACTCAATTTGTTGATGGAATGCATGGGTTACTGTTTCTGGAGACCAAAAATTTGCTTTTTCATGCACCCTTTTAAAATAATTAATTTAAAATGAAAAATTATGGATATGAGCACACCCAGTTGAGTCAAATGACAACAGCAGGTCCTTAAAAAGAAATCCTTCACCACGTATAAAAAGTGCTCTATTTTCATCCCCTGAATCTTACTACTTGCAATTATTAAAATTTATTATGCGACTGGCTACAATATTGTGACTTTCCTGACTGAAAAGTTCACAGATACCTGTATTTTCCACAAGCTGCCTGCCCTTTACATGCACATGCGATATAGTTGAAATTGTCACTTGAGATGATATGTAGAGCAAATGAAATCATTTTATAAAAAGTGCAATTACTTCTACCCATTCAGTTGAAGAGAAAAAAAAGGAAAAATAACACAAATGTGCAAAAACACCTACCTGTCTGGGTGAATTGCTGAAATTACAAATATTGCAGCAACAATATCAAGACTATTAGCTTCAAAAGGGGGCTCCCAATCATCTGCTGTCACATCACATACAAAGGCATGGCATCTGGAACACGAAAAAATGTTTATACATCATGTGTGCCTTCTTTAAAAGACCTCAGTAAACCAAAAGCTCCCATGAAACTGCCTTTCTGATGTTTCTTCAGTGTATTCAGCAGATAGTATGTTTTTAGATAGTCAGCTGAGTCAACAATTCCATTCTTGTGCACAATATTTCAACAATTGTTCTAATCATCTTCACCAAGAGTGGCAAAACAGTGTCATTGCCTCAACTTCAACCAGCTTGGCTGGAGAAAACACACTTAAGACCACCATTCACAGCATATGGTAAGGACAATTAGCTGAAAAATCAGAACGTTATACAAAAAAATCAAATCATCAGCTTGAGTAAACAGATAGATGAGACTGAAAATAATAAGATGCATATTTTAAATTTAGCTTGTTCCAACAAACTATGTTGTGAACTAAAATCAATATCTCAGTCCATACTGCAATAAGAGTTGAAATACATTGCTCCTTTAGCTGTGCAATACATCACATAATATGGATTAAATGCAAAACTTCTTGCAATAATCTGTCTCATGACACAAGACCTAAGACTTAACACACACATCATGAAAACTGTTAGAACAAATTGTAAGAGGAAAATGTATTTACATGCAGTTTTGAAGAATCTTTTTCAAAAGATGTAAAATCAAAGTTAACACTGCAGATGTGCTAAATGACATCATAAAGGTGATAAAGGATCAAATAATGATGTGACACACTGAATACCAGGAATGTAATTCCTTTACTAATACACTGAAAGGAAAAAATTGCAACACCAAGAAGGAGTTGTCCAACATAAACAAAAGTTGGTAGGCATGTTTGTACATGTCAAAGATGATGTCTCTTCAAATTTTGTGACAGTTGCACATAGCATCACTATGAGCATGCAAATCGGGTTTGATTTAAATAGATGCAGTAACAGTCATGAACATTAGTTACCTTTGAGATTGGATGTGGTGAGTTGATGTTAGTCAGGAATGCCTTTATGCCATTATTGAACGAGGTCTTGTAACGAGGTCTTGTAATAGGGCTATGATGAAATGGGTGTTCCTTCTGTGATACTGCAGGAAAAATTGGCAGGAATGTAGCCACTTTACATGAATGCTGTCAACGGTTGTCACAAGAATGTAAAATTGCAAGAAGACTGGGATCTGGATGGCCACGACACTGCTGATAGAGAAGATATCATGTTCAGCATTTGGCTGTGGCATCACACTGCATCTGCAGCAGCAATTTGAGCAGCATTGGCACCACTGTAGCACAATGAACTGTTTCACATCGGTTACTTCAAAGACAGCTCTGAGCCAGACGCCCTGTAGCATGCAGTCTACCGACCTCGAGCCCCTGCTGTTTGCGAGTTCATTGGTGTTTATCGAGAGCTCAATGGAAAGTGGCGTGGAGGTCTGCTCTGTTTTCTGTTGGAAGACAGTTCTACCTCAGTGCCAGTGACAGATGTGTGTTGCTTGGTGGGAGGCCAGCTGAGGGCCTGCAACCAACCTGTTTGGGTGCAAGACATGCTGGACCTACAACTGCAGTTATGGTTTGGGATGTGATTTTGTACAGCAGCAGGAGCATTCTCGTGGCTATACCACATGCCATGACTGCAAACCTGTACATCAATCTGCTGATTCAATCTGTTGTGCTGCCATTCATGAACAGCATTCCAGGAGTGTTTTCCAAAAGGATAATGCTCATCCACTTTCTGCTGTTGTAGCCCAACATGTTCTAAAGAGTGTTAACACATTGCCTTGACATGCTTGATCACCAGATCTGTCTCCAATTGAGAACATACAGGACATCATCGGACGACAACACCAGTGCCATCCACAACCAGCAATAACCGTCCCACTAATGACCGACTAGGTGCAACAGGTGTGGAATTCCAGCCCTCAAAATGACATCTGGCATCTGCATAACACAATTAATGCGCATTTGCGTGCTTGCATTCAACATTATGGCAGTTACACCTGTTATTAATGTACCAGGATTTCACATTCGCATTGGCTTATCTTGTGCATACATTAACCTGTGGTATTGCAATGTTAATCACTTAAATATGTTACCTAGACAAACATATTCTCAAAACTTCATTATTCTACATTAATTATTTTTTGGTGTTGTGACTTTTTTCCTGTCAGTGTATGCAGTAAAGTGCCAACTGCAAGTGATAAACAGCTAAACAAGTGTTCAGAATTCTGTTAGTTTTTGATAGGGAACTAAAGTTAATGTGGGGCTGCTGTTGATAGATGACATAAAAATTAAAGCTTTCTGAGCTACAACTACTTAAAAAACTTTCCTAGCTAAGTGCATTTTTATGAACAATGAATTTGCAAACAAACAGTAATGACATCCTGTTTGAGGTCAGATTATTTCTTGATAGTTTGCTGCAAAACTACTGTCAATAACAACAAGAAATTGAACAGTCTGTTGATGAGATGGTGCCTTCTGGGTACAATGGCTGCAGTTTTCTAATAATGATTGTAGCACCAAAACAAATTCGTCAAAATATTTGTATGTGATGGAGTGTCAGGGATTTTATAAGACTTTATTCCCTATACAGGTGACAGAATACTGCCAGATGTTGCAAACAAAAATAAATCATTTGAAATTGATGAGCAAATTGTCATACGTTGGTGTAAAACAATATCTAAACATTTGAAATGTAAAGTATATTTTAGTAACTTTTTGTACAACAGACCCCCCCCCCCCCCCCCCCCGCAAGGAAAGGTTAGTTGCTAATGGTGGCAGCACATTTATTCAATTATATCTGGTGTGGTTATTATGGATTCAAAATGTGAAATAATCTGGATGAAGTTAAACATCAAAACATGGTAACTGCATGCTTTTATATACAACTTATGGAGCTGTATGATAAAGCACTTCAGGGAGAATGTGCAGAATATCATGAGTCTCAGAATTACTTCAAGCAGACAATTAGAGAATAGAACACACATTCATGAGTGCAACACCATAAACTTTCAAGTAGCAAACACACCTAAACTTTCTGAATCACATAGGTCTAATGTGGAGGACCTAAGTGATCATATGGCTGATAGCATCAGTAGTGCCAAGGACAAATATGTGGAGCAGAAATGGATAAAATTCAAAAGCTCTGATAAATATTCCTTGGACCATTACCTTCCGAGAAAGTTTTGAGTGACGGGATAGGCTCACCATGGTTTAACAGGCACGTTATAAAGTTGCAAAAGCAAAGAGAGTCATAGCATAGTTCACGTTTGCAAGAAACATTCAATGAATTTCAAAATAAAATTTTGCAACCAATTCCAACTAAAAATCCTGATAAGTTTTCGTCTTACATTAATTCAATAAGCAGATTGAAAACATCTATTCAAGCACTCAGTAAACATATTGAGTACTGAAACTGAAAATGACAGAGAGACGGTCAAAATACTTAATTCAGTGTTTTGAAACTGTTTCACTGAAAAACATCACAACAAAGTTCCTCCTTTCACTCATTTTACAAGTGTCAAAAAGTCTTGTATTGAGATAAGTGGACATGGCGTAGAAAACAGACCAACAACTGTTAAGTAACAGAAAGGCATCTGGACAGATGAGATGCTTGCGAGATTCTGCAGAGATTATATGAAACTCTTGCCCCCTTTCTGGTAGTAGTTTATCATAGGTTGCTGATGGCGTGAGGGGTATCTAATGACTGGAAGAAAGGCGAGCCATTCTCTTTTTCAAGAACAGTCACAGGACAGATGTACATTATTACAGGCCTGAGTGAATGACACCATCAGTTGTAGAATTGTGTAGTGAGTTTTATGCTCGTGTGTTATGACTTTTTGGAGTTCTTTAACATCAGGAAGGCATTTGATTTAGCTCTGTACAATGGAGTGATATCAAGCTGGGAGCTGTTGTTTATGGCTCTCTGGATCTCATGTATGGACAGAATGATCTGTGCTTTGCAAGACCTCTTGTTTACAGAGTCCACATTGTTTTTTATATAGGAAGTTATCCTCAGATAGTAGGTTGGGAGAATGAATGCATTCCAGAATTACTACCAGAAGTAGTAAAGAAAGCAGTTTGATACATTGAATGATAGGAAAAGTGTAGAAATGAGTAAAACAGTGAGAAAGGCAGTGAAAGCAAAACTTGTAGTTGTTCACAAAATGTTGTGTTACAGGGCAATGCCAAATATTTGGAACTGATCAATGCACTGACTAACATGATATGATGTATGCCCAGCATAAATGCCCATTTCATTTTCTTCATACTTCAATTGTTCTCAACTGTTCTTTGCACAGTGCTTTCCAACATCTTCTCATAAATATTTCTGAACAGTTTTTTGACTATTTAGTCCAGTTACTTCTCTCTGACCTCTGTTATCATTTACTTTTCTTTCTTTTCTCCTCTTTATCAATTGTCTTGTGTCCTCAAAACTTTTGTTTAGCTTGTTTTTCTTCACTCCCACAAAATCCCTAACTGTTTCCAGTATAAAATTTGTAAATTATCATTTCTCATATTTAAACACACAGTGGTTCAAATGGCTCTGAGCACTATGGGACTCAACTTCTGAGGTCATTAGTCCCCTAGAACTTAGAACTAGTTAAACCTAACTAACCTAAGGACATCACACACATCCATGCCCGAGGCAGGATTCAAACCTGCGACCGTAGCGGTCTGGCGGTTCCAGACTGCAGCGCCTAGAACCACACAACCACTTCGGCCGGCTAAACACACAGTGTTTTCGATCCAAAGCTTTAAAACTGTTTACATGTTAACTGCTATTCTTCCTGCTTTATACCTAAATCTTTTGAATCAATATAACTGGATTTGTCCTTAAAGAGTTTAGTTCTTTCTAAGCTAGTGTCCAGTTTTATTTTGCTTCTGACTAGCCAGTCATCACCAGATATCCTTAACTGGTTTAAGACTGAGGAATCTTGCATAGTTTTCTGTTGTCTGACAGCACATATTCAACCTCACTTTTTATTATCTTTGATCCTTTCCATGTTAATTTTCTGCCTGTTTCTCCCCCGTCCCCCTACTTTAGGATGCACATTCAGTTCGTCCTAGCGATTTCCACAAACGTGCCTACACTATCATTTCTCATATCAAATCCAAACTTCACAACTGAAGAGCCCTGTTTTAATTTTTTTCCCCAATTCTGCATTAAAATTTCTATTTCTGCACTATAGAATCCGTCAGAGAGCCACCCGTCTACTTCTGTTAGCCAAACTTAAATCAGCTTGGGTCACTGTCACATAGGGCTATAATGTGAATGGTTAAGATGTATGTGATGGGACATTGTGGTACACACAGTTTCATTCATCTACTGCAACTTGTTTGGCTTTGAGAGGCCCTACCAGTGACAATGTTGCTTCTGATGTAAGTGAACATGCAAATCTCCTCACCCACGTGGTCACTGCTATGATATGATGGTGTCCCCTGGAGGGACTATTTTCCATAGATCACACAACGGAAAGAAAATCCAGGATGGAATGTAAAACCATTATGAAAAGGAAAGTTGCTACTCACCATATAGCAGAGATGCTGAGTCACAGATAGATGCAACAAAAGACTGTCAAAAATAAAGCTTTCGGACATTAAGGCCTTAGTCAACAATAGACAACAATAGACGACACACACACACGCACACACACACACACACACACACACACACACACACAAATGCATCTCACACATATGACTGCAGTCTCAGGCAATTGAAACCATATTGTGAGCACAGCACCAGTGGCCTGCATTTATTGTGAATCTCTCAAACAGCACAAAGTCCCAAGTGACTGGAAAAAAGCACAGGTGACTCCAGTATACAAGAAGACTAAAAGAATAGACCCGTAAAATTACAGACCAATATCCCCAATCTCGGTTTGCTGCAGAATCCTTGAACATATTCTCATTTCACGTACAATTAACTTTCTTGAGACTGAGAAGCTTATGTCCATGAATCAGCATGGTTTTAGAAAGCATTGCTAGTGTGAAACTCAGCTTGCCCTTTTCTCATGTGATGTACTGTGAACAATGGATGAAGGGCAACCAGCAGAGACCATATTTCTAGATTTTCCAAAAGCATGTGACATGGTGCCCCAATGCAGGCTGTTAACAAAGGTACGAGCATATGGAATAAGTTCACAGATATGCAAGTGGCTTAAGACTTCTTAAGTAATAAATCACAGTATACTGTCCTCAACAGCAAGTGCTCATCAGAGACAAGGATATGGCCAGGAGTGCACCAGGGAAGTGTGATAGGACCGTTGTTGTTCTCTTTACACACAAATGATTTGATGTACAGGGTAGGCAGCAATCTGCAGTTGCTGCTGATGATGCAGTGGTGTACAGTAATATGTTGAAGATGATGTAGACAGAATTTCTAGTTAATGTGATGAATGGCAGCTTGCTTAAGTGTCGAAAAATATAAGTTAATGCGGATGAGTTGGAAGAACTAACCTGTAATGTTTGGATACAGTATTATTAGTGTCCTGTTTGACACAGTCAAGTTGTTTAAATATCTGGGCATAATGCTGCAAAGCAATATGAAATGGAATGGGCATGTGAGAACTGTGGTAGGGAATGTGATTGGTCGACTTCAGTTCATTGAGACAATTTTAGTAAAAGTGGTTCATCTGTAAAGGAGGCTGCATAGAGGATGCTGGTGTGACCTATTCTTGAGTACTGCTTGAGTGTTTAGGGTCCATACCAGCTCATATTGATGAAAGACATCGAAGCGTTACCAGCCGGGCTGCTAGGTTTGTTACCAGTGGGTTTGAACACCATGTAAATGTTATGGGGATGCTTCAGAAACTCAAATGGGAATCCCTGTAGGGAAGGCAACATTCTTTTCAAGAAACACCCCTGAGAAAATTTAGCCGGAATTTGAAGCTGACTACAAAACGATTCTACTTCCGCCAACATACATTGCATGTATGGACCACGAAGACAATATATAAGAAATTAGGGCTCATACGGAGACCTATAGACAGTCATTTTTCTCTCACTCTATCTGTGAGTGGTACAAAAAAGGAAATGACTAGCAGTGGCACAGGGTACCCTCCGCCACGCACTGTACAGTGGCTTGCGGAGTATCTATTTAGCTGTAGATGTAAGTGTAGAAAATCATTTGTGTCCTAGCCTAAGCAAAAATGATGTTAGTGTTATATTTCAGATCTCTGATTAGTTCAAACTTCAGTTGCATTTTATATCATAATTGTAATATGCACTGTTGTAACTAGTACAATGTATTCGCACTGTGAGTTTGTCTACCCACGGCCTGAAGGCATCTCTCCTCCAAACTATTTACACAGGCACTGCACGTTATGGACATTATACTATACACAAACAATTTGTTGATACACCATCTGCTACAGGCACCACCAGAGAGCACAAGCCATGCTTCCAAGCAGTGTGCGCTTCTGTGCTGCTATTAATGAAAGAAGTACCATCCACATGTTACACTGTCAAGAATGCACTTCCCCCTGCTGGATACTTAAGGCAAGGCACAGCATCCAGCAGCAGCATTCAACTGCCTACTCAGTTCTGGGCCAGGAGCCAGCTACACTCTCGTAGTTCATCAGTCGGTAGTTACTACGACCAGATTGGACATTCAGCTGTAAAATGCACTTCAAGGGACTCCACACGGTGGGGCCCTGACGGACACTGCATCTACAGTCACTCGGGGTGAACCTTCCCTCAGAGTTGGCATCACGCCAATGAACTTGTTTCTGTCGTTCTCAGGTGATCAAGAATGATCTTTCAGTTGTTATTACAAATTTACTTTATTGTGAACTTGTGCATGAACAAAGTGTTCTTGCATTTGGGAATCATTGTTAATACAGTGTGCAACCCCCGAATGGGACATTACAGGGCTATTACAAATGATTGAAGCGATTTCATAAATTCACTGTAGCTCCATTCATTGACATATGGTCACGACACACTACAGATACGTAGAAAAACTCATAAAGTTTTGTTCGGATGAAGCCGCACTTCAGGTTTCTGCTGCCAGAGCGCTCGAGAGCACAGTGAGACAAAATAGCGACAGGAGCCGAGAAAGCGTATGTCGTGCTTGAAATGCACTCACATCAGTCAGTCATAACAGTGCAACGACACTTCAGGACGAAGTTCAACAAAGATCCACCAACTGCTAACTCCATTCGGCGATGGTATGCACAGTTTAAAGCTTCTGGATGCCTCTGTAAGGGGAAATCAACGGGTCGGCCTGCAGTGAGCGAAGAAACGGTTGAACGCGTGCGGGCAAGTTTAACGCGTAGCCCGCGGAAGTAGACGATTAAAGCAAGCAGGGAGCTAAATGTACCACAGCCGACGGTTTGGAAAATCTTACGGAAAAGGCTAAAGCAGAAGCCTTACCGTTTACAATTGCTACAAGCCCTGACACCCGATGACAAAGTCAAACGCTTTGAATTTTCGGTGCGGTTGCAACAGCTCATGGAAGAGGATGCGTTCAGTGCGAAACTTGTTTTCAGTGATGAAGCAACATTTTTTCTCAATGGTGAAGTGAACAGACACAATGTGCGAATCTGGGCGGTAGAGAATCCTCACTCATTCGTGCAGCAAATTCGCAATTCACCAAAAGTTAAAGTGTTTTGTGCAATCTCATGGTTTAATGTTTACGGGCCCTTTTTCTTCTGCGAAAAAAACGTCACAGGACACGTGTATCTGGACATGCTGGAAAATTTGGCTCATGCGACAACTGGAGACCGACAGCGCCGACTTAATCTTTCAACAGGATGGTGCTCCACCGCACTTCCATCATGATGTTCGGCATTTCTTAAACAGGAGATTGGAAAACCGATGGATCGGTCATGGTGGAGATCATGATCAGCAATTCATGTCATGGCCTCCATGCTCTCCCGACTTAACCCCATGCCATTTCTTTCTGTGGGGTTATGTGAAAGATTCAGTGTTTAAACCTCCTCTACCAAGAAACATGCCAGAACTGCGAGCTCGCATCAACGATGCTTTCGAACTCATTGATGGGGACATGCTGCGCTGAGTGTGGGAGGAACTTGATTATCGGCTTGATGTCTGCCGAATCACTAAAGGGGCACATATCGAACATTTGTGAATGCCTAAAAAACCTTTTTGAGTTTTTGTATGTGTGTGCAAAGCATTGTGAAAATATCTCAAATAATAAAGTTATTGTAGAGCTGTGAAATCGCTTCAATCATTTGTAATAACCCTGTACAGTAATGGCGAAGGCTTCAATATTAATAAAAGGTATTCAAGAAAAGTTTATGTGAACAAAGTTGGGTATTTCATAATCCCATAAAATCCAGCTTCAAAACTTATTTTGTGACTCACAGAAACTTTCAATGGCACTGTTAGTGCTTTTTGGAGTGAACCATCATAAACCATTAGTTTAATACATTCACTCCTGCAAAATGCAACCAGTGTCAAATGCTTCATCTTTTATGATCTTCATACAAACTGTCAAAGCAAATTATGTTCCCAAATACTTGCCAGCAAAATAAATTAATTGTAGTTTCATAGCAAAAAACAAAAGCCATGAGTACAATAAAAAGACCACAGCCAATTTTTTCTTCTTACACTCAATGCATCACTGCCTGAATTTGGAACTGAGATAACAAAAATCTATAGAAGTGCTCATTACTCTCAATACAGTTTCCTACAAAGACAGATTCGACTACCAAGATACTGGCCTTATCCAAGATAATACAGTCTTCAGTGTCTAGGTGAACAGTCACATATTGTATTATTAAATGATAAGTGCTCTGGTGATCTAAAAGAATACATAATTTAAATGAGTTCTTTGGAAGTAAAAAAAAGTCTATGTGGAAAATAAGTTAAATTTTTGTTTAGAGTGCAGTTTACAATGTTAGAATATTATAATTACAAGTACTTTTCTAGATAATTTCTAGTGACTGAATTTGAAACTCTATTATTTTATAATGCTATTTCATGCAGTCAAAACATGACCTCTGTGACCGCCATCGGTCAACGTTATTGAGATTAATAGAATTAAGAATGACGCTGAATAATACACAACTATCACTATACCTTTCAGGTTCATATTCTGGATTTTCTTTGAGTATATTTATGGCTGTTGGCGAAAAATCACAGGCGTATACAAACAAATCTGGATTTTTAGTATACTGAAGAATTGGAAAAACAGTGTTTCCAACACCGCATCCTATTTCAAGTATTCTGAATGGTTTGTTATTTATTGTTCTCTTTTCTTCTGCATGGTTTATAGTTCCTAAACCTTCAGAATTAAGATTGCAAGTTGTTTTGCATGATTCTGCATTTTCCAACTTTGTAGTGTCACTGCAGGAACCTGCACCATCGTGCTCATGTTTCACAGCAACACCTTTAGTAGAATTTACACTAAGAGGCACATTTTGGTCCACTTCTGATTCAGGAGCAAGCTCAGGAAATTCTGTGAACAGCCAGTGCCTGTCCTTGAAGAAACTGAAACAATAAATGTAATATAACAATGTCCAAACAAGTCAGAGAGATTATACAAAGTATTATATTCATCAGCATACCGATTTTGATGAATTTCATAAAATGCATCCCAAAACTGACTCGCATTGTTTTCAAATTTTTCTTTCTCAGTTTCATCCAAAACTGTTGACGAATTTTCAAGCACCTTATTTCTAGCCATTTCCTCCTGTGTGGCATCCCATTCCACATTATCCCTGCAACAAAACATCAAAAAGATTACACATTAATTGATACACAGAAACAAACAGAAGATTCACTGACCCATATCAGTAGCTGTCGGAATGATTTATGCAGCTCTGTGGACAAAGACTTTTTCTTTTTCGTGGAGGATTTACATATTCCTACGGTTACCCAAGGTCATAAATGAAAAACAATGGGGTTCAATTCTGATTGGCTGCCAGTATGGAACACACCAGTACTGAGCACCTCACTGTGTACCTTATGTTGGATTTTGTGAAGGTTTATATACTTTTAACAACTATCCAAATTAATGGTTTGATAGAGCACTGGGTAAGTGTTAGACTGCATTAATCAGCATTTGAAAACACTTCTGCTGCTGCCTGTCGGGTACTTTCTTTCCATGGGCAAATTTATATGTTTTACAAATTGAAGGGGTTGGCATTAGAAAGTGCTAATCCTCAGTTTAGTAAGTATTATTCCAATCATGTTATCTGTTGTATATTCAAATGCACAACATTACTGTAACACTTTATTCCACATGCACCACTAGAAAGCAATGTGTGTGTGTGTGTGTGTGTGTGTGTGTGTGTGTGTGTGTGTGTGTGTGTGTCTGTGTGTCTGTGTGTGTTTGAAACAAAAGAGCAATAAGGATACTAAATTGGCTATTAAAAAGTAGTTATACAGGATGCTATTTCTGTATTGTTTCTAAATTTAACTTTAGTTTTATTTTTGTGATGTGTAGGGAAGTCACCACAAACAGGCTGCTCATGAGGTGTGGCATATGACAATTTCATCACGTCAAAGCCTTCTATCCAATCACTTGTTGACAAATCTGAGATAGCAACAGGAAACAGCAAAAGGAAAGCTGAAGGCATAAATTTCACATTTTAGAAATCTTTCATGCAAGAGGATCATACAATCACACCGTTGTTTGACTGCCGTACAGACTCGCACATGGAGATATAGAAACAGGCATTCCTGGTGTAGAGAAGCAACTGAAAGAGTCGAAAACAAATAAGTTCCCAGGTCTGGATGGAATTCCAATTCAAGAGTACTCTGTGGCACTGACATTTTACTTAGTATGCATTTATGGGAAATCTCTTGCCCAACGCAAAGTCCCAAGTGACTGGTGAAAAGAGGTGCTGATTCCCATGTACAAGAAAGGCAAAAGAAAAAATAAACATAATTACAGACCAATGCCCTTAACATTACTTTCCTGCAGAATTCTTGTACGTATTCTGAAATTGAATATAATAAATTTCCTCAAGACAGAAAAGCTTCTGTCCACAAAGCAGCACAGGTTTAGATAGCATCGCCTGTGTGCAACCCAGCTTGCCCTTCTGTCACATTATATTCTATAAACCATAAATAGAGGGCAACAGACAGATTCTATATGAATTACTAGATTTCCAGAAAGCATCTTACACAATGCCCTAATGCAGATTGTTGAAGGTCCAAGCATACGGATTAAGTTCGCAGCTATGCGAGTAGTTCGAAAACTTTGTAAGTAATAGAACCCAGTATGTTGTCCTCATCGCATATGTTCAAAAGAGCAGGGTATCATCAAGAGTGCCCCACGGAACAGCAGTAGGATCCCTCTTACTCTCTATATACGTAAATGATCTGACAGACAGAGAGAGCAGCAATTTTCAGATGTTTGCTGGTGACACTGTGATGTTTCATAAGATGTTGCCATTGAATGACTGTAGAAGAATACAAGATGATTTAGAATTTCTAGTTGGTGTGATGGATGACAGCTTGCTCTAAACACAGGAAAATGTAAGTTAAGCAAACCAGCAGGAAAAATAATCTTTAACATTTGAATATAGCATTAGTCATATGCATCTTGATACAGTCACATGGATTAGACAGCTAGTTATAATGTCACAAAGCAATATGAAATGGAATGAGCATGTCAGGTTGGCAGTAGAGAAGCCAAGTGCTTGACTTCGCTTTATTGGGAAAATTTTGGGAAAGGCCAGCTCATTCATAAAGGAGATGGTATACAGAACTAGTGTGACCCATTCTTGACTACTGCTCAAGTATTTGGGATCCCCACCAGGTCAGACTAGAGGAGGACATCAAAGAAATTCAGAGCCATGCTTCTACATTTGTTAGCAGCAGGTTCCATCAGCACACAAGTATTACAGAGATGCTTTATGAACTCAGATGGGAATCCCTGGACGAAAGGTAACGCTCTTTTCATGAGGCACTATTGCATAAATTTAGAGAATCAGCACCTGAAGCTGACTGCAGAACAATTCTACTGCTGCCAATGTACATTTTGCATAGGGACCAAAAACATAAGATGAGCGAAATTAGGGCTCATACAAAGGCTTATACATGGTCTTTTTTCCTCACTCAACTGTAAAGAGGAACAGGAAAGGAAATGACTAGTAGTGGCATGTGGGACCCTGTGCCACGCACCATATGGTGGCTTGTGATATACATATGTAGATGCAGATCTGGTGCCCGAAGAACCTATCCTTTTGGTTCTCATAATGAATTCGAAGTTATTGACACTGTAACAATTTTATGGGCCTGATGGACAAAGCAAATGGAAATTCATGTAACACCATATTCAGTTCTAATGTATTACTTACAGTGAGAGAGATCCATGAAGTATAATCAGTGTTACTTGAAGCAACTGAGTATGATTGCTTACTTCCATGTAATGGGACTATCAATTTAACATAGTGCACAACCATTCAGTCACTGCTGATAACACTAATCATTCTTCATATTTTGCTGTACCCCACAAACACACAAACTTAACATAAATATAATGCCATACTTTGAGATTCTCGTATTAACTGGCAACTGTGCAATTAGAAACATAAATGATTTCCATAGATAAACACACAGGAGAACATTGTATAACTAATGGTGCTGTATCAACCTCAGATTACCTTCACTACACTGCTTGAAGAAATAAATATTAAAAAATTATCTTTAAACAAGATTTTGAAATTCTTGAAGCATTTAAGGTGAACATATGTAGGTGAGCTATTTTCTAAAATAGTATGTTTGATGTATAAAATTGTACTGTCCATTTAGACTGCATCAATTTTTAAAACTGTGGTCAGTTTCAGTTCCACATCAACTGTCTTCAGACCTGTATATATCGGTTACAAAAGTAACCCGTCCAACTCATCAGTAAATTTACATGATATGTCACAGCACAATATTTCATGACCAAAATTTATATTTTCTAATAAATTGGATGGATTACTACTGTATCCAATATTTAGATTGAAGATAGGAATGCAGAACCAAAACAAGTCACAATTTTAAAGTGAATGCAATCTATACCAACAATAAAATCTGTTGTACAAAATTAACTGCAGATTCTCTCAAAAAAAAAAAGGTTGCTTTTTGCAAATGTAATTTTATGTATTCACTATGACTTCTTTTTTCACCCCAGAACAAACAAAAATACACCATTTTGCTGAAATTATCTACCAAAAACTGAATTACTGAAAAAGTTTACCTGCAGACTGCAGATGGGTCTGTAGCTTGAGACATCATTGGGGACCCCTTTTCTTGTAAACTGGTACTGTGTTTGTTGGTTTTAGAATGTCTGGTAACTCGCCAGTAACTAGGTATTTATTAATTGCTGGAATATGCAACTAAATGCATCTCTTGGTGCCATGTCTTCAAATATTTACTGCCATTCAACAGCAAACAATGCAGTGCTGAGGGCATCTAATCTTCCTTTTTTTGATAACTTCTACTGAATACAGTTTAGAGTCCATGTAGTGTTGAGCTAATGTATTCTCAGCAGACTTCAAACCGGTGATTAGGCTGGCCAGCATGCTGCTGCCGGAATTTCTCTGTCAGGGCAGAGTAATGATGAGTTGGCATGGTGCAAGACACCAGTCCGTCACAATGGTGATCAGTGTTACCTCGTGCCGTGCCCCAATGCTGTGCTATCTCAACACTCATGCAGGGTGTGACCAGAGGTATCACCCGGCCATAGCAAAGCTTGGCAAATTTACCATATACACTCACTGCCCTGACTTAGCAGTACCTATCTACAACTACTGCCTGTGCCAAAAACTACTCCGTATTACCCGTTGGCCCAATGTGAGTAACCCAGCCTTTTCTACAACCATTTGCCACCTCCACTAGCTGCTGGTCTATGGGCCACTCCTGGATCTGATGCTACTAGTGTCTGAACGGATGCTACATGGGTAGGCTCTCCATCAGTCTTTCATCAACCAGCTCCTGGGAACCTAGAGCTACCTGCGGTCCTGTACATACGTGCCTCACTGACGGAGGAATGCTTGACAACGTTACATGTTACAGAGCTGCTGACCCTAGGACTCTGCTGAGACTGCGTTTTGCCCACAATGACTGCTGATGAATACATCATCTCATGTTTTGTTGAGGTGGACTCTGCCACCTGGGTACATTGCATACCACTCAGTTGCTGACTTCTGTGAATGTACAAGTTATGATGTTGGTACTGAAGCATTTCTGATTCCATGACAGACAAGGATCCAATTCTTTACATCCAAAGCCCTGCTCACCATCCTGGCATCTAACAGTATCAATGGTCAATGGACCATTCTGGCAATCTAATTAGATTTGATTACTTGAGTGTATGATTATACACTGAAGCACCAAAGAAACTGTTACAGGCATGCATATTCATATACAGAGATATGTAAACAGGCAGAATATTGTGCTCCAGTCAGCAACGCCTACATAAGACAAGTGTGTGGGGCAGTTGTTAGATCGGTTACTGCAGCTACAAAGGCAGGATATCAAGATTTAAGTGAGCTTGAACTTGGTGTTATAGTCGGCTCATGAGTGATGGGACACAGGTCTCTGAGGTAGCGATGAAGTGGGGATTTTCCTGTACAACCATTTCAAGAGTGTACCATGAATATCAGGAATCCAGTAAAACATCAAATCTCCAACATCGCTGCATATCAGCAGCAGACTGTTCGAGTTTCTGGAGGCTCTGCTATAGTTTGGGGCATGTGCACCTGGAGTGATATGGGATACCTGATACATCTAGATAGGACTCTGACAGGTGACATGTACTTTAGCATCCTGTCTGATCACCTGCATCCATTCATGTCTATTGTGCATTCTAACAGACTTGTGCAATTCCAGCAGGACAATGTGACACCCCAAACGTCCAGAATTGCTACAGGGTGGCTGCAGGAACACTCTCCTGAGTTTAAACACTTCCGCCAGCCACCAAACTCCCCAGAAATGAACATCATTGAGCATATCTGGGATGCCTTGCAATGTGCTGTTCAGAAGAGATCTCCACCTCCTCGTACTCTTCTGTATTTATGAACAGCCTGCAGGATTCATGGTGTCAATTCCATCCAGCACTACTTCAGATGTAAGTTGAGTCCATGCCACATTGTGTTGCAGCACGTCTGTGTGCTCGCGGGTGCCCCACACAATATTAGGCAGGTGTACCAATTTCCTTGGCTCTTCAGTGTGTAAGCCAAGCCTATCAGGATGCAGTGCAAGGTTTCCACATAGGGGAAATAGTAAAGCACAATCCCCCCATTTTTACATAATCAGATGTTGGAATCTATGAGTCTTTTTCATTGTCAGTGTCTGTCTGCCACGACACAGTTACTGTTTATGTTCTTATCAAGGAGCTGATGAAACATGTAAAAACACAGTTTGCGCATAATTCCCACATCCATATTTTATTTATGCCTCCAGCACCCGATACAAAACTTTCAAAAATTTTCTCAATTTGTGCGATTACAAAAGAGGCTTTGGAATGATGTTAGAATAGATTTTTTTTTTCCTACATGTCATACAAAGACATGTTCTAATGGGACTGGAGGAACAACAAAGTGATTAGTGTTAAGAGTAAGCTTGCAAGGTACAGTGAATAGGCAGATTCTTACACCTATAGATCTTTTTTGTTCAATACTGAAAGCATGAATGGCATTAAATTTGATTTCCTCAGCTAAGAGGAAACACAAGAAGAGATGTTTAAACATGGGCTTACTCTAACAGAAACTAGAGAAAAATTATCACTTTTCCAAATGACAAAACAGCAATTTAGGTCGTCAGAGTTTAAAATGATGCATCATCTTTTCTAGCCAAAATTAGTGACCTCTAATGAGAACACTACGCTGCATTTATTTATGAAAAAGGATGGTGGGCTAGAAATTCCTTTAAGGCTTCCACTGAAGAGAAGGATGCTTTCACAAGCTTTGTGTATTCACATGGTCCCATTTTACTGGCCAGAAGGAGAAACAAGTGCTGCGTTCCACAACAGCACAGTGTTGCAATTATACCTGCTCCACAGTGGCAGTGCCTGGCTGGCAGTACAGTTTTCCTTGTGATTTTCAACAGCTAATAAATGAAACCTTTAAAAAATTCATGTAGCTTGGAATAACCATAAATTTAAAATCCCAAAAGAAACCTCTTCTAGCTTTGGCCTGGGACACTTCGGAAATGTATCATCAGGCTTCAGACACTGTGGATACAAACACTTATTGGGCTTGAGTGGTAAAGAAGACCACCAATGGCTGCTGTTGTACAGCTGTGGGCATGCCCCCATGGTGATGTGCATGCTGGTTCTCTCACTTTAAAAGGAACCAGCAATGGTTAAGGGACTATGGAGAATAGCAACAGATTTGTAAAATTTTTCACTAGAATACATAAACCACAAACTATACAATACTAAATATGCTATACTTTAGTATGTCAACAGCACCGCAGAATACAAACGCACATGCAAAATGTTCATTAACATGAATCCCTCCTCCAAAACAAAAAAGTATTGTACACTGATATGAACTTCACCAAAATTTACACAATCAGTAACAGTGTAAAACTTGAAGGCAGTTCATAGAATGTGTTGCTGCCATTCTGCAATAATTTTACTACCATGATCTCCATTGCCTTGTTAATGCAGTGTTAAATTTTGAAGTTTATAACAACTTTTATTCTGTAGTTATTACAGGATGAAAACAGGCCGAAGTATGTCATGATGAGCTGCAACAAAGATAATCTTCTTCTTTACAGAAGTGGGCTGAAAGAACCCAATTGTCTGCCCTCAATTTATTAACCATTGTAAAGCTGTAGGAGAATGAAATATAAACATTCAAAGACCTTTCAGGTTTATAAGAAAATTATTGGTTGATTTGGGGGAGGGAACCAACCAGCAAGGTCATCGGTCCTATCGGATTAAGGAAGGTTCGGGAAGGAAGTCAGCCGTGCCCTTTCAAAGGAACCATCGTAGCATTCACCTGAAGCGATTTGGGGAGATCATGGGAAACCTAAATCAGGATCACCGGATGCAGGTTTGAACCATCATCCTCCCAAATGCGGGTCCAGTGTGCTAACCACTGCACAACCTCGCTTTGTCACAAAATTATTTTCTAGGATATAAAAAGCTAAACCACTGCACAACCTCGCTTTGTCACAAAATTATTTTCTAGGATATAAAAAGCTAAACCACATTTTTTCAATCGTCTATTTTTTTGGCCAACTTTGCTTCAAATTATCTATATGAAAACATATCATGAAATCATTTATTATTATTACATGTAAGATCCTGCAAGATGACCTAGTTTTCTTTCAAGAAAATATTGCCAGAGACATATGTATCTATGGTTCAGGTGGTACTCTTGGTTCGTGGCTTCAGTCATACCTAAAGGACCAAAAGCAGACTGCAATGCTGAATGGCTCATCCAGGGACCTGTCTCATCTGAGTGGGAGACCTCAAATTGCAGTGGGCCACAAGGCCATGTCTTAGGTCCACTGATATTTCTTATTTTCATTAATGACCTTCCTCTTTGTTGCAATACAACAAGTAAATTTATCATTTTTGCAGATGATACTACTATCCAGCAACATTCCTGAACAAACCACAAACAAAGCTTTCACAAAAATTTTAAATTGGTTTTCTTGAAATGGTCTCTCAGTCAATGCAGATGCAACCCATTCTATGAAGTTTCATAAACCACAAAGAAATCTTAAAGAAATTAACATAAAATGTATCAACCAACCAATTTAAAAAGTTGAGGACACAAAATTCCTGGGTGCATATGTAGATAGCAAATGTAATTGGTCAACCCACATCCTTCATATTTTTAAAAGACTTATCTCAGCAATATTTGCACTATGATTACTTCTGTAGCTGAAGTAGATACCATTAAAGCTTCCTACTTTGGCTACTTTCATTAATTAATGTCATATCCCATTACATTCTGGAGGGGGGGGGGGGGGGGGGGCGGAGGACCAACCTGTTGCAAAAAAAAATTTTCTGCAAAAGAAGAGCTATCAGCATAATGAGAGGTACTTGTTGACCTATGTCTGTAATACCTTTTCTCTGTATAAAGACAACAGTAAACACCATGACTACAAGTACCAAAAAGTTTGCACACTGAATTGAAAAGTCTAAATCTGCTTCAAAAAGGATTTTATTACTCCAGAATTAAGCCATTTAATGCATTCCCACCACATATCAGAACCCTTCAGAAAAAAACTGCCTAAATTCAAACAAATTCTGAAAGAGTATGTGACGGAAAAATCTTTTTATATGGTCAATAATTTTTTTAGAGAAAATGAATAACACCACTAAACTTACAATTGTTTTACAAATACTTATTTTGAATACTACAATAGGCATTCAAAAATTTGTTTTTTTGTTTTTGTGTATTTATTTACTACACTACTGCCATTAAAATTGCTACACCACGAAGATGACGTGCTACAGACTCGAAACTTAACCCATAGGAAGAAGATGCTATGATATGCAAATGATAGCTTTTCAGAGCATTCACACAAGGATGGTGCCGGTGGCGACACCTACAACGTGCTAACATGAGGAAAGTTTCCAACCGATTTCTCATACACAAACAGCAGTTGACCAACGTTGCTTGGTGAAATGTTGTTGTGATGCCTCGTGTAAGGAGGAGAAATGCATACCATCATGTTTCCGACTATGATAAAGGTCGGATTGTAGCCTATCACAATTGCGGTTTATTGTATCGCGACACTGCTGCTCGCATTGGTCGAGATCCTATGACTTTTAGCAGAATATGGAATTGGTAGGTTCCGGAGTGTAATACGGAACATTGTGCTGGATCCCAACGGCCTCATATCATTAGCAGTCAAGATGACAGGCATCTTATCCGCATGGCTGTAACGGATCGTGCAGCCACGTCTCCATCACTGAGTCAACAGATGGGGACGTTTGCAAGACAACAATCATCTGCACGAACAGTTCGATGACGTTTGCAGCAGCATGGACTATCAGCTCGGAGACCATGGTTGCGGTTACCCTTGACGCTGCATCACAGACAGGAGCATCTGCGATGGTGTACTCAACGACGACCCTGGGTGCACGAATGGCAAAACGTCATTTTTTCGGATGAATCCGGGTTCTGTTTACAGCACCATGATGGTCGCATCCGTGTTTGGTGACATCGCGGTGAACGCACATTGGAAGCGTGTATTCGTCATCGCCATACTGGCGTATCACCCGGCGTGATGGTATGGGGTGCCATTGGTTACACGTCCCGGTCACCTCTTGTTCACACTAACGGCACTTTGAACAGTGGACGTTACATTTCAGATGTGTTACAACCCGTGGCTCTACCCTTGATTCGATCCCTGAGAAACCCTCCATTTCAGCAGGATAATGCACGACCGCATGTTGCAGGTCCTGTACGGGCCTTTCTGGATACAGAAAATGTTCGACTGCTGCCCTGGCCAGCACATTCTCCAGATCTCTCACCAATTGAAAACGTCTGGTCAATGGTGGCCGAGCAACTGGCTCGTCACAATACGCCAGTCACTACTCTTGATGAACTGTGGTATCGTGTTGAAGCTGCATTGGCAGCTGTACCTGTACACGCCATCCAAGCTCTGTTTGACTCAATACCCAGGCGTATCAAGGCCGTTATTACGGCCAGAGGTGGTTGTTCAGGGTACTGATTTCTCAGGATCTATGTATCCAAATTGCGTGAAAATGTAATCACATGTTAGTTCTAGTATAATATATTTGTCCAATGAATACCCGTTTATTATCTGCATTTCTTCTTGGTGTAGCAATTTTAATGGCCAGTAGTGTAATTGTAATACTTAGTGTAACACAATTTTCTGTTAAATGGGTATATGTTCTAAATTGCATATTTTATTTACATTGTATCTTTTATTTTATTTATGTAAGTTACATCTAAGCTATGTAGAATTTGACACATTCCATAGCTTTGTGATTTACTCACTACCTGGATCTACAGAACACAAAATAAACAAATAAATGAAAATGAACAAAGTTGCTGAAGAATCTGGGGTGCACTGTTGACAGCTGCAGTATGGGGTCAAACAAATGACTAAATCACCATCAAACTGGTGATTGTGAAACTTTAGACATGCTTAGTGGGAACACAATCTGATGTTCACACAAAATTTCATCCAAATATATTTATGATCATGGAACCTGCAGACCACTTGACATAGAATGATTCAGTTGCTAAACTAGGAAACAGTCCACAGCCAATATGCATTCACTTGCCTCATTCAAATGAAACTGAATCATAGTGTATCATTCAAATGCAATACAAGATACAGTCACATCCCAATAATGGCCATCAAAAAGTGCACAACCAAACAGTGTTCAGCCCCTAATAGCGGAGCTGTTCAAAGCAAACATGTTGAGTGACCTAAAGAAACATCATTATACTCTGTGAGTGAATAGAAGAGTGACTACGTAATTTGAAAGTCAGTGCTATGGTTCTACTATCAACACTAATATTTTGCTTCTAATGTTATTACAGCGTCCATTTTATTATTATTCTTCTTCTTCAGTAGCGCTACAGCCCTTGGTGAGCCTTAGCTTCTTCAACGATCTTCCTCCGTACTTCACGGTTATTTGCTGCTCTTTTCCACCACCGGACTTCCATGCTCGTGAGATCCATTATTACGTCATCAATCCATCATCTTCTAGGTCTCCCTTTTTGCCTAGCTGAATGGACCACATCTTTCATCAATTTCTTTGGAATTCTATCCTCTGCCATTCTCTCCAAGTGTCCTAGCCATCGTATTCACTGTGATTTTACAAATTTTGCTATGTCCCTACCTTGTATTAACCCTTATAATTCAGCATTGTAGCATATTATCCAGCCTTCATCCTCCCTCATTGCCCATAGATTTTGCATAGTGTTTTCTGCTCAATGGTTCTTAGTGCATTTTTATCATGTTCTGTCAACTCCGTACCTCTGACTCGTATGTGATAACTGAGCAGACTGGGGAATTATCTATAAGCAGTTTTGTTTTTCTTGTAACAAGGCTATTTCTGAAAAGTTGCATATTTGCAAAGTAAGCTCTGTTTCCTGCTTGTATTCTTTCCCTTATAGCCTTTCCAACACTGTTATCATTTATTATTAGGGCTCCCAAGTAGTTAAAAGAGGACACTCCTTTGAAGCATTTCCCATTGATGTTTAGGTTTTTAGGGGTTCTTCTGGCCTCAGATTGTGACATTACCATATATTTTGCTTTGTTTTCATTTACTATGAGGCCAATTTTTAAGACTTCGGTTTCCATTGCCTAATATGGTTCCTTGGAGTGTATTGATATTTCTCCCTACTATAGCAATGTCATCAGTGTACGTACATATCTGGCTAGTTTTCATAAATATGGTGCCTCTTTTGTTGATTTTATTTACTACACTATGCAGGGCTATATTGAATAGGACAGTGGAGAGACTATCACTTTGCCTCATGCCTTTATTAAAGTCAAAGCTTTCACTCGTTCTGCTAAGGACCTTTACTTCTGCTCTTGTCTCTGTCATTGTCATTCTGATTAGTCTTATTAGTTTAGCACATATACCAACTTCTTCCAGTACTCTGTATAGTTCTTGTCGATCTATGCTGTCTGTTTGAGGTCAATGAATAGGAAATGCAGGGCTAATCATATTCATAGAACTTTTCCATCATTTGTCTTATCTCAAATATTTGATCAGGTGTTCCTCTGTCTGGTCGAAAGCCACTCTGATATTCCCCTCATATGCCTTCTGCACACTTCTGTATCCTTTCATTTAATATACTTGTGAAGATCTTACAAGCTGTGCTTATGAGTGTTATACCTCTATAGTTTTCACATGCTGTTCTGTCCCCTTTCCTATACGCGGGGATTATTATTCCAGTTTTCCACTTATCTGGCATAGTTTCTGTTTCCCATACATCTGATATTAATGTTTTCAGTTCCTTACCACCAGTTTTTATTAATTCAGCGATTATGCTGTCTTCCCCAGGGGCTCGATTGTTTTTTGACTTGTGCACAGCCTAGGAGACCTCTTGTAGTGTTGGCTTTCTTGCCTCATTGGTACCACTGTCTGCTTCCAGCTCCATTCTTTCCTCCTGTGTGGCTATATCTTCATCTTCTAGGCTGGTGCTTAGTGTATCTTTGCTCTGCCCATCTTTCGACTACCTGTTCTTCCTCCCTTATCATTTTCCCATCTTTACTGGACCAGGCCATTGTTTTTGGCTGGAATCTATTCTTCATTTTGCCTACAGCATGACAGAACTTTCTTATTTCACTCTGTTCCTTTAAGTCTTCTTGTTCTTGAAATTTCTTCTTAGTCCACTCTCTTTTCTCTCTCTTGCACAGTCTGTTAGCTCTTCTCCTAAATTCTCCATATTGGTCCACATTATTTCTGGTTTCTATCTGTAGTACTTTTGTTCTTGCCCTATTCTTTTCATCTATTGCTGACTTGCAATCTTTATCAAGCCATTCCTAGGTTCTTCTATTCCCTCTTATGCCTATTATTTCCTCTGCAGCATCTTCAAGGGCTTTTTCAATCCTGTTACTCCTTTTGTCTACTCCTACTGCATTCTTTTCATTACTCGACTTTCTGCTTAGTGTTGCTTGGTATTTTTTTTACTTCTCAGGGATTTTCAGTTTGTCTGTATTCCATTTCATCATCTTTTCTATACTGTTGCCATTTTTTAGTGACAGTTTCTCTCTCAAGAGTGATTTTATCACAAAGTGGTCTGAGTCACAGTTTGGCCCTCTGCAGCTCCATACATCCATAACTGACGTGGAGTGGCGTGCAATCACTAAAATACGGTCAATCTGACTGACTACTCCATTGACTGCATGCTTCCAAGTACCCAGATGGATCGTTGTGTGTAGGAAGAAGTTACTTTTAATAATCATATTATTCCTTGCTGCAAATTGACATAGTAAGTCTCTCATCTCGTTGTTTTCTTCATGTAGTCAATATTTCTCAGAAACTCCATATGGATGTTCATCCCCCCACCCCCCCTATTTTTGCATTAAAATCTCCTATTACTAGCATCAAGTCATATGCCTCCTTTTTCCAATTCTTCGTAGAACTGTTCTTTAATTATATCCTCTGTTGGTGCATGTGCATTCACTATTGATATATTCCTAAATTTCCCTCTTAGTTTGCACATCCTTTCATTTATGGGTTCAAATTCTAGAAGGTTTTTCCTGACTTCCCTTGTTATCATAAACCCTCTTCCAAGTTGGCCTGTTCTTTCTTCTGGTCCACTATATACCAACAAGTACTCAGGTTCATCTACCTGCCCATTCCCATGCCATCTTATTTCCTGTAGCCCTATGACATCATATTTAAATTTTAAAATTTCATTGGCTATTTCTTTCATTTTTTCCAGGTTGAAGCATTGTCCTCACATTCCATGATGCTACTGTCATATCATTTATACGTTTCCTTTGTCAGGGTCGTGATACATGTTTTCCATTCAGTTTCCAAGGCTTCTGTCAAATTTCTGTAATATTCTTCTTCTTTTTATTTATTTTTTTACAGTATGGGGTTATTAGCCCCATGCCCAACACCCAACTTGGAGGACCAGGATTTGTATTACCGGTAGGTTTGCTCCTCCAGGGAAGCTGGCTTCACTATGCTTCTACAGCCCTCCGTGCCCTATATTGTGGGACACACTTAATCTGGCTCCTCAGTCGAGACCAATCCCGTTTGGGTGACCCTCGACTTCAACGAAGTATGCAAACCCTCCCGTCCGGCACTGAAGGTGCCTACTATAAGGTGGTGTCCCCTGGGAGGGCGTCCATTATATTGTTGTAATATTATTGGAGATTAATGTAATCCTGACACAGTGCGACCAGTTGTCAATTTCAATGATATATCATTGGTAACAAATGGTACTAGTACTACGAAAAATGGTGACAGATTTTAGTATGGTCTCTCTTACTCTTTAATTACACTACACATATTCTCTGCTTTCTATGCTGAATGGGACGTATACATTTACTACACCTAAAAAGCTGATAGAGAATCATAACCTAACAAGCTCATCTGGCTGAAATGTCAGTAGTGCTCATAGTTTTACCTTAATGGGATTTTGTGTTAAGTATAAATGCTGAGAATGCTTTTGGTTGCTTGAGCAGTCATATAAACAAGAAGTTATTAAGACTGTGCCTAACGTGACTGGGTAGTTCTAATATACATCAAATGTAGACCTACAAAATGTATTCAAGACGTTTTACAGAAATGCGTATTTTCTCACCTCACCAGTCATAAAACTCACACTCACACTGGCAATTAGGTAAATGGCTCTAAGCGTTATGGGACTTAACATCTGTGGTCATCAGTCCCCTAGACTTGGAACTACTTAAACCTAACTAACCTAAGGACATCACACACATTCATGCCTGAGGCAGAATTCAAACCTGCGACCGTAGCAGCAGCATGGTTCTGGACTGAAGCGCCTAGAACCGCTCGGCCACAGTGGCCGGCAATTAGGTAAACATCGGGGACTAGTGTAGCAGGGGATACAACCCGTCGGCTTTGGACATTGACGTCACAAGTCGCCAATCGAGAAGCGATTCTTCTTAGTGTTGTAGCTCCCTTCAGTGGCTGATAAGTGTTTTTTGGCTTTTTAAAAAAAAATCTCACGAGATAGAATAAACAGATCCACTTTATTAAGCAATCAGTAAAAAAACGAAACTGAAACATAACAGCAAAAGCGAAAATGGTAAACCGCTATCTGGCGACTTGTGACGTCATTGTCCAAAGCCGACGGGTTGTATCCCCTGCTACACTAGACCCAAACATCGCATATCGCCCACCTGCATTTTTCAATGTGGTGCATGATAAACATTACACTGCACTACCAGTCAACCTCTTATCACAAACTTTACTTGGCTTTCACATTCATTGGCTTTGTCAATTCTCAACCAAACAGTCACCTTTCAACCTAACCTAGATCTTTGACAGTGCCACAGACCAGTGTCACCATAACCAAGAATGTTAAAAAAATGAACACTAATGAACTTGTGCAGAAATAAAAACTAGAGGGAGGGATCATATGTACTTATCAGACCCAAACCCAACACAGATAGTCACAATATGATGATTCTTACTTGGTAGAAACCTAAATATTGTTAAGTAATTACCTCTGGTACATACAAATTCGTTAGTGGCACAGACAATGGTAGACAAGTATTAATTACTAAACCGTATCATTGATGATAAACATATTTGGAAGTAGTGTTTTCATAATTCAAGTCACGTTACCCATACACATTATATTTATGCAGCAAGCCCCTAACAGCCCATACTCTGGATTTAACTTATTGTCTAAAAGTGATTTACACAGGGAGGAAATTCACTTAATACCATAGCTAAAGTAACATTAAAATCGTCTGTTTTTCAGTGGAAACCTTATTTACAGGAATAAGATAAAATTCACAGCTCAATTCAATCTGTTTGCGCAACTGGAAAGCTGCAACATACATTTAACTAGTGTAATCCGCAAAACAGGTAGTTGTTATGATAATATATTTAATGATTCTCGTTTCACGAAATCGATAGCTTTGGTCAGGAATGGAAACACAATTCTTATCTACCGACATCATACTAAGCTTGGATTTTTCAAATCCCTTCTACAAGTTCTTTTATCATAACTTTCATACACTTCACAAGGAATTCTGATCGAAAATTGGCTGCATAATGACAAAACAATATCCTCACGGCAACTTTCCTGAAAACTTCGGCCTTCAGCATCAACGCTACGATAGAATCGCCGTTAATGCTTACGTACCAGGCGTTGAACTGAAACACTTTTGAATGGTCTTTCAAGTATCTCGAACCATGCTGTGGCTTTTTCCTGTGCCTCGTGTGGCACAAACGCCGAAATTTTGGGTTTATAAGCTCCTTCACAAAATTTCTGCCCAACACAACATTAGCCAAATGTAAACACATAGTTCCGAAGAACTTAAATAAGTTACAATCTTTACCAGGCGTTGTGCTGAAAAACTTGGTCTTCATCTGTCAAATATCTGTTCCCAAATTGTATTCGTTTACTATCACTGTCGCTGCGGCCTCTTTCCATCGCACCAAAACAGCAAAATGTCAACAAACAAACAGGTGTTTGAAAGATATGTTACACATCTCGCTGCACGGAAAGATCAGTTTAAGGAATACTTTGCGAGCAGCGATCAGATACGAAGCTGTCAGTGGCGCCACTTGACTCCACGTACTGCAGTGGCACCGCTGTTGCACTTGTGAACACCAAGTTCTCAGTGGCGTCACTGCAGTGATACCACTAGTTCCCATGCCACCGTCGCTCAATTCGCACTGTACTAATTTTCCTCCTCCAGTAAATTGTCCCATTCGATTAGTTCCATCATTTCGATGGTGGTGGTGGTGGGTAGTGTTTAACGTCTCGTCGACAACGAGGTCCTTAGAGACGGAGCGCAAGCTCGGGTTAGGGAAGGAGTGGGAAGGAAATCGGCCGTGCCCTTTCAAAGGAACCATCCTGGCATTTGTCTGAAACGATTTAGGGAAATCACGGAAAACCTAAATCAGGATGGCCGGAGACGGTATTGAACTGTCGTCCTCCCGAATGCGAGTCCAGTGTGCTAACCACTGCGCCACCTCGCTCGGTCATCATTTCGAAACACCGACATTCTATCTCAGTTTTCGTTGAATAGCTGCTGCCGCTGTCCATTCGATTTAAGTTTTTTTAATTGCGTGACTGACAAACTGTCAAAAAGGGCTCAGCAGACGCAATTTCTGCAATTATACAAATAATGGGCTTATACTGTTGTGTAATTTTTGTATAAATGAATGATATAGCTCACAATATGGGAAACAATGAATGAAAAAATAAAATAAATGTGGAAACAAAAAAGATTCATACAAGGATTATAGTTTGAAAGACAAAGTATGCAGGATTTGTGAATTACATTTGGTAAATAGTCCCTGATAATGATGTGACAGTCCTAAAAGTAAAAATTAGGGGTATTTTAAATGCCAACATTAACGAATACTATCATCATCTTCATATCTGTCCTGTGAGCCAGGCAGGGTGTTTATGGACAATTTGGCTCCATTTTGCTCTGTCTTTATATACTTCTTGTCTTAATATTTTTTCAAGTTTTCTCCCGTAGTCTTCAGATCTTCCTCAGTTTGATCCATTCACCTTTTCCTGGCTCGTTCTATTGATATTTTCCCCTGTACATTTCTATCGAATTGTTGTTTTGGCAGGCAGTTATCCTTCATCCTCTCCAAATGTTTAAACCACTTGAATCATGCAGTAGACCTTACCTAGTTTCTCAGTCATTGACACATCCACTTGTATCTCTCCTCTAATGCCTTCATCCCTAATTTTATCTCTTTCAGTCTTGTACAAGGCTGATCGCAAGAACTTCATAACTTGCATGTTTCTAGCTACCTTATTAATTACACACACTCCAACTTGTATGCCAAAATCGGCATAGTATATAATTCTAAAATCTCGTAAGAATGGTGTGTCTGCAGATGATATTTGCAAGCTGACCCTTCTTTGGTTCGCTGTACCATACAGTATCTTTCTCATGTAATGGTGTTACTCTTATAAGTATGTTCAACTACTCCCTGGTGGTCGTATTTCGAAACATCAGCATTCTGTCTCAGTTCCTGTGACATAATTGTTACTTAGATCCCTTCATTTTCAGTTCATTTTCACTTCCTTACCGAAAAAATGTCAGAAAAGTGCTCAGAAGGTACAATTTCGCAGTTAAGGTTTAACTTTTCGTCGATGATGATATTCTTAGAGACAAAGCACTGACTGACCTGAAGTCATGTAGAATGGGAAATGAAATTGTAAAATGAAGGAAGACACTGATACTGGAGGAACTGAACTCAAAGACTCTTGAAGATAGGTGTAAACTGTTCTAAGAAAGCCTGTTAAAGAAGTTTCAAGAACTGGCTTTAAATGATATCTATAGTAATATGTTATGGCGTATAGTCAAGCGTCGGCACGTCAGTCGGTAACGAGAGAGCAGAGAGGGCTGTGTAGAAGGCATCAGCCAATTGCACGCTGACTGACCTCTCTTCAGGACGACATTGTGACAGCAGTGGCCTCTATGCGAAGAGAACATAAGTGGCGCGCCCGACTGCCCGCGGCACGGTTCTACGAGAAGTTTCAAGACCAGCGACCTGAATAGAAGTATCAAAGCTCATTACACTGCTTGTACATTCTATGTAACTCAAACTTGGAACTGTATATAATGAAGAAATGTCTTATTTGCATGTCGCCGTTTGCTTGTGACACACCTATGTATTTCTCAAAGTTAGGTATTATCATTTACTTTTCGTAATAAAACTCCTTAATACGATTTGCTTGAATTGTTGTCTAGCGATCTGAGAAGGCAGGCTTCCTAGACACCCCACATTCGACCACTAGGCAGGATTCAACTGAATGTACTACAGTCCCCTACATGTTGCTCACATAGGAATCGTGAGGACAAGGTTAGAATAATTATTGCTCGCACAGTGACATTCAAACTATCATTCTTCCCATGCTCCATATGTTAATGGAATGGAGAGAAATCCTAATACTGGTACAATGGGATGTACTCTCTGCCACGCACCTGACGATGGTTTGCAGAGTATAGATATTGATGTAGATGTAGAAGGAGATTAGGGTTTAATGTGCCATTGACATTGTGGTTATTAGGGAATAAGCACTTGCTTGGATTGTTTGAAGGATGTGAAAGGAATCTCCTGTGCTCTTCCAAAGGAACCATCCTAGTATTTGCGTTGAGCAACTTAGAGAAAAACAAGGAAAATCTAAATGGGGAAGCTCAGATGCAGATTTGAACTGTTGTTGTCCCAGATATGAGTACAGTGTGCTAACCACTGCACCACCTTGTTCATTGTAATAAAACTGTCTTTTTCAAAGGAACCATCTTGGCATTGATCTTAAGCGGATCAGGAAAGCTACGAAAAATCTACATTTCGATGGCTGGATGAGGTTCTGAATTGCCATCCTCTTTAATATGAGTCCAACATCCAACTATAACATCACTGCACTTAATGGGAGTGATGGAGAGATCGTGATGGAAATGGATTTGGGTATAGCCTAGAATAAAAGACATGAAAATCAAACTGAGATGGCCAGAACTAGTAACCAGGAGAATGTATAGTAGATCAACTAAATGATATTGTCTGCTGGATTCTAAGAGATAAAAAAAATAGCAAGGTTTCAGCCAAATGGAAGATAGGTAGATGATACTGGAAAGCATACAGGAGGAGCATGGATCTATACAGAATGAAATTTTCAGTGTGCACTGATATGAAACTTCCTGGCAGATTAAAACTGTGTGCCGGGTCGAGACTTGAACTCAGGACCTTTGCCTTTCACGGGCAAGTGCTCTACCAACTGAGCTACCCAAGCACGACTCACGCCCCGTCCTCACAGCTTTAATTCCGCCAGAACCTCGTCTCCTACCTTCCAAACTTCACAGAAGCTCTCCTGCGAACCTTGCAGAAGTAGCACTCTTGGAAGAAAGGATATTGCGGAGACATGGGTTAGCCACAGCCTGGGGGATGTTTCTAGAATGAAATTTTCACTCTACAGCCGAGTGTGCGCTGATATGAAACTTCCTTAGAGATTAAAACTGTGCGCCGGCCCGAGATTCGAGCTCAGGACCTTTGCCTTCTGCGGCCAAGTTGTATATTATGAGCCAGTGACAATGTGTTTAGCAACTTGAGACTTTCTGCAGCTGAGACAGTTATCTATACTGAAGCACTGTCTGAAATGAGATGCACAAATATCCAGACAAATCTTGATAACATTCCAAATTTGCGCTAAGTTTGGCAATTAGCTTCAAACACACAAATATATGTAAAACTGTGCACTTCACACAAAGAATCAGTCAACTCATACGAACTCCTGGATCTAACAGTTTGTGGCGATATGAACTGGAATGATCACATTGGCCTAACCAAAGTAGGAAACACACTTTGATTCATTTGCAATGTAGTAGGAAAATGTAATCATCCTACAAAGGAGATTGCTTAAAAACACCCATGTGACCCAACGTAGTATATTGCCTAAGCATGTGGATCCCATACGAAACAGGACTAATAGTGGGTATTTAAAGTATATTACAGTAGCCGAAAGTTTTACATTATATATTATTAAACTATCCCTGTGTGCATCAGTAACATATTAAGTCAAAGTAATCTCACGACTGTAAATTGCATTTGAGTGAGGCCTTTGCATGTTCAGTAAAAACATTAAAAGCACCAACAGGAAGAACTTAAGGAGATCAGTCATAAACAATTACTCATTGAAGCAAAATGCCTTTGGATCATGATTATTCAAATATGTTTCACAATTTACTTTTATTCATAAGAAAAAGGAATAATAATTTGCCCACTATCAATTACAAAATTATAAGGGTCGTTGCGAGGCTGTTTAAATCGACGTTGCTGTGAGACAAACGGAACTGGCTGGTGGACTTGGATGAGCGCTTTAGTACATTCTACCGAGTGGTGATGAAACTGCTACTGGCATGGCAAAAAACAAACTGCAGACAGCTGGCAGCATCTCGAAGCAGTGCGCAGGCAGCAGGCAGGTGAGTGATATCTCCCAGCAGCATGCGTGCAGCAGGAAGTGCCCTCTCGGTAACACGTGTTTTCTATCGCATTTCACCAGCAAGTGTCCTCTGTCCCATCTTGCCAACGAGGTGATCTGTCTGTGTCATCCAAAACTATGTCCCTGTGCATGGCCATGTACACAATTGGCTGGCTTATATTCTTCCCTAGCCAATCAAGTTTAATGTTCTGTGCCACTCACAATTCCAATGCCTAGACGTCCACAAGTAGATTTCATTACAGGTGGAATTCATTCACTGCACAAACTGCATGTCACCATTTATGGATAGATATCTTGTTTCAGCTTCCAATTTCTATACTACACATCTCTCAGCAATAGATCATGCACAAGTGCTTAAAGGCACCAACAGCTAGCACCCTTTCTCTTGTTAAACTTCATATTCACATCGACATTTCACATCCCATAAAGGATCTTCTTAAGAGCGTTCTAGTGTATGAGAGTGGCTGTCTAAGGGATTGGGGGCTCTCTTTGGTCGGTTATCTGCCAGAGCCATGCACAGAGGCTCACCCTGCAAACTGTGGCCACAAAGGACTATAATCATCTCGGGCCAAGTGAACCCGCGACGTTACTGCATGGGCCGAGCAGTGTTGTACAAAAGCATAGCTATGCAACAGTCTCAGCAGAGTCACGATTAGAGGCACAGCCCATGTGACACAGCCAAACTGCTCCGCACTGTGTGACCCCGTGACATCAGTGCAAGGGCAGACTAGTGCTGTGTGCAGGCACTGGTGTGCCCATAGACTTACTAAAAATAACTAGACCGCTCAGGAGTTCTAGTGTAGCGTTCCCACTTTGAACAGGAAGGGAGCCGGCATTCGTGGGGCAACAGTATGAAAATATGTTTCCTTCTTGAGCTGCTTTCAATTGCAGTATCGAGAATGGAAGAAAAACAAGGATGGAAAGAATGCTACATTCCTGGTTATTTCTTCCTTTCCAATATTGCTTTTGTGAAAACTTTACTGAAAACTAATAATTCTGCATTACACAGCTGATCTGATCTAAATGCTTGTGTTTGTTTAGGCTCCCTCTTTCCGATTATTCACTCAACCACAAATGGATGGTTGCAACCTGCAGAGAGAAGTTTAGACCCACAGTAAATCATTTACAGTGGTGTGAGCGTTCTGAAGAGAGTTGCTACCTTGAAAATTACCTGAATAGAAGGCAACTAAAGGACGATGCTGTACCCACAGTATCTGGCTTTCCACCTCATTTGAATAAGGTACAGTATCCTAGAAGTCGCATAAAATATGTGGAAATACATATTCCATTGTGAAAATAATGTAACAATTATATACAATTGTGTGCTTGTATCTTTCCCATGTTACTAAGGAAAGGAAACATGAAAGCCAAGAAAGTGTGTGAAAATGAAATTCCTGTTCCTGTTTACACTGAAGGACACAATTATTCATTTCCACCAACTCCAACGATATTGAAGGAAAAGTGCGATCGAATTGTGGAAAGCAAGATGGGCAATCTTGTACATTACAAGAATAAGTTGAAGACAATGAATGACAAGTGCAAAAGACAGACACAAAAGATAAGTCAGTTGGCAAATATTTTACAAGAATTGAAAGCAAAAAACTCAGTTAATGATAAATTAATTTCTCTAATTAACGCCACTCATTGTGACATGTTCTTGGAAATATTAGATTGTAGCAAAAACAGAAAACAACAGTGTTCTGAAAAGTTAAAATATTTTGCTATAACTTTAAACTTTCATTCTCCAGCTGTCTACAGGTATGTTCGCAGTAGATTTAATTTATCATTGCCTCATGAAAGAACATTACATAGATGGTACAATTCTATTGGAGGTCTGCCAGGATTTACAGCAGAAAGTTTCGAAATTATAAAACCAAGGGTTGTGACATCATCCTATGATATATTTTGTGCATTTATGTTTGATAAAATGCCAATGAAGAAGTCTTTTGGGTGGGATGGGAATGAACGTGGGGGCTGTGTCAGTTGTGGGAGTGATCCTACCATATCAGGAATAGAGGGAGTTGAATGTAAAGAGGCTTTGGTTCTTGTGGCAGTAGGAGTCAATGACCATTGGGAGACCCCTACAGGGTACTTCTTTACTGATGATGTTTCTGCCTATGAGAAGGAGACCTTTGTTCAAATGGCCATTACAGTATTACAACATGTAAATGTGGCTGTATTAGCTGTCACTTGTGATGGCCTTTCAATAAATATGGCAATGGCCAAGGATTTAGGTGCAACTATTGCAATTGGCAGCATTAAGTCCTATTTCCCTCATCCTGTTTCATAATAATGTATATATTATATTTGATCTATGCCATATGATAAAGTTAATTAGAAATATGTTTGGTACCTTTAAGAATTTAGTTGGTGGCGGTGGAAAAAAAGTATCTTGGGAATACATTGGAAAGCTTCATTCTATACAAGAAAAAGAGGGACTTCATCTTGCAAGCAAACTCAAATTATTACATCTTAATTTTGGTCAGCAGAAGATGAAAGTAAAGTTAGCTGTTCAAGTTTTAATTGCTTCAGTTAGTCTTACCCAACAGTACTTATGATGTGACTTGAAATTACAAGAATTTCAGGGGCTGAAGGAACTGCAGGCTTTTGTCTTATTTTTGAACAAATGTTTGATCTCTGTAACTCCAAAAACACATTGGCTAAGGGATACTAATAACCTGTATGTGATGCCAATAAATGTACACGGGGACCTTTTCTTGAGAGGGTAGCATGTCATTTAATATCCCTCAGGGATTCAAATGGAAAGCTTTTGTGCACAGGTAAGAGAAAGACAACAATACTAGGGATTTTAACACATTGTGAAACTGTTAAAGTATTATACATTAATACAATAAAAACAAAAAAGATGAAATATTTGATCATGTACAAGTTTTGGCATGATCGCCCAGATATGTATTTTTCTTTAGTTAGACCTAGATTAGGTTTGAATAGCAATCCATCTTACCTCCAGTTTAGAGCAGTGTACAGAAATCTCCTTCTTTAAAATGAAGTTAAACATAAAGCAAGTGCTAACTGTCATATTCAAGATAACACTTGTTTGCTGCCTTGGTCTGAGAAAAACAAATCTGTTTCACATGACCCAGTAGAGGTTTGTAATAACGGAATAAAGGACCAGACAGAAGTAAATGTGGAGTCTCTGGCTGATCATTATTATGCTATATTGCCCGAGAACATAACTCAATATACTAGCAATGTGGTTGTCTATATCACAGGATTACCAAAGATGGCGGTGAAAAAAGGTTCACGAAAATCGAGTTCCGCGAAAAACGTAAAAAAGAATGAGTCTTTATGTATTCTGTGCAAAAAAAGTATCGTTGTTCGACCTGGAAAATGTTACTGCTGCGAAGTTAAAGCAAAAAACGCAAACGAAATCATTACAAGATCAAAATCTAGTGAAAAATCCGTAGCAAATGGAAATTCAGTGACATCGACATGTAAACATTGCGATGATTTTCGTCTCGTTTTAACTGCAAAAAACAGTGAAATCAGTGAACTTAAAAGGACTGTAGCCTTATTGGAGAAACAGCTGCAACATCTTGGCTGTAAAACTCAACAAACAGAGCATGGTCTGAACCTGGAAGAAATATCAGCTACGAGTGATGTAATCAAAGGAAGAACTACTGTGGAAACCAGTACAAAACTTGGAAATAATAAAGTAAGTGCATCAAATAGTTATAATGACAAATGTGATTCCACAAACAATGTCAATCAGGAACATATGAGTCAAGATAATAATTACAAACAACAACAGCCGTGCACTGTAAATTTTTCGCGCATGTCGCATCCTAAACAAAGAAGTGTGATTAAAAAATCAGTCGACTGGCCTCAAGTGTGCAAAAAAGAACAAAAAGTGTTGATTTTTGCCGATAATCATGGATGTCAGATAGCAGAAAAGGTAGCAGATACACAAACTAACGCAAGTGTCCAAGCCTTTGTCAAACCAGGAGCAGGCATTGCAGAAGTGACAAAAACAGTGGTAAAATCGTGTGAAAACCTTAACCCAAAAGACTGTGTCGTAATTTTTGCAGGTGCGAATGATGTTGCCAGAGATAAAGGTAGTGAACTCATCACTGTTCTTGAAAGTGTGCTACCCAAATTAGGCAACACAAATGTAGCTGTTGTAAATCAACCACACAGATACGACCTTCCTCCTTGGTCATGTGTAAATAAGTTAATAGAAAGAATAAACAAAGAGATAGATACTGTATGCAAAAAGTTTCTGTATATGAACTTAATAAATGTAAGCACATTAGACAGGTCCATGCACACCAACCATGGCCCTCATTTAAATCACATTGGGAAACAATTTTTGGTTGAAGAAATCTGTCGTCTAGCAAATTGGAATCACAATAGGCCTAATATAGAAGCAGTCCAAAGTACTTTGGACAAATGGGTCATAAAGAAAGATGCAGTGTCTTATAAAAAGGGCGAAAGGCATTTTTTGGGGAAGTAGACTGTATCACAAATAAATGTGATGCAGAATTAAATTGCAAACATAGACTGAAGATTGTACACCAGAATGTACAGTCATTAACAAACAAAGTTGATGAAATAAATATACTCCTCAATAGTGAATGGAAAGATGTTTCAGTGTTATGTTTTTGTGAGCATTGGTTACAAAATGAGTATTCTCAGTACTTAAAAATATTACATTTTAACCTTGCAAACTGCTTTTGTAGAATGGAATCAAAACATGGGGGAACTTGTATATATGTAAAAGGAAATGTAGATTATAAGAGTATAACATCTGTTTGCAAACTTGGTTGTGAAAGAGACTTTGAAATCTCAGCTGTAGAGTTAATGTCTGAAAACACTATTATTTTATGTGTGTATAGATCTCCTGTTAACAACATAAGTGTTTTTTTTTTCAAAAAATTGGACCTTGCTTTAGGCAAACTTAAGACAACTGGGAAAACAGTGGTACTATGTGGTGATTTTAATATTGACTTTCTGAGCCATAGCCCTCACACGGAAACGTTTTTAAATATTATAAAAGCCTACAATCTTTGTCTTACTGTTAGCTCTCCAACACATGTAACTAAAACTAGTGTCACTCTCCTTGATCAGGTATGTGTAAACATGGACAAGTGTACATCAGAAAACTTTGATACCGGCTATAGTGACCACCTTTGACAATTACTGACCATACCTGTAAGTCACACTTCGACCAGTATAGAAAATGTTATCCATAAAAGGATTTATAGTGGGAAAAATATTGAATGCTTCCAGTACCTAATCAGTGAACAATCTTGGAGAGAAGTATATGATACCTCTAATACTAACGAAAAGATGGGAACATTTTTTGAACATATTTAAGCATAACTTTGACATAGCTTTTCCACAAAGGAAAGTTATTTCCAAGAGCACAGATAGATTCAGAAACTGGATTACATCAGGCATCAGAGTATCTTGTAAAAGGAAGCGGGAACTTTTTCTGCAGTCAAAAACTAACAGCAAGCCAGAATTTATTAATTATTTCAAAAAATACAAGCTAGTTTTGAAACGCATCATAAAGGCGGCAAAAATTAAGGAAAATGACAAATATATCATGAAGTCATCCAATAAAACTAAGTCCATGTGGAAAGCTGTGCAGGATCTTACTGGGAAGAAGACAACTCACAAAAATATTGTGATATCACATGATGGCAAGAATGTCACTGACCCTAGGGAAGTTGCAAACAGTTTCAATTCTTACTACGCAACTGTTGCTGGGAAATTAGTGAAGGAAAAATTTGGAAATCCACCTAATACAAGATGGAAAGATCTTTCATCTATTGAAATAAATAATATATCCATGTTTCTCAGTCCAGTAAGCCCAACAGAGCTCCTGAATACCATTAATTCACTGAAGAGTAAGTACTCAACTGGTATTGATGATATTCCAGATTATATTATAAAAATAACAGCAAGACAAATACTTTCACCTTTATTGGACATATGCAATTCATCCTTATCATGTGGTGTCTTCCCTCAGCAACTGAAAATGGCAAAAGTAATACCCCTGTATAAAAAAGGTGATCATCAATGTATGGGTAACTATAGGCCTGTGTCTCTATTGTCAGGGTTTTCGAAAATTATTGAAAAAGTGTTCCTTTCAAAACTAATTACATTCTTCGACAAGAATAATATTATTTCTGGATGTCAACATGGCTTCAGACCACAGAGATCAATTGAAACTGCCACTTTCAATCTGATAAACCATGTCGTAAATGCAGTGGACAACCACAGAAATATCTCAGGTTTATTCTTGGACCTAACAAAAGCTTTTGATGTGATTGATCATTCTATACTCCTGAGGAAGCTCGAATGGTATGGTGTAAGAGGTGTGCCAAATCAGTGGATCAAATCATATTTGGAATATCGTTCTCAGGTAACTGAAATTACGTACACAGAAGGAAATGAACTCCAGGTACACGTTTCAGAACCATGTGGACTAACTCATGGTGTTCCACAGGGCTCCATTTTAGGTCACTTTCTTTTTTTGGTCTACATTAATGATTTCCCATCACACGTTACGGATTCTGAACCAGTACTGTTTGCAGATGACACCAGTCTATTGATTGAAGGGAATAATGAAGAAAATCTTACTGCATCTGCAAAAGATATTACAAAAGGAGTGTCTGATGGTTTACCAGAAACAGGCTAATAGTTAATCCCCAAAAAACTGTACAAATGAATTTCCACACTGATCAAAATAAAAATCCGGCACAACCTGTAATATGTATGGATAACCAAAACATTAGTTCTGTCAATGAAACTAAATTTCTTGGGATTCATATCCAGGAAAATCTTAAATGGAACACTCATATCACAGTCCTAAATTCAAAACTAGCAAAAATGAGCTATGTGGTAAGAATTCTCTGCAACAGTACTAGTGCAGAAACAGTTAGGGCTGTATACTTTGCTCGTGTACATTCAATACTGAAGTACGGTATCATTTTCTGGGGAAATTTACATCAGGCCATAACAGTTTCCAGGAAACTAAAGGCAATTATAAGAATAATGAAACAAGTGAGCAGCAGAAAATCATGCAAACCTTTCTTTAAAGATCTAAAGATCCTACCCCTTCCCTGCATTTATATACTGGAAATAGTCACGCATGTCAAAAAAAGCATACTGAGAAAAGAAAACCTTTTTCCTCAAAACAAAAGTGTCCATGATTACAGTACCAGGTCAGGCAGTGACATACACATCAATCATTTTAACACCACATTATGCCAAAAAGGTGTATATCATGCAGGAACAAAACTTTACAACAGATTACCAAGACATATAAAATCTCTTACTGAACTACTAAGCTTTAAAAAGTCTGTGACATCCTACCTTCTGAAAAACTGCTACTATTCAGTCTCACAGTATCTTATGCAAGAAAAAATGTAATTTGTATCTTTAATTGTAGAAATAAGTTATAAATATACAGTATTTCAAAAATTTATAATTATTAACTGTATAGATCCAATTTGTCATAAAAATTTATAAAATTTATGTTTGATATTTGAAAATCCAATAGCCAAAAAATGTTTTCTGTCCATATCCTGTGTACAATATACATACTTAAAAAGAGATTTATATGGACAAATAAATAAATAAATAAATAGATTTGGTGTCAAACATATGGCGGACAAGTTAAATTGCAACACTTGCATACAAAGTGTATTAAGTGTTGAACCTGTGAAGCTCTCAGATTTATTAAGAAGGAAAGATAATGATGACTTGATCATGCCATCAACAGGTGTTGTTACTGTGTGCAGAGACACAGAGAAGCTAATATGGTTGCGAGTTCTGTCATCTAGTAATGTACTTCCAAAAGGCAGTGGTCAGTGACACAATGTTAAATGTTGTGCCAGTAGTGATGCAGCAAAATTTATTCCCAGAATTCAAGGAGCATTTAATTGAAAATGTTTTCCCTGTGTATCATGTTTATATTAGTGTAAAAAGTGCAGTAAAGTTCTACATTAAAATTCTTTGTCACCATATTGCCAGTACATGCAATGTCAATTTGTCAGGAAAATAATTAGGCAGACACTGACGAAATCTATTTTATTTCATAATTAGTGATGTAGGTAACACATAAGATGTCAATTTGTTAAAAATCAACTGTTTGAACTTAGAAAACATCAGTTTTCTTGTACCTTTCCAGATCTGCTTTTTTACTTTTTGTGCAATTAATAGCAATGAACAAACTTGTAATTATCTTTCTTAGTTTTTTCTTTTGAATGCATACAAAATAAGAGCAATTGTGTTAACTATGCAGAATAATGGCTTGAGTTTGGTTGTGCCCTTCTCCACATAAATCTTGGTTGTGGTGACTGACTAATTTGTAATGTGGTCTGAGGTCTAAGTCGGTTTGGAAGATAATAAATGCTAAACAAAGATTGTTGTAAACTGATCTATAGTGTAGCCTGATGTCTGTCAGTGCCATATAGCCAAAGCACTTTTTGCTGTAAAAAACGCTAGAACTGCAAGATATATACAGAAAAGCTGTATTGCATTGCAGACAAAAATTGTGGCTAGTGTTTTAGTGCATATCATGTACATAAGTTGTACTTGTACTACGAAAAATTAAAGGGGAGAGGGTGGCAGGAGATGCATAACTCTTATCCACATCAAAATATCAAATGGAATTCACTGAATAATTAGGCAGATAATGTACATTTAGATTAAAAAGAAAATATAAGACTATGATGCAGAGATAGCTTGAAATCTTGCAGGGTTTAGACACTTTACATGTACTGTCTGGTGGTGTTTGTATGCAGCAAATGTCAAATATCTATCAAAATGTTGCACATACAATCCTTTTGAAACGGAATCTCCCTTAGTAACTGGCGTGAGAGTGGAATGCCAGGTTAAACCTATAATGGAGCTCACAGATATTCAAGTCCATTCAAGCCGAAGGCAAAATACGACGTATTGTGGAAAGCAAGGTAAACAAAATCGTACCACATAAAATTAAGCGCAAAAAACCTACATACACCACGAAAAATTAAACAGGAACTGAAAGTGGAAAAACATAGTAAATGATAAAATGATCGCTGGCAAAGCTTAATGCAACTGTCTTGAACCAAAACTTGTGGCATTTTCGCTCCAAATTATCGAAAAGGAATCATACATACATAAAAAATAACTATAACTTCGCGTCTTTTGGCGTAAATGTAATATGGAAAACTAGGAAACATACTTCATTTAAGAATAAACTTAAGAAAAGTTTGGTTACGCAGTGAGAATTGTGAAGCCAACATGCTTTTATTTTGTTTCACATTGCTACTGTTGTGTGTCACATTCTTCAAATCATCATGTCTACAGTTACACTCGTCCGTGCAAATGGCGGCGGTTAGGGCATTCAGTTTGGGAGCAGTTGCCTCACTTCGCCATTACAGCGTGGTAGGGGCTTGGGTGTGCCACAGCCTACTCGCTGGTGGCAGCACTGAACAACCACAGTTGTGGGGGAGTACAGCAGTGCTTAGTGAGGTGGTGCAGTTTCACCATCTTTTCTTAAACATAGAAATTCAGTGCGGAAACTAAACGTGGTTTTCAGAAGGAGCGAATACCAAGAATAAGGGAAGTAAAAGAAAACCTAGTCAGTGCCGAGTAAAGAACCACATAGCCTGAAATGAATCTTGAAAGTTCAGTTTGGACGGCATTTAAGCCTACAGTGGATGGCTATGGGAGTAATGTTAATTTTATTTGCTGTTCGCTGTGCAGTGACATTTACGCTCATGCTAAAGGGTCAAGTGCCACTTCGTACATTTCTCGTCATCCATGGATGTTTAGTAAACAAAGGTCTTGTGTGGACAAGAAACTCCTTCCTAAACGTGGTCAAGAGATAACTGTCGATAAACGCACTGCTGTGTGTGCGAAAGATCTAAGGTCGCGAGTAACTAAGGGGATGAAAATTTCTCGGGTCTTGTTGGGATATTAGTCGACATTTTAGTGACATACGGAAAAGCATCCACAAAGGTTATTACACCTCATTCCAGAACTATGTTGCGGCACCTGGCAGAAAGTACTAAAAGCCTAAGATATATAATTATGCTTAAGGCAACTGCTCATATAACAAAAGGTGAATGGTCGGCAACTACAGACATATGAAGGTGTAGCGCAAGAAGAAACCTTTATATGACGTCTACTGCCTCCTAGTTTGTTGACTGGACTCTCAGATCCCGTGTTTTGTTTACAACCCAGTTTACAGATGAGCCAAAACGGGCGATAACATTCGAAGGGAATTGTTGAGACGATTTCTATCTCTTGGCATTCACCACTCTACTTTGAAACACATGCATTTTACAACTAACCAATATGCCAAAATTGTCTCTGCACTGTGTAATCCTTCACGATTAAATTGTTCCTGATATATGCTGAATATAGAGCTACGAAATACCTTTAATGCGGCGGAAGAACGCGTTACTTACGCAAAGAAAATTGATGGATCAATGGAACTATCCAACGATAGTCGTTGGAATACACGGCTGACATTGTTAGAATCTGTAAAAACCAATACTCGTATTTGTGCAAAAAGCTCTCTGAGAAGGGAGAAATAACTCGAATTAAAGAAATTGATATCAAGCTGATGAAAAAACTAATTTCTCTTCTCACAGAATGTATGCTGTTCTGTTACTGTAATTCTTATACGTTTTCATTTATTTTATAGCTTTTAAAACATGAGGGGTTTTTATAGCCCTTCAAAGAGGCATCAAAGGAATTAGAACTGGAGAAATCACCTACATTGCGGGTTCTGTTACCATGGAAGACGACACTATTACAGCATTTGAGTCAGGCACCCCAGGACAGAGAAGTCTCTGAAATAGGCCTTTTACATAAACACCTCAAATTACACTTAGCGGAAAAGTTAATTCTCAACAGGTGCCATGAGATAGCACATGTTCTCTGGCCACCATTTCATCATTTATCAGAGATAAGAGACGTGGCAAAGGTAAGACACAGAATCCATTTATTGCTATGTTAATAGCTCCCCAATGGCCAGTGCCAAAGGAAAGTGACGACTCTCAATGGAAACCAAGATCGGACACAGAATTAAGTATAAGCCCCATAGGTTCAGAGTCGATAATCTTTCGCTTAAAGAATAGCCAAATATATGCAAATACTTTTTCAGAGCTTCCCATAGAACTATAGATTTCCAATCAGCTAAAAAAATTACAGTGAAAGGGAAATGTACAAGCCACAAAAAGGGAATTCTTTCATCAAATTGCACAGAAACTCCACTAGCAGAAAAAGTAAAGAAGTTTGCTTTGTGTGCAGCTGTCGATGATAGTCTCACTCCAGCAGATGAGTTGGAGAGATGTTTAAATCAAAACTACAAAATGGAAGTAAATGAGGCTCCTTACTGGAAATCGAACAGACAACATTTTCTGACTTTTCAGAAGGTCGCCAGAAAAATATAGTGCATACAAACATCTAGTTCTGCTTCTGAAAGAAATTTTACTGCTGCTGGTTTTATTCTCAGTGCAAGATGGTCACTTTTACATATGTCAGCTGTTAATGCTCTTCTTTTTATTCATTAAAACTCTATCCGAGACAAATGAGTAAGGTGAAACTCTGTTTGGACATTACATTCCACTTTCCATTGTAATAGCGGTGGAAAAGTTTTTCAAATTAATTTTGAATTTTTGAAATGAAATAAAACTCAGTTTATTTGCAAATTTTGTCTGAGCAGCAGGGCCAATATTGTTACCTTTATTTCAGCATCAACTTAACATGTTCTGAAAAATATATCATTTCATACACAAGTGTCTTTGATTGTATATATTGGTGATTTTTACTAACGTTTAAAAATCCCCGGAGCGACATAGATGACAATGAGACGAGTAATTTAACATAAGACACATGGGGCCGCAAATGTACGGAAATACCAGAAAATTTCATGATGAATGTTGACATGTGACGTCAGCAGATGACGTACCTCGCTGCACGTGCAGCAGTTGTGCTTGTCGATCCCACTCTCACCAGTAGGGGGCTGTACTACACATCGCTGCAAGTCAAGTATTAACATCATTGTGGCTTTGGGCCTATGATGAAGACTATAGCACGTGAGGCTCTGAGTTCGAATCTTGCATGTGGCAGGAAGTACTTTTTTATTTGGTTAGACAATCATGTGTTTACTTTGAGGTAATATTTATTATTTCATTTGCCGGTCTCGCGGACCCGTTGATTTATTGCAAAGCACAGCACACCAAAAAACTATCGTATTGCGCCACAAGTAAATGAGTACAAGCTTGGAAATTGCTTCACTACCAACAAGTGACCTAAGTTTTCTTCCCAGGTGAAACTCTTTTTGGACAGAAACACAAAATAAGAACAGTTTTTGCTTAGTTACAGCGAGGACAATAATTCCGTAACTTTTTTAACTTCTACGTTTATAACAGACCGCATTTACAAAAGATGCGATGTGCAGCACTGCCCCATCGGTGATTCAGAAAGAAAGAACAAACTTCAATTCCTTGTTACAGACAAACTATAGAAGATAGAACGCTCATGTGACTCGATAGAGGAAGGTTCAAATTTCGGCACAGCGGCACCTTTGTTTGTTGGTAGTAACATGGTGAGTACACCGCAAGAGAAATCATTTTTATGTTGGAATTTGCGCGAAGTCAATCCGTTGTTCAAGTGCAACTTGCATTCCGCCATCGGCTCAGCAAGAATCCGTCTCTGCACGAGCATATTTATGACTGGCATACACAATTCTTAGATGTTGGTTGTATATGCAAAGGGAAGATCACTAGTCGGACACGCACACCTGTTGAAAATGGCGAGCGTATTCGAGATGCGGTCACACGGAGCTCTCGAGGGTCCACAAGATGGGTAGGCCAGGAACTTTAAGTTTCTCGAACAGCTGTATGGCGTGTCCTGAAACAATGACTGCGTATGGAGACTTACAGTTACGGCAGCAGTAGCATCCCGGCGACCATAACAGAAGGACGAATTTTGCATTTCAATTCCCCAGGACACAGCAGACGACAATTCTTCCGAACGTGTCAACTTTTCAAACGAATCGACGTTTCATCTATCTGGTAAAATAAACTGCCATCATGTAAGAATTTGGGGGTCACAAAATCCTGGTGTCGTCGTCGAATATGAAAGAGGCTCACCGAAACTGAATATATTTTGAGCTGTTTCTGTGACAAAGTTTATGAACCTTCCTTTTTGGGGCGGAAACAGTGACAGAAATGTTGTACCTGAACATACTGCAAAATTGGTTGTTTTCTCAACTTCACGGAGTAGTATTGGAAGAGGTGGACAACAAGATCGTGTTCTTTGCTTTCGGTCTCGCATGTCACCAGACCTCACACCTTGCGGTTTTCTCCTGTGGGAACACCTAAAAGACACTGCCGGCATCCCACCTACGACGCTATACTTCAAGAGATTCCAATGATTTCATTTTTATCCATGACAGCGCTCCCTTTCACTTTCACCTTGAAGTGTGGCAGTATCTTAACAACAGCATCCCACAACGTAGTATTGGAAGAGGTGGACAACAAGATCGTGTTCTTTGTTTTCGGTCTCGCATGTCACCAGACCTCACACCTTGCGGTTTTCTCCTGTGGGGACACCTAAAAGACACTGCCGGCATCCCACCTACGACGCTATACTTCAAGAGTTGAGAAATCGAATTGTTGAAGCTATCACGTTAATAACCAAGGATGTGTTGATTGGTATGTAGCACGAAATGGACTACCCTTTCGATGTTTCTCGAGCAACTCTTGGTGCTCGTGTCGAGTAGGTGATATAGTGTCTGTGCGAACATGAAACATTGAAATTTTGTCTATCCAGTGACATGGAGCTGAGTGTTTTCTGCAGTATGTCCCCCTAGCGTTGCACGCGCTGTGACGCAGAGTACGCGTGGGTACGAAGTGAGGCGCAGCAGGCTGCTCTGCGCTACTTTGTTATCTGCCTCCCACAGAGAAGGCCAGTGGCTGGGTGCAGGCGCAGTCGGGCCATTACATAGCTCCTCTCTTAAATGCTGCAAACTTTAACAACACCCACATTTGTTATATTTCAGTCACAGTGGTCTACAAAAGAAATCCTTCATAGTCTTTCCACTCACATTCAAATAGTTGCACTCTGTGTTTGTCTCTTAGCAATCGTCTACACTTTGTATAGCCATTCTACAGATTGATGTCTAAACTTGGGAATACCTTAGTATTTGTACAATTTAAAGCTTCAACCACAGAACGACCCAGAGACTGGTATTCTATAATTTCAAGAAAACAACTTATTTATATGAGTGTTATTACCTACCAAAAATATGGTTTGTTAGTCTTTCATGAGTCTATGGGAAACATCTTAAAAAACACATGAAATTCACTGAAAGGATATATATATATACAGGGTGGCCCACTGATCGTGACCGGGCCAAATATCTCACGATATAAGCGTCAAACGAAAAAACTATAAAGAACGAAACTTGTCTAGCTTGAAGGGGGACACCAGATGGCACTATGGTTGGCCCGCAAGATGGCGCTGCCATGGGTCAAGCGGATATCAACTGCGTTCTTTTAAATAGGAACCCCCATTTGTATTACATATTCGTGTAGTACATAAGGAAATATGAATGTTTTAGTTGGACCACTTTTTACACTTTGTGATAGATGGCGCTGTAATAGTCACAAACATATGGCTCACAATTTTGGATGAACAGTTAGTAACAGGTAGGGAGAACGTAGGTACGTTTGAACATTTTATGTCAGTTGTTCCAATGTGCGACATGTACCTTTGTGACTTATCATTTCTGAGAACGTACGCTGTTACAGCGTGATTACCTGTAAATACCCCATCAATGCAATAAATGCTCAAAATGATGTCCGTCAATTGGCAATACGTGTAACTACATTCCTCTCAACAGCGAGTAGTTCGCCTTTCGTAATGTTCACACATGCATTGGCAATGCGCTGACGCATGTTGTCAGGCGTTGTCACTGGATCAAAATAGCAAATATCCTTCAGCTTTACCCACAGGAAGAAATCCGGGGACGTCAGATCCAATGAACTTGCAGGCCGTGGTATGATGCTTCGACGACCAATCTACCTGTCATGAAATATGCTATTCAATACCGCTTCAACTGCACGCGAGCTATGTGCCGGACATCCAACATGCTGGAAGTACCTCGCCGTTCTGTCATGCAGTGAAACATCTTGTAGTAACATCGGTAGAACATTACGTAGGAAATCAGCATACATTGCACCATTTAGATTGCCATTGATAACATGGGGGCAAATTATCCTTCCTCCCATAATGCTGCACCATACATTAACCCGCCAAGGTCGCTGATGTTCCACTTGTCGCAGCCATCGTGGATTTTCCGTTGCCCAATAGTGCATATTATGCCGGTTTACGTTACCGCTCTTGGTGAATGACGCTTCGTCGCTAAATAGAACGAGTGCAAAAAGTCTGTCATCATCCCGTAATTTCTCTTGTGCCCAGTGGCAGAACTGTACACTACGTTCAAAGTCGACGCCATGCAATTCCTGGTGCATAGAAATATGATACACGTGCAATCGATGTTGATGTAGCATTCTCAACAACGACGTTTTTGAGATTCCCGATTCTCGCTCAGTTTGTACGCCACTGATGTGCGGATTAGCTGTGACAGCAGCTAAAACACCTACTTGGGCATCATCATTTGTTGCAGGTCGTGGTTGACGTTTCACAAATGGCTGAACACTTCTTGTTTCCTTAAATAACGTAACTATCCGGCGAATGGTCTGGACACTTGGATGATGTCGTCCAGGATACCGGGTAGCAAACATAGCACACGCCCGTTGGGCATTTTGATCACAACAGCCATACATCAACACGATATCGACCTTTTCCGCAATTGGTTAACTGTCCATTTTAACAGGGGTAATGTATCACGAAGCAAATACCGTCCGCACTGGCGGAATGTTACATGATACCCCGTACTTATACGTTTGTGACTATTACAGCGCCATCTATCACAAACCGAAAAATGTGGTCCAACTAAAACATTCATATTTCTTTATGTACTACACGAATATGTAGTAAAAAATGGGGGTTCCTATTTAAAAAACGCAGTTGATATCCGTTTGACCTATGGCAGCGCCGTCTAGCGGGCCAACCACAGCGCCATCTGGTTTCCCCCTTCAAGATAGACGAGTTTCGTTCTTTGTGGTTTTTTCGTTTGATGCTTATTTCGTGAGATATTTGGCCTGGTCACTATCAATGGACCATCCTGTATATTATGTTGAGGAGACGTGTGACATCTTATGATGAGAACAGGTATTAGATGTAGAGGGCTTTATTAGTCGGGTTTCACATTTAGCTAGTCTTCAGTTTTGAATGTGAACATGAAGTAAAACGTACCTTGAATGGGGTCAGTGCAAACGCAAAACAGATAGCATAATGGAACAAGCTAGTGTCATGGGTACTTTTGAACCAGGAGAGGAACAGATAATTTATCCCATGGAACAGTCAAGTCCGATCGGTAGCGGTCATAAAGATAGTGTAATGATTAGCACAGAAAATGAATACAGTGTAGCGAACTGCAGTATCTACAAAGATGCCACAACATGTTGGTGATAATCTGCAATTGTGAAGCAGAAGACAGTGAGAGGTCGAACAAACCAGTGAGAGATATTACTCCAGGGGGTACACACGCATCTTCACCAGATGAATGTAGTGATATTGGAGATGTGAATTTTAACCTTTTAAAATTATTGAGAGCGATGTGGAAAGAAGGAAAGGATGTAGGAGAAAAGGTACAAAACGAAATTCAGGAAATAAAGAGCGCGATGAAGGAAATTCGGAAACTTAGAGAAGAACAAAGAAAATTGCTCAGGAGACGAAGGACGAAGTACAAGAAATCATTAGGGTAGCAAACAAAAGGAATAAGAATAAATAAGAATAGTGAGGAGACGATAACTAAAATAGGCAATACAGTCGAAAACGTGGAGGTACAGCAAGAAAATATATAGAAATGGGTTGAGAAGACAGAGGAGCATATTCATAGATGGACAGAAGATGCAACAAATCAACTAGTAAATCGGAATAATATGAAAATAGAATGTGCCATTCGGAAACTTGGTATAGCATCTCTTACAACCCTGATACCAACTGCAGAAACCAAAGAAATGCAGACACTTCTCACATTTAAGAACAAACTATAAAATATTAACATACAGCATCAGAAGAGAATCAAGGAGACAGAGAAAAGTCACAGTGAACTGCAACACAAGGTCAGAGTCGAGAGGAATAAGGTTCAAGTATCGTTTGGTACTGCTAGGCAAGCTACCATTGAATTATCAGCAAATGTTCGCAGGACGATGCGTGTCACTAATTAGCAGTCATAATCTCAGTGGGAGTGAGTGCAGCAGTGCACTAAGTAGTAATGAGAACCCTCATAGCGGACCTAGGCAGAAGAAGTAAGAAGAATAGTAACAACAGTTAGGACAAGCATAAGTGGGGAGGTGATGTTTTATTAGAATCATTTCATGTAAATATTGAAATTCCAAAATTGTAAAAACGAGGGGAGTACGCTTCACCCCAAAACTTGGATTTCCCAGTGTGATTTATCAATGTCTCCATCACTGCCATTTGTGTATGGACGCCTGAAGTAGTGGTAACAGAAATGATGACAGTTGTAGCAGCTACCTGTAGATCATACAGAGAGCTTAGAGACACGTTCCTGGTGAAGTACAGGTCGCAGGAGACACAAGAAAGAATTAAACATGAAATGACAAATAGCAAAGATTAGACTCGGTCAGGTTTCAAAAGCCCAGAGATATTCCTAGACTTGATGGTAAAGAAGAATCCATTCCTAGATGCCCATGCACTCCCAGTGGTATCGTTTGGTACTGCTACACAAAATACCATTGAATTATCAGCAAATGTTGGCAGGACAATGCGGTGAAGACATAAACATGTTTTGTAACACACTGCATGAATTGGAGTTGGTGTTCAGTGAGCAAGGTAGCAGAGAACGAAAATGAGATCATGAGAGCCACTTAAAGGACTATCAGAACGATATCAACTACAATACAGGAATAGAACTTCAGGTGTGGCGGTAATCATTATGTGCATCATGAGGTGGAGATTACATGCAAAATTATGGACCACAGAATGGGAACTGAACGACCACAGGCGCAACAATTATGGACCACAGCACATGGGCTGGAAGAACCACTGGAGCAACAATTACAGACAATAAGACTGGAACAACCACAGGAACAACAATAATTTACAACAGTTTATGCAGAATGATGTGACAGGAGATAGGAACAGTGTACAAACAGAGATCAGAGAAATTGGGGCATGTAATCCAAGGAATGACCAGCACTGAAAGATCCATGGTACTGACTAGAAGAAAATGCTGGAGAGGCAAACTTTATATCTGTTACACAAATCACAATCAGCCACATAAATGTTATAAAATATGACAACTCATCACTTTATTAGAGTAGAAGGAGACTAGAATGACTAAGGGCATCCACTCTGTAGTTAAAATCATTTTAGCAGAAATAAAATTTCGAGGTGTTCTGAACAGCAGAAACCACATTTCAGTGATAGTGGAGAACGCTTTTGATACATTCCCAGAAAACTTCAGTTTATCAGTATTAGTGCCAAGAAAGACAAGAATAAAAGGAGCCATATTGGGCAAAGTTACGGAAGTAAACAGACAAGAAGGCGAGAGTGAGAGAGTACCAGGTGGGGCAAAATGTTCTTGATAAATCCTTCGAACATTCGAATAAGCAGACTAATTTGTATCACAAGTTCTTTTCAGTATACAACAGGCTGCTAAGAATTAGATGCATTTGAATTAGAGACCGTCATTTCCAAGAAATCAGTTGGTGTGGACCATATCAGTCACATCAAGCCTTCTGAAGAACAAACAATATCAAAATGATATCTATGAAAGCCAGTGAAGAAGCGAAGGTGAGAGAGGATTTAGAAGAGGTTACTGTCCCACGATAAACGAGCTCAAACAATAACGAAGCAACATCAGTACATGAAATGTGTACGATCGGAGCCTGAATGGAAGAGCAGCATTGCGGTGAGAATCATAAAAAAATGCCAATGTAAATATGTTTGTTGTACCTCAGCATGCAGACGTCCTCAGAAAGGAAAGAGCTATGTTACAGTGAGAAGAAAGTATGCATGTTCGATGAGATACACTGACATCTGGCATATATTACGATGCATTATGAGTATTACAGGGGCAGGACTGCTGAACATCCAGTGTGAGATGCATTAGGAACTCGATATATGCCCATGTCAGGTAACTGTTGGATGTGAAAAGATGTAGATCCTTAAAAGGCACTTTGTATTTCCAAGTTTGATATAATCGTCCCATCATCGATAGATAGTGTTAGATAATGTGCTCTTGTTCTTTGTCCATGCCAATCAAGATTATTTGGTGAATCTATGTTTAAGTCATCACCAGATACTTGAGTGGACTTTAATTTCATTGGATGTTTGTGAGGCTATAGTTGTCCAATGTCAGAGAACGCTGTAACAGAATTATTGTTCAGTCAGAACAGTTCGTTTTCTGTGTAAGTGCATGATTGTTAAGAGTTTGAGGGGGTAAGCAAGGTTGGTTTTTCTTGTGAGGGAGGACAAGAATGAGCTAAGACTACAGGAATGCACATTGCATTTTAGTACATTCAGATGTTCACCAGTCTGCAAGAATCCCACTTTCAGCAACACCATGTAATTAATATTGTGGGTACAGCTTACTAAAGTTGTCTTTTTGTTGTTTTAATCGCATACAGGTGAGAGAGGAAGCAAAACAGATAACAAAAATGGATAATGAAATGAGTTATGACAGACACAGATTTTAGGTCACACTTGGTTTCCATTATAGCAAAGAGGGTAAAGGAAGGTAATAACTACACATAAACAAGCACATACTGTATGCAGATTAGAAGGTAGTGTAGTGAGGATTTCAGATCATCTTCATGTGGCATATTTTTTAAAGGCATGGTTTAACATGATATTTGTTTAACTCATGCTAGGATATTGGTATTCCTATTTTGTTGACAGGTAAACATTGCAGCATATGGAGCTCTAGTGTAGAAGATATTGTATGAAGGAAAGATAAACAACGATATGTAAGGATGGTGCCATAAAAGGAGAACACTTCAATTTGTATACAATAAAAATGAAAGGGTTTTCCTTATTAATAATTCTATTGTTTGGTTTGCTCACACATTCTACATAAATAATGGAATACAATTTGCATGTTTTAATTATCAGTCATACACATAAGGCAAGGCATGAGTAGAAGACAGAGACTAATAACTAATCTTCTAACATATACAACTAATCTTGTACTAAGCCTACATCTGCGAGAAAAATATTTTCAAGAAATTGGATACATGATTTACAATCAGAGACACTATTTTGTGCATCAGATTCTTCCTCCAAAATCAACAGTATAAAGATATTTAGTAATAAAGGGTAAGCAGATAGTTAGGAAGATAATACTTAGATTCTGTAAAAAGGGAACTTCCTCTGTTTTATAATTTCAACATACTTTGGATTACACTAGAAGTCTTTTAATACAATTTTACATAATATTACTCATATGTAGTGATTGTAACATCATAGTTATAGAGATAATATTCTAGGTTGTATGTAATATTGTAATAGATGTGTCTGTATTAAAACTGGCCCTGAGGATTGTGCAGAATCACACATTTGAGGAATGACAGAGGCATGTGCCATGCCAAGTGGCACCATGGCAAGTGAGCGAGGAGCAGCTATCCCTAGCTAGCGGCAACCCAGACCAAAGTCACCCAGTTATGCTGGGCAGCACACCTGATGACACAACATGAATGGAAGATCTGCCAGATTCTTGTCTCAGCTGGAACACCCAGGCAAATGGAGAGGTGAATGGCATCTGACCCTTCCGTCACAACAACAGTCATGCCACAAGGCAGATAAAACTGTTAAAGTAAGCAAGGGTACCTCATGCACTACAAGTATCCTAATAACTGGTCTTATTGGTTCAGTATCAACAAGTGAACTCCTTTTACTTTCAGGTAACTATGACAAGACAGTTCCACATTACTATGGTGTAAACTCGCCACTTTCTCTCCTCATGGTGGATCATATGCATTAGTTAGTCTGCACAGTGGTGTACTAAATAATCATTCCCCAATACCAAATTTCGTTCTCCTTGTGAGAATATAAGTATCTGCCAGCTCATTTGGTATTGATCAGCAAACCCATTTTCAAGTAAAACTCAAGTCGAGTTAACAACAAGTGACCAGCACCGTCAACAGCACATTGATCTTTAGGAAGTACCACAGACTGTTAGTTCCCGGCACAAACTCATATTGCCAGGGATTTGATACTCCTGACCATGATCGATAGAGGGAGAGAATGATCCACCTGCTGTCCTCTGTTTTCCTGCACATGCCAGTTGCATAATACCCACACTATGAACTCTAAGCCGAGGAAGGCCCAGTGAACTCATCCATGACCCTTCCAAATTGCGTTATGTGTTGATGAAACCCCTATTTCACTCTCATCTCAATGTGAATCCCACAGTGGATGTGTGGAAGTACAGAGTGATACCATAATTAAATCAAGATCCATTCATTGAATTTTTTGTGCCATTACAATGGACCATTATGTTCTATGACAATGTTCTATTCTTTATAATGTACTATGTTCTATATTCTATTTGCACCATTCATATCTTTTGCTTGCCTTGCAATTAATTTTTTGAGTTACCAAATGTACACATGTTCATTTTTCAGCATTCAATAATATGTAGAGATTATTCTTCATTGCCATTTTCACATCAGTCATAGCATACACACCATGTTTTTTGCACTCAATCTATTTTAGTAATCGTCATTTTTTCTCGCTTTCCGTCATTCCGTAGTTGCTTCAAAATTCGTGGCGTTATGTTCAATCTCAGCAACTAAATGAAAGGTACTTTGTTTTTTTCCCACACGCATTTCACTTCTTTTATTTATGAAGCATCTGCAATAGCCTGTAATAAGAGTTTGTTTTTATACATATAATATAATTTATGCAACTTACACTCCAGGCCAGTACAGACATTTAATGTGCGATGTAGTAGTTACAATATGTTGCTATTTTACATTTTGTCATGTTTTTCTCTGGTTTTTCAGATTAGAAACAACTTCTGTAGCACAAATTTCGTTACGTTAAATTTTAATTTGGTATTACTTGCAATTTCCAATGTTATTAGTCCATATCTGTGATCCTGGAGATGTGTTAATTTGGTCCCCTTGCTACAGCTGACCGATTTCCGGCCTTTCTTCACCCACATTTTTTATATCACATCACTTGCACTTTTAATTTTGCGATTAACGTGTGTGTCTTCACAGAGTGTAGTGATGTCAACTTTTGCTGTGTTCTTATCTTTCGTCTTTTGTTTGTGCTGTGAGTGAGAACGAGATAGAAAGGGGAAGACGAAGATGGATTAATTATTTACTCTGGTTATGTTTAAGATTTCTGTTTGTTATTGTTTTTGTGGCTAACATGATGAGAGAGTTATTGATTGTATTGAATTTGTCATTAGTTACATTCTTTTTCGTTGCAAGGGTTTTTCTATATGAACGTTTTCTTGTAATGGCAGGAGCTTTTCGTTCTGATTGTTCACTCTTGAGCTGTGGTGTCTCCAATCTTGGTGGTACAGCATTCCACTGGCGCCACTAACTATTTAGGTTCCCGATATCAATTCGATCGTGTGTCATGAGCTGAGGTCTTTGGTCGAGGTGTGTGTGTGTGTGTGTGTGTGTGTGTGTGTGTGTGTGTGTGTGTGTGTGTGTGTGTGTGTGTGTGTGTGTGTGTGTGTGTGTGTGTGTAGTCTGGAGAGTGAGTTGGCTGAAGGGACATGTGCCTGGCAAGTTGTGGTTTTTGGAGGACACTGGCGGTCTGGCGCCAATCTCGAGAAGCGGTGTAAGGTTAAATCAGCCAGGTGCAAACCTGGCTGACTCACTTAAGAATTGGTAGCAGTGGGTGGCACGAACACAGATGGCCATTGCATGCAACTTGTTCAGCAATTAAGGTTTACAACACCTCGACGATCGCCTGCATGGGTTAGAGGTAATGACGCCCTGGCTGGAATCCTGCAAATCTTGGCTTCTTAACACCTTAGTTGAGTTAAATCTTGTTTTCTTATAATTAGTACTTCATATTGTAAGGCCATTCCTGTGTTATGTGGAATTTAACCTGTTTTATTATTGCGCTTACCAGTGTTTGAGTGCACGACCATCGGTGATGCTACTAATTGCTATTTGTGTTCGAGGCCATTATGTTGTACAAGTGTAAGAGATTCCCTGTGACAGTTTTCATGAAGAGAATAAATTGTGGCTGGATATGTGTGGGAGACAAGGTGGTACATGTGCATGTTTGCGTTATTGTACCAGCAGGCGCTGATATGATCACTCATGAATAGTAGTAATTTTTAAGAAAATTTACGTTTAGGCCTATAGGTATCCAATTTTCCATTAATTTTTATTTATTTATTTACTCTGCGATCATTCTTTATGCAGATTACTGTTACCTGTTCATGTTTGTTGGCTGGGCAGCTTTGGTGGCAAACAACACATTCCTGTTCCCTGGGTCTGGAGCAGAGGCATGTTTGTTTGTTGGTGCATCAGCACTCCCATCATCGCACATTGTTTGGGTTGACTGGCAGTCTGTGACCCCTACTAGTTGCATCATGGTGGCTCTAGTTAATTAAAGTTGATTGTTTCATACATGCCACGATGGGGTGTCACCTTTTATACAGGAACCAGTAATTAGATCTGTTTGATAAATTTAAAGAGTTCAGGAGGTTAAGGTGTGTTTTCCAAGCCTGAGGTTCTTCTTCATTATACCTCTATAACAGTTCTTTTAAAGCTCACACTCTTATTTCTACTTGTCAGTGCATTAAATTAATACCTGTTACTTATCAATATAAACTGCCGAGCCTTCCTTTGATCCACAGTCATTAGCTACTACATTCCCGATCATTCCTTGTTGGGTGTGGTAGCCATCTGCTGTAGCTCTCAGCTTACTTTGAATTTTGCTCTATTGTATTGTTATTAAAGGTTGTGTCAAAGTTTCTGCTGGTGTGTACCAGATGAAGCCCATTTCAGTTGCATGAACATCAACTTACCTTGAATTTTAGGCAATTGTGTAGTTATTAAAGGTTATGCCAGTGTTTCTGATAGTGTGCACCAGTTGAAGTACATTTCAATTGCATATACTTCACCTTATCGTGAATTTTGGGCAATTTTATGTTTATTAAGGGTTGTTGTTAATGTTTGATTTCAATATATTTATATTTGAATTTTATACCTTCCCAGTTGGTCTGTTTGACGTCCTGTGTATTTTATTGCTGAAGGTATTTTCTTATTAACGGTTATGCATTGCTAAGTGACCTTCCAACAGCTACAATCAGTGATAAGTTGAGTGTCATGTGATCATTCCCGTATTTGAATGAATACTGTCTGACTGTAATGGTTACCGAAGCTTGTAATTTGTTAGTACATTTAACAGCTGTTATTTAATTCATTTGGTTGGTAAAATTGTTTATTGAATCTGGTTGCACACATGCCAAGTTGATGTGACTTTTCTTGTTTTGAGATCTCTGTACTTCCGATTCTGATGTCCTGCTCTTAATGATACAATTATTAAAGATTTTTCAATGAATTGGGCAATTGTTAGTACATTTAATGCCTATTATTTTAATTCATTTGGTTGATAAAATTGTTTGTTGAATCTGCTTGCAGACACATCCAGTTGATGTGTCTTTTCCTGTTTTGGGAACTCTGTACTTCTGATTTGCAAATCCTGCTCTTAAAGGTACAATTGTTAAGGCTGTTTTTCTTTTAAGATTCGAACCTGTTCAGGCTTTGGTGAAAATTCTGATTCTTTTAACAAGTTTTAAATTGTAATTTTAACGTCGTTGTAAGGTATTAACGTGTGTTATGTGAAACAACAAATATCAGATTTGTGGTCCACCTTCCATGTGTTTCCCTTAAGGTTATCCCAAACCTACTTATGAGGTGTCAACTCTAGTAATTTTCGTGTTATGTTTCATGTGGGTTGGTTCATTTCCATGTTTTATCATGTGTTCAGCAAAGTAGAATTAGTATTTTGTTGTCTTCAGACATAAACAATACACATAAAAAATTCCTGCTCACCATGGAAAAAGGAACACATAAGCAAATCATTTCTTGGCTATAATAATAAAGAGAGACAGCATAAGCACACATTTCATATCTTGAGAAAGCCAACAGCCACAGATACAATTATACAAGCTTCATCTGACCACCTACAAAATCAAAAATCAACAGCGCTATGACACATGTTAGAGACACTAAATAATATCCCAACTAGAAAACTATGAAAAAGAACTACAAACAGTACAACTCATAGCCACACACAACAGTTACAATACCCATATATGGCAAAGACCCATTCAAAAAATCAAAACAAGCAGTAAACACAAACACCAAAGAGCCCCCCAGACACAACAGCACTCATGACATGACTAACAGAAAGAAATGGTACACTTTAAAGTACAAACACATATTGACATACAGAATAGCAAATACATAAAAGACATAGGCATTACACACTGCTTACAGAAAAAGAAACACACTCCAGTCACATTTATGAACAATAACAGATAAATACTAAGGAGCAGGTACATACCGGTTAGAACACGTAGAATGTGAATCAGTATAACTGGGAATGACAGCCAGGACTTTCAAAACTAGATATAGAGAATATATAAGAAGGGGAATTATGAAAATGGTCATCCTAGCTTTCCCAAACACCTGATAAAACATGGACATGAATCAACCAACATGGAAGACACGAAAATTATTAGTGCGAACAACCACAGCAAAAAATTTTGTCATTACAACAAAACATTCACATACAAACAGCCCTTACAGTGAAAAAGAAAATAATTAGTGACCAAATAAATATAAACAATAACCCACTGATCATATTAGCAACAAAAGCAATAACAAACAGGAATTTGAAACATTACCAGAGTAAATAATTAATGAATCTTCGTCTCCCCCTTTTTTCTCATTCTCTCTTTCTCTCTCTCTCTCTCTCTCTCTCTCTCTCTCTCTCTCTCTCTCTACAAATGAGAAATATCAAACCACACACACAGCATACACAAAAGACGAAAGATAAACACATATCGACAGTTGTCAACACTGCACTCTGTAAATACACACATGTTGATCACAAAATTAAAAGTGCAAGTAATGTGATATAAAAACGTGGTTGAAAAAACACCAGAAACCGGTTGAATGAACACTTCTCCAGGCCACACATGTGGACTAACATCTATGTAAATCGTAAGTAGCACCAAACAATAATTTAACATCACACAATTTCTGCTACAAAAGTTGTTTCTAATCTGAAACACAAGAAAAAACCATGAAAAAATGTAACATATTGTAACTACTACATAATACATTTATTATAAATATAAAAACAAATGTGTATTAAAGCCACTGCAGATGCTTCATGAATAAAAGAAGCAAAACACATATGGGAAAAAACAAACTGCTTTCATTTAGTTGCCCTATGTGTTTTAGCAAATTCAAATGTAGTTTATTTTACCAGTACATCATGATTAGAATGATTTTCGCATGAAAGTTACACTTCTCGTCTAACTGAAAACATGAATAATCATAAGCAAATCACTGGAATTGTGTTTGTTTCATGTTTGTGTCAAGGTTATCTAAGTTGTTTTATGCATCATTGTGAATTACCTTACTGTTTTGTTGCATGATGATTTTGAGATGATTACACTTGTAGAATGTCACACTATTATTGGAAATCTGTAGTCATATTGTAGTTTGAACAGATATCAGTAATGGCAATGTACCTTCTGTTCACTTTGGAGTGATTATAAATATTCTGGTGAGGTACTGACAAGAGTGGACCCACTGTTATTACATGTAATTCACTCATGTAATAAATGGACAAGGAACCTCACTTGATGAAAGACAGAGCAGCAGACATAATGTCATAAAACAATTTAACTCTGTCCATGGTAAAGATAATATGTGTTGATCAGCTGGTAACAGAATCCATATTTGTGTTTGTACAGTCAGTAACTGATCAAGAACCTGCCTTCAGCATTCCAACCACCTACAAGCAATGTAAGTTGGACAAGCTTGTCATTCTCTTGGAATCAGACACATTGTGGGTAATAAATTGCAGCTGCCCCTCTATCTGTCTTAAGAAGGTCACCTTAGATATAAAATTTTATAGCTAGGGGGATATTATGAAAAGTGGCAAGCCATCTAGCATGTCCATTTTCATTTAATATGAGAATAACACTTCACTTAAAGGATAATGAAGAGGTAGAATATGATAATAATATTCATAAAAGTACATAAAAGAACTTTACAGCAGTGAATGTACATATTGACTTCTAACTAACTTCAGGTCTTAACTACATTTAAGATGCTGTGGATTTCTTTATCTACTTTTGAGAGTGTGTGGGAATAGGGCAGAATGGATCTGTGACAGGCACAGCAGTGTCTGATGTATCGACAAAATGGAATCTGTCCCCATACAGACAGGCAGCCTCAGCTGTGGCCATGAAAGTCACCTCACCAGGTGAGCTCCAGGGGTCAAAGCTATTGTGGTTTTATGAGCCACACTCAGCACTGCAGCCGAAAGGAGGACAGGAGCAGAAGCTTATCAGCAGGAGGCTGGCACTTCCCATGGTCTGAAGAATACCTTCAGAAGATAATCTTACTCTTCTAAAAAAACACAGCGTGCAGAAAAATAAGAGCCTAGCCTAGAGAGCAGTTTTTTACTTTCAGAGGATCTCTGATGTGAGGCTAGTTGCTATGCGCGAAAACGGATGATTGGTAAAAATGTTTGTGATATCACAAGGATGGAGCAGAAGCAATAGCTGTTTTGAGAAAGAAGAATGAACCAGAAAGTCATTGGCGTTTTAATGTGATGCTCTTTCTTGGCAGGACTTAAGTGCAAGAAGGAATCGCGCCATTCATGGGCTGAATGTCCTGTTTGGCAGGAAGAAAAGAGCAGGCTGTATGATTCATTTAGTATACAAGAATTGGTTGTGGGAAAGAAATGTGAATTGATCAAAGAGTTCATGCAGAGATGGCAAAGTAGTGATCTGGTGCATAACCGAGCAGCCGATCAGGATCCAGAATTCATGTTGGCAGAAGAATGACACTCTCCCTATACTGTAGAGAGACACAAGGATGATGGCATCTTTCTGCATGTCTCATGATCAGAGCCTAGAATGATCATTATTAACTGCATTAGCATCATAGGAGAACCCTTGGCCCGCATTTGAGTATATCATTGTCGCTGTCTCAAGTCCAGCATTGCTTTAGTAGACACGTGTGTTCCTCAGTCTGTCAGGCCAACTGGCATTGTATTCATTGGGATAAAAATTTGTGACTAGGTTCAGAACGTCAGTTATGTCTAAAGTGAACATTCTTACCTTCAAGTAAAACTGAAAACCAGCAGGTTTACTTGGTATAATTGAGCTAGTGCACTTTTGTAAAGTCAGTTAAGTCCTTCCTTAGTCAGATGCACTTAATGTGTGCTTTTATTGAATAAATCAATGTTTTCATTTAAAACTTGTTTGTGTTAACACGTTCCATTAATATCAGACTTAATACTAAGCAATGCTCCACTTTAGAATCCATAGCTAGAGCTACAAATTCTTCACAAAAATGGCTCTGAGCACTATGGGACTTAACATCTGTGGTCATCAGTCCCCTAGAACTTAGAACTACTTAAACCTAACTAACCTAAGGACATCACACACATCCATTCCCGAGGCAGGATTCGAACCTGCGACCGTAGCGGTCACATGGTTCCAGACTGAAGCACCTAGGACCGCACGGCCACACCGGCTGGCAAATTCTTCGCATTAGTCATCTTGTCATACATAACAATTTCGGCTTGGTTCTTAAAGGTGTGTTCAGCTCTTGATTAAGTATCTGGGTCAAGTTAATTACTGCAAAGATTCACAGTTTTGTGTATAGTTTCATGGCAAGATAAACTGAAGAACATTATAAATGCTTTTTCTGAGGACTATTTAGAACAGATGGTACACAAACCCAAATACATTATATATAGTGTTAACAAATAAAGATGACAACTTTGACGATGTCCATAATGAAGCTCGTATTAGTGAGCATGAAGCAGTTACAGCATCAATGAGGACCAAAGTACGCAGGATGGCTGAAACAGTTAGAGAGATTTGTATGTTCAATAAACTGGATGAAGTGGCAGTACTACCTTATCTCAAGGAGGAACTTCAGACATTGAGCTTTGGGCTGTAGCATGTAGGCCAGTCACTCCATAAATGGTTTACAGGGCTAGTCACTAACTATTGTAACCAAGAATAGCTCTGGAAGTATGGTAGTAGCTGAAAAGTTTGAGGGACAAAAGTTGCGTGGGACAATGGTAGCCATAAAATGACATTGGTTTTTTGTTGCTAGTTGGGGTCGCTTCAGAGATATGAAGGTAAACTTTGTGTTTTTAAATGGGATGCTATAGTTTGCTACTTATTTTCTGATAGCGGCTATCGAGATGAATCCAGTGATGTGTAACAGTAAGGTCTTTGAAGGTCAACGAAGGTCAAATAGGCGGCATGAACGTCCATTTACAGAAGGTGTTCGAAGTGATGATCATTGGTATCAATGCAGTGCTGCAATCTTCCTATCATGCATTGAGTGGTATTCCTTATCACATAGGCACTTATTGAAGCACAGTTCTCTCTCACATATCTTCAGGAGTAGTTGGAATGTCTTTATAAACAATGTCTTTTACGAATCCCCACAAGAAAAAATCCAGAAGCATCAAGTCTGGTGAACGAACCGTCCACGACACATCTCCTCCGCGTCCAATCCAACAATTTGCGAATTGTCTCTGCAGCTCATTTCCAGCCATCAGCGAAAAAAGTGCCAGACACCCATTATGTTGATACCACATGCTTATCCCTGTTCCTAAAGGTATTTTTTCCAATAACAGATCCAATGTTTCTTGCAGGAATGTGGTGTACTTCCTACCATTAAGATTTCCTTCGATGAAATAGGGGCCTATAATCCTGTCCTCCAGAATCCCACACCATACACTCTCAGACCATAGTTTCTGATGTGCAACTTGCTGCAGCCAACGTGGATTTTCAGTTGCCCAGTAATGCACGTTATGCATGGCGATGCAGAACATGAACAACATTGCTCTGTCTCATGCCAGATTCCGTTGCGATTTGATGAACTAACACAAGAATCTCGAATCACAGTGGCAAGAGTACCAATTTCCGCTTCCTCGTTAGTAACTTTCCTTTGCTGGATATATTTCCGATGTGTTAAAGATCCAGTTGTTTGCAATTTATCATTCACATATTTAAATGTACGATGTTTAGGGTGAGTATGTTGGGACTATCTTTCAGCATATAAGTCTCTAGCTCTCACTGAATTTCATATCGACTTGATCTTTGAAGGAATACATCATTCATATTCGCTTGATTCGACGATACTAGTCTTACCGTTCCTATTAGTGTTGTATTGCGAAACCTTCGAGCGGTGTTCACATGTGAATGGCATGTTAGATGGATACGCCGTATTCGGCGATTATTTACTCTTTGTACGATATATATGAGAGAGGATTGTTAGAGCATGTGATTTGGTAAGTGCCTAAGTGATAAGGAATACCACTTAATCCATGATAAGAATATTGCAGCACTGCACTGATACCAATGGTCATCACTTTGAACAGCTCTAAATGGACATCATGTCACTTTTTTGACCTTCATTGACTTCAAAGACCTTACTGTTACACATCATTGGATTTGTCTCGATAGCAGCTATCAGAAAATAATTATCAAACTACAGCATCCCAGTTAAAAAAAAACGAAGTTCACCTACATATCTCTGACGTGACCCCACCTAGCAACAAAAAACCAACGCCATATTACGGCCCCCATAGCCCTATGCAACATTTGTCCTACAAACTTTTCAGGTACTATCATACTTTCAGAGGTATTCTAGGTGGCAATAGTTAGTCACTAACCCTGTATAGTGACACTTAGGGACAACCAAGCCTATATATGTAGTCGTGACACACTCTGCTACGGAAGTCGTTACCTTTCGACAGCTGGAGCGACAGTAGCGCTCCAAGCAGTGAGGAAGAAGACAGCCACACACATAGTGAGGATAATGTTGGTTTCACATGCCTTTTCTACATGTATACGAAATATTTATTTTGCAAGTGTTTGTGTAATATCAGAAGATACAGATGATTCTAAATAAGAGCAAATAGCTAAAACTCATGAATCTAGTGACAAGCTACGACGTATTCGTGAAGGAATGCGTGTGATGTCTGATGGAATTGCAGTTTATCACGCTCATACCAAAAGAATATAAATATAAGACTCACATACAAGAAGAATGCACATGCAGATGCAAATAGGATCGACTGCCCATTTGCCTTTTCATTCTGTGTTTTAGCCTGTTGCCACAAATACGATCTTTATCTTAATGGTTTTGCTTGTGGGATAAGCGACTGCCAAATAATGGTAAAAATATATTTAAAACATTTTAATAAGTTGATTAAATTATGGTTCACTTAAAAGCAAATATCTGAATAATTTTCAAATTCTCTTTTATTGAACCGGCTGCTTCTGTACCACATGACAGTTATACTGCTTTTGAGGTATTATCACATCTTTGTGAGAGTTTCCTTTTCACCGAGAGCTGGGGTCACTTATTTGGTACCCCAAATAACGTGGTACTGTATTCCATACGAGCTTCTTATTTTTACATTCAGAAACCGCTTTACTCCAATGTTTGGCGAACAAAACTTCCCATCACTACAGAATTAAACGCTGTCTTTCTCCATAGGTTCTTGTCGTCTGCTATTCACACCCATTTTCTATTCTTAAAAATGAACATTAATCATTAATACACATATGAAGGTTACGATTTAGTTCATTAATATGATATACAGTATATCTTTCAGTATTTTTAGCGAACCAAAAAAAAAACAAAAAAAAGCAAGTGTGGTGTCTTCTTGTTTTTGCTGCAATTTGCTGCACTACAGACGTTTATAAAAACCATTCTGCAAGTAAATACAAACAATTACGATTCACTTTCGCTTTCAAAGGATCCCGCCAAACTCAACGGCATCACTAACTGCCTGCATAGAGTAGAAACATCTCTGGAGTGAGCATTTGGATGTGCAGAATAGATTTTGTGTTTTACATTGCCATCCTGGTCATGTGGTCTTGGGAAGCCATAGGTTTGTCCGCAAAGCGCCCTGTGCATTCAGAACGTCAGCACAACATTCTTTGTAGGTGCTGTGGACTTGGCACAGATGTTATGTAAATATCATGAGATTTGTATTCAATACCGGGAACAAACCAGTTTGAAGAGAAATGAAGTAAGAAATTGAAACTTTGAAGAATTTCTTTGTGTCAAATGGCACAGCTCAGATCCATCCATTTTTTGGTATCAGAGTCAGCTACCACAATTTTTCGGTATTACATGGCACTTAATCATGTTACTGAGCCTGCTTAGTAAGTTTTTGCTGTGACAGTATTGCAAAATGGCTTGATAGCAAGCCAGTGTCTATGAAACAGTCCAAGAAAAAACACCGAATTTGCCTGATATTAGCGATTATTCCATCTGTTTCATGGACGTTTTCCAGTTTTTTGTGTTCATTTTCCTCTTTCCTGTAGGCTACAGCATAGTTTTACTCACTGAAACACTTTGCTGCATATATTTATGGAATTTGCTTTCTACTGCATTATAGACTAAGTGAGAAGTGAACAAAAATCAGATCGCTGGTTGAATGCTCTACAATGTCACATGTATCTTACATATTGAAAATGTATATGCCACGTTGCACTCTCCTCTCACTGCTATCCCCCCCCCTTAACACACAGTATATTGCATGAACTTATAATACCATTGCTCCTGTAACATTTATTTTAGCCCTTCAGTTCAGACCATTTAACAGCATCAAGGAACGTGACCGACACACATCGATGGCATCTAATGTAACAATATTTCATGTTTGTTAATCGAATGGTAAACACAGTAAACTTCAAGTAAAATTCAACAAAGCAGCTGTCGTTGGGCTTTGACTACAGTGTCTGTGTTTTTTCCTGATTTTTGTTCCCTGCTATGATTCACATCCAGTCTGCTGATTTCTTATTGACTTACTTCCAAAACGCAATATGCAACCTAGGTGTGAGGATTACAGTGTTGTGATAAAAATAAACAAAGAAATTGTTCTACATCAGGGTTGTGCTGAAAATGTATTTCACCAATTGAAACATCTCATATTTTCCAGCTTCCATTCACTTCATGTATCTACATTCCACATTCCTATTAGGATGTGTTTAACTTCCTGTTTACCTTCCTACTGCTCTCTCTCTCTCTCTCTCTCTCTCTCTCTCTCTCTCCCTCCCTCCATCCCTCCCTCACACATACACACACACACACACCCACACCCACCCACCCACACACACACACACAAAAAAATGAGTTTTTCTTCTCCTATCCAAAGAAGGTAGAAAAATCTTAAGAACATTTTGCTTCTGAATAAAACACAAAACTGTTTCTTCATATTACATAGTATCACACAGGAAGTATATTTCAGTCTGAAACCAAGAAAGTGGCCACAAATTACGCAGGTGTTAGCTATCAGAAATGTATAAAAATGAAAGAAGCCTAACTTCTATATCTTTTATGACGCTCACAGCTGTCAAAAGGAATGGCCAGTTTTTGAGCTATGGATTTAAATGGCCTTTTATGTATATCACTAACAAAAAATAACACATATCTTGCAGAGAAGATTTAAAACATTTATTCAAAATGCAACCATAACAGCACAGTAGATAAAGGTATTCATCCAATACAAACTTTTTCTCCTCCATGTATTTCTCTTTGCACCTGCACCAACATCAGCAATTCACATTATTATTGCAAATTAACGAATGACAAAAACGCAACAAGTACTTGTAATATTATAAGTTTCGAACTCTACAGGAAGCAAAAACAAACGGCGGTATCCCGAGATCACATGACAATCCCAGGTCAATGTTGGCAACATGCTCACTCCAGTGATATTGCTGCTCTATGGTTAGTGGCTCAGCATGCTGCTATCCCATTGGGTAACAGAGATGAGACAGAGTATCCCGACTGTTATGTTAGAATATGGGTCAACCATAATCTGCAAGGGGTCCATGTCAGAAAAAGAACTAGGGCTGCATTACATGTAAGTGTAGGTACACAAAGTGAATCCCTTTTAGGCATGTCACAAACAAAGTTATGAATTCTTCTCTCAGAGCTTAATCTTGGTTCTGTATATGTCATTATTCATCTCATCTGCTAAGAGAGAGGATGGGCACCTCTTTACATTCATTGTCCTGCTCGCAACATACAGTGACATTATGAATTATTTTTCTAGCTCTACTGTTTGAAGTATTACCCCTTGCCCTTCTCCGAGCAGTGGAAATAATATCTGGTGCTGCCAGTGCTTAGTCACTTATCAACAGATGTATTCGTTTGCAACACAACACAACGTGGGACAACAATCACTTTGTTCACTCTGTAATGCCTACATACACAAGCAGTGGAAATAATATCTGGTGCTGCCAGTGCTTAGTCACTTATCAACAGATGTATTCGTTTGCAACACAACACAACGTGGGACAACAATCACTTTGTTCACTCTGTAATGCCTACATACACAAGGTTCTGTGTTTCAGATTGGCAGCAGCCAGATAAAATATATGAGAGGGCCGAAGTCAACTGATGTCTACCAACTTCTGCCAATAGAGAACTAGGGAGTGCTTGTTAATCTTCTTGCAAACAGACTATAGTTATGTACCATACAAGTTAAAGTGAATGAATGCTGTGTTGTATGGAAGTGCCACAGAGAAGTAAGTAAATTATTTTTTGTCAGTATTTATTTTTGTAATTCCTTCACTTGTGTACAGACATGCTGAGCATGACTTGAGGTTGAGTGGGTTGATTTTGATTGCCGTGTCTTGTAATGGTTACCTAAACAGCTTAATTTTTGTCCACAGGTAACTGATGTGGCCGAATCTAAAAAATAAATGTAGACAGTACAGTGTTTAATATTTGAAGTTTGGCTTCATTCCATCATTGTTAGATAAACGATTACCATTGTGCGTTTTATGCAATAAAATTTTAAACAATTACACTATGAAACCATCCAATCTCAAGGATTATCTGATGAGGTGTCACCCGATAAAACAGACCAAGATTTGAAATAATTTCAAATACTTAAAAAAAACTCTAAAGAGACATATGGTGGACAATATGTTCACTTCAACATCACTAAGAGTCGATGATGGTTTGTAGGCGCCTTACAATATCTGGCTACTTATAGCAAAACTTGGAAAATTACATACTGTCGGTTAACAGCTAATTTTCACAGCCACTGAAGAGGTTTAAAAAAACTGTTCTTCGCAAACCAGCTTGTGATATATTCAAATGAATAATTTTGAGCAACAACACAGTTCAAAGACATGTAATACCGAAAGCATCTTGGGTAATTTTCTGCAAATGACGCATTTCTCCATATAGATGGCTCAATCAACTTTATCTGGTAATGAATCATTATTATTGTCATGTGTTCGTTTTGTTAGGGATCAATAAATACACGAAGAACTGCTCTTCATGATAACTATCGCTACAGACACTAAAAATGAATAGATATTTAATGTTTCAAACGATTATATCTTGTAAAAAAATAAAATATAGTATCTGCGGTAGCATATAGGACACATGCCATGTTTTGGTGGTACTGTGAATTCATAAGACATTTAAAACAAAATGTAACTGAATGTTTGCAATACTTTGCACATATATTAACAGCACTTAGTTGCTAAAAACCTGACTGACCAATTGCAAAGATCTCTTCACTCTGCCACTAATTTAATAAACAATATTCGAACCAATGTGTGGAAATCTAGGTTATTTCTGCAGTTATGTCAATAAAATGATGAAAACTTTAATCGATTGCTCCTTTACACTGAAGCATCTTGGCTGCCAAAATGTTAATGCTTTAGAAGATTTTTCTCACTTGTTGAGACTACTTTAGAAAACATTTGATGACGCGAATGTTCCCCGTTTCCCAATTTGTCACAGCCAGACTGCCTTCTTCACTGTCTAGTTCTATGTAGTGAGTTGTCATTGTCACATTTTACCAGTAGTATAACGAAAAAAGAAAACATGACAAACTGTAAAGAAAAACAGACGCTGTAAAAACGTAATACAGCAGGAAAACCACACCATGTGGTAAGAGACCATAAAATAAAAAACCCACTGATTATGTTGCAACTGCAGTAAAATATGTCTGGGACAAAAACAAAATTGTGTTTTGCTAAAGGCCTACCCCACCCAAAAACATAACATAAGTTATTGTTAAAGTAAACACAGAGAAAAGAGTTTCAACCTCAAGATGATTACAGGTCTGTTTGACTCACTGGAGGGCAACATGGAAATTCTTAAAAGCTAAAACTGATAGACAGTTTATAATTGATGTTAACTATTCCCAAAAAGCCTATTAGAAAGTTTTATGGCCCAATATTAAGTTAGGATTCTATGAATATACTACAGCCCCCTATGTCATGCTGCCACAGAGACTGTGAAAATGTCTATAAACTAATTACAGTTCTCACAGAAGCATTTAAGCAGTCTATCTTCTTGCATTTCATATTTGAATGCCTTTTTCCTGCACATCTACTGCAGATAGCCCAATGCTGTCATGTGGTTAGTCTTAGTTGAGGCATTCCATCCAGCACACTCAAGCATCATAGATAACACATCTGTTAAAGCTATGAAGCATAGTAATAATGTTTTAACTATCACCTCAAAAAGCAAAGTTGCATAATTAATTTTTGTTTGTTTGCAGGCACATGGATGCAGCCCTGGTATATACAGAAATACGCCACTGGAGGAGAGTAAACAAAATTGAGCAGACCATTAGTAAAATACAATAATTCATTCTCTGCATTTGAGGGTGAAAACGCTACAACAGTACATGTTGGGTTGGTGGAAGTGTATGCCAATCACACACCTTCATAAGATGCATTGCTTTGGTGGAAAATACGTTCCTAGAGTGGTCAAACAAGTCTGAATGATGAAGAACGAAGTGGTAGACCATCTCTCTGTGAAGAATCAGAAATTACAAGAGAAGTGGAAGAAATGGTTCTCGAAGAGCACCATGTCACTATCAAGTCGATAGTGCAGGAATTAAAAGTCAGTCATACATTAGTTTGCAAAATCTTGCACATCATTTTAAATGTGATAAATATTGGTGCAAGACAGATTCTTCAACTGCTCTCACCCATTTAAAAATTCCACTAATCCAAAGCAGCACAATGTTGTGCATGTTCTACAGTAATTTTTGTTAACCGGTTTTCGACTTACAAGGTTAGCCCACACTGGCCATAATCGAATAGCAGCATTTTCTAGCCAGAGCCACTAGTCCGCTTGCTGGTTAGCTCAGACACCTGGCCTTACTATGAGAACTTACATCATACTAGTTCAACTAGTACTTGCACATACTGCTGCTGTTGTGCTGTCACAGCATTCTGTCTTATGAATGTCTCTCATTACCTGTGGGACACTGGCTGCAACATGGAAGTGATTACTGTACTGATGTAAGGGATTATACTCTGCATCCAATGCAGTAGAGGAGAATTGATCCCATATGCAGGGCAGAAGACAGAAATGGCTGTCCTGTCATAAACATAATGAAAATATCTGACTCCTTCTATGCAGTTAAAAATGCTGGGAACATGCATTTAAAAACAAAGTCACTTGTTTTAGACAGGTCTGTGATTCAGAGATTGTACAGCTATAGGTTGAGGTGTTTGATGGTAACAGTTCTGATATGGCTGTTGAAAGTGCAGATGCTGAGGTTGACATTCTTATTTTGCAATAGACTCCATCCGAAGAATCAAATGAAGAGGTCGGAGATATTGAGTTAACAACAAAATTTTAAATAATGTTGTCATTTCTGGTTCATATGTTCTCCCAGTTTCTCTTCTCCCATGCTGTTGCAACAGATTCTGATGCACGTTCTATCAGTCTAGGAGTAGAAAACCCACTTTAATATTTCCAACAGTGTCCTGTTGTTTCTAGCAGATTATATTGCTTTACAGTCACGTTCATACAGGGTAAATTCTTGTGCCATGTGTGTGTTCAAATGGTTATAAAAGTCAGCATTCCTTTTGATCAGTTCTGAACTGCATATCTCAGTAGATGAAACAAATAGTTGTGATTAAAACACCCATGAGTGATAGTGGCATTCAACCTCACTCTATTAAAGTAGAAAAAACGCTTTCATTGTGTTACTGCTTGGTCTTGTTAAATAACTACCCAATGCATGACTTTGCTTGGAGCTTGAGACGAATTGTAATCGCCAACATGGGCTTGTTTATCCTGTAATTCATCTTTTTGAACATTAGAATATCTTTATACCACAATCTGCATTCATTGTATTATTGTATTAGCTAGTTTTCTTTGGTTGATCATACATGGGTGTATCCATTTGTACCATTACTGGATTTCCTCCCCATACCTGTTCACATTTAATAGTCCTGCTTCAACAAGAAGTGCACTCGCTTTACCTCAAAACTCACTCTGCCTTTCATAACATTTACAGCTATTAACTAAGCTGACATGATGAAATTTGCTGATATGTATGGTTCAGAGCAGATACATTGTCAGATCAGTTTCGTTACATACACATCTTCATTTAAAAGTTCTTATCCTAGGTTCTTAGTTATAACTCGTACAGATGGCAAACATGTTTGTTTTGCACAAGTTTCATCTACAAGAAGCGACTTGCTGCACATCTATTTATCAATTTAACATTAGCCTTAGTTAAACTTTTCAATAAATTCCCAATTCACTTGCAAAAGCACTGTCATTGTCATTAAAATTTCCGAGTCATATTGTATTGTCAGGGAATCATGCCTGAAAATTGACCAGTGATCAGAGTAAAGCTTGTTTCAAAATTTTAATTGAACATTTAGCTTAACTTTTAAAACAAAGAAGGCTTTCACTGTACTTCAAGAACAAAAATAAAGACATGGAAAATACCTGAAAATCATTCCACATGAAGAAGTATTTGTGTGTTATCACTGTCATTTCTAAGCTTCGGATGTATTTTAATCATAGGCTGAGTTCAAGGTTGCTTTATTGGAGGGGGAAATTGCAAAAGCATTAAGTAACATCATATTGTTTCTTCAAGATGGACATTTGCAAACATCTTATGTATGATAATACTGTAAGAGGAAGCCCTGTCATCAGAAATCTGAAACAGAGAATGCAGAAGATGGTGAAAGAGAGAATGAGAACAAAAGGAAGAGGAAAATACATTCAGCTAGTACTATCATTTGCCAAAAGAAATTGCTACCAAGAAAAGAGCAGCAGGCTGGATTCCTCAAGTGCAACACATGTCAAGTTTTCAAAATGTCGGGTGCTACATTACCTTACTTCTGAGGGAAAAGTTTAATGACCTTTCATACAAGATAAAACGTTGCTACTTTATTCTTAATTAACCATTTCAGGGGTAAAATAAAAAAAATAATTTTTAATTTTTTCTTGTCTTTATTGTAATAATTTTCATGCATTGAGACAGAAAAATGTAAAAATTAAATGAAATATACATAAACAGAACACATACATGGTGGTTTCAAATGGAGCCACTGTCCACTAAATGTCATCACTTTTGATGATACAGTAAAAAGCAATTCCTTTCTGCAGACAAGCATAAGGCTACCTGGCAGTGACTTCATGTCCATCTGCTGCTGTGGGGTTCTTTCTTTGTGTTGCAGTGCACACAGACCCTTGAGGTTCCATGTTTTGGCAGATGTTTTGCTTCTGATATACGTTTCTCCGGGGAACAACAGTTTTGAATTTTTTTGCAGATGGTTCTGACGGTGTACTGGGATGGCAGGACTATCTTTAAAGACATTGCTGCCTACCAGGCCTGTAGCAATACGTCTTCGAAAATCCTTTAGCACTTGCTTCGCTGTTGGATTACATAATCGAAACAGAATAAATGTGTTTCCAATATAAATATCAGCTATATACCAAAATAATCTTAGCGACCACTTTTGTGGTTTCCTGTCTATTGCATAAAAACTGTTTATCATATCAACCTTATCGACACATCCCATATTTGCATTATATGATTTCACTATTTTTGGGCAAGGTATCTTTGCGATTTTTCCATCCTTTTCTTTGCGGCTAACTGCTTCAACACATACAGGGGAATCAACTGTAGACAGCAACATGACTACACATTTGCCTTTCCCTGTGATGCAGGCAATACCATCAGAACGAACTGACCAGTCAAACTCTCCTATTTGCAACTCTTTCTCTGTTTTTAGCGTAGGAAGTCTTTTTCTGTGTGATCTAACTGTTCCACAGGCAAAAATTCCGTAATCTTTTAGCGTCTGTAAAAGTGAGACATGTAAAAAAATTGTCAAAGTATATGTGGTATCCCTTTCCTTCTAAGCCTTTACGCATATCTCTCACAATTCTCTCTCCTAAGGATTTTTCCACTATGCCTTCAACTTTTCCATATATATCTGAGAATCACAAATATACCCAAGGTTATCTGCTCTGTCCCAGATTTTTTATCCCCTCTTGATTGGCTTTTGGGGCATATATTGTTTGAATGCGATTCGTCCTTTGAACTTATCCATGCATTCATCTATAGCTTGCTCCTTAGTATCTGATTAGTGGAGGGATTTTATATAATTTGTCATAATTTCTGCTCTCCCTTGAAGGCATAACAGCGTTGTCATTGATGTGAATATGTGTCAAAATCCAGCTGAACATTTTTACCGACATTAGTGAGGAAATGTACTCATCTCGAAGTTCGTTATGGGATGACCAGCAATCACGACAATAACAAGGTTTCTTGATTCCCATTAGAATGTTTATAGCCAAAAATACTTTTAGTTATGCTTTAGAAAGAGGCCTGAAATTGCCAACTTTCTATGTTGTGTACAGGATAGACTGGAAAACTATGTGTTCTAACATAGTGTCACAAAACAGACACAAAAAAGAATCTACTGGTTGCATACCTTCACTGTCATTTTAAACACCAGCTTCCTCTGAAAAATTGGCGACAAAGTTCGTTGCACTGACGTCCGTTCTCCATGAAAAATTCGCAATGGAAGACAGTGGCAAATCATCATTAGTGCTGAAACTATCATCATTGTCATTGTCAAAATGGTCGTCACTCTCACTTCCCAAAACAATTTGAGATAAAACGTGTTTTCATTCGAAAATCCAGATCACTGTCTTCAGCTAGCACATCACTTTCACTGTCATTGCTGGTGTCAATTTGTGAGTCGAGATCTGGAGGAATATCTGCGAATCCAAAATTTCCTCATCCTTTAGTCTGTGAGAATACATCACGTGAAACTGAAAAAAAAATTCGTTACACCTACTAATGCTGCCATTACAGGAGCAGTGGTATCAAATGGGACCACCGCAACATTCACGGAAATAAATGCATTATTTTGGTTATTATTGCAGCACATATAGTATTAATGTAAACAAAACAGTATTCTGCATTTGATAGATGCATAAAAGTTACCTAATACAGAAGAATACAGTCACAATTTGAGAACAAAGACGTTGGCGCACAGCGTACAAAAATGGCTATCCAACTCGCCTCACTACTTGCTAATATTTACAGATTTTGAAGCGGTTCCAGTGACAGATGCTAGAGGGCAGACCCAACTAGGCTGCTGAATGGTGTCCCCAAATGTAGCCACTGCCCTTTTGCCACAAAATGAGAAAATTGTAGGTGGTTTCAAACGGAATCACTTCCCCTGAAAGGGTTAAAACGACAGAGAAAGTTTCCATCTCTGTTGCCATACACTTTATCTTCTATGCAGTTAATGAAATTCCTCCACCCAGCTTTATCCATTGATGTCTGCAGCTAAACCAATTTATTTTCATAAATAGACATGTGTTAGAGTTTATGATTCCATATCTAAGTCACTATAACATTTATGGCAAATTAGAATCAACTCGATAATGATATGAGACAATAAGTAGCAATCCCAACAATTGTGGAAGCCTTTTAAGATATGGAGGTATCAATGTGGTGCATTAAAGCCTCACGGCGCCCCTGGAAACGGCATTGTCACTTCCCCCTGGCTGAGAGAAGGAGGGCCTTACTTGATACCAAGGAACATCCTGGCCCCTGACTGGCTGAAACATCTGAAGTAGAAACTTCAATGCCATTGCTGGAAAGGATTGAGTGGTGGCATCCACAGCGTATAGACATACAGGTTATGCCTCTAACCAGTTGATAAGAAATATTGCGTTAATAGTTTCTGGCAGTAGCTGGAGCTGAATGTGGTCACATTTAATTAGAACGATTGTGACATAGTGTTAATCATTACGAGTGTCAGATACAGCATATTGTTGCATATTTTAAAAACATGTAGTGCCTGAAAGGCAATAGAACAGCAGCCAGAACGAAAATGTTTTCTAGAAAGTATTGAGATTACAACGGTGACGCCACAAAAAGGGCATTGATTTGAGCGTTGGCTGTAAATGTTACATAGAATCATGAGGTATCATGTGAACTCGGTGGAGAGCCATGAGGTACGGCAGTGCGTTGCCAGTGACCATACATGGTCACATGAGACCACCCGCATCTCGTGGTCGTGCGGTAGCGTTCTCGCTTCCCACGCCCGGGTTCCCGGGTTCGATTCCCGGCGGGGTCAAGGATTTTCTCTGCCTCGTGATGGCTGGGTGTTGTGTGCTGTCCTTAGCTTAGTTAGGTTTAAGTAGTTCTAAGTTCTAGGGGACTTATGACCACAGCAGTTGAGTCCCATAGTGCTCAGAGCCATTTGAACCATCACATGAGACCCTGCAGTGCGGAGGCAGAAGTGACAATGTGGTAGGGATGATGTAACCTGCCACACAGTATAAAGGCAGAGATGGCATTGTCCGAGGAGAGTTCAGTACAGACAGCTGTTCATGGAGGACGTCTATGTAGGTCAGACTTGGGGCCTGGAATTGTAGTATTCGCTCTGTCTCTGCCCACGCTCATATATACCTCTTCCATGGGATTTTTCATCCAGGAGAAGTGTAATTTCATTCAAGTCATTATCCATTTCTTGTTCAGAAGATCAATTAAAGATTGCAGTTATACAAGTCTTGTCTTTGTTCAATTATTTCCTGACCAAGTTCCACAACTCTTTCAAACTTCCAGTTAGCGATCTCCATGTTAGCTGACTGAATGGACTTTCTTCAGCCTCCAACATCACCCGGCATCTGGTGTCGGATGTGGGGTTAAGTCATGTAATTAGGGTGCAGTTATCACGCCATGAGCTGTAGGAATAGCTCGTGTCTCTTTGAAATACAGGACCTCCACAGCCCAAACTCACGACAGAATGGCTTTGAGAGCCGCTTTTGCAGTACTAGAATAACCTGGACACAGGCCAGCGGCAGAGTCAGGAGCCAGGACAGAAAAAGAAGGGAGTTTCGCTTTTGAGAAAAAGAAGGCGCCTGAAGAAAGAGGAAGTGGCCAGCATTAGTCCAGCAACAGACGGAGCCTGAGGACGAGGAGGACATCCCAGAAGGCGGCCAGGGGCGATGAAGTCTGAGTAGCAGCGGACAGATGGCGCCCGGAGCCGAGGAGGACACACAGGAAAGCACCGACAGCACGAGGACGCGGACGATGGCGCGAGGGCAGTTGGCAGCCACAGTGAGCAGCAGGGGGTCTCTGGACAATGTGCACAGGCAATGCAGTGGCAGCAACAGTTGTAAATAGCGGCACAGCCTACAGATGAGATGAGGGTACCCAGTAGCAGCACAGCCGTAAGAGGCAGCCCAGGCTTGTAGATGCCACAGAGGCGGTGCCCCAGCACTGGCAACAACAGACATTGGCATGAATAACACATGGTGTGAGGGCAGCCAACAGCATCCACAGTACGGACAGGTGTGCCAGGACGCAGGGGCAGCATGAGACAGCGGAAGGCAGACATCAGCCAAGACAGCGGCGGCAACAACGGACGGTGGTGCAAGAGCAAAGCTTCGCAGCAGATGGTGCACAAAAGCAGCAGCAGCCTTGAGAATACCAACAGTGAGTTAAAAAGACTAGCAGGCATGTTACGAGATGGAGATAAAGTTTCCGTCGCAGGCTCTGATGCACCTGAGTCACAAAGTAGGCAATTCGGTCGTTTGTCAGATGTGCTAAAATTAATACCACTGTAGTCTGATAGCATTAAGAACACTCTAAATGAGTTCCTTGACAATTTTGATCTTGCTTTAGTACTTATGGACCCAGAAGAGCATGATACCCTTTTGAAATGTGTTAAAACTAAAACAGTAGGCTCAGAATGTAGAAAGTTATTAGTCAGAGATCTAAGCATCACATAGCGATATGTGTGTTAGTAGAAAACTATCCTAGTAAAAGGTCACTTGACTTCTATGTGTGTCAGGTGTTTGCAAGTCAGGAAGAATGTGGGGAAATTATACCTCAGTGGGGCTCGAGGCTGGATACCATAAAGCACCATTTTAGGGAAGCAGTCAGAGGTACCATATGAGAATTGGAGCTAGAAGGCAGCCTTCCTCTCATTTGGAAATTTAGCCAAACAGTGTTTATCCAAGTCAGTTACGATGGCAGGATAAAGACAACAGCATGTGCACGAGGCGAGCAGCTAACGTTGGCAGATGCTATAGAGATATCTCGGACAGAGGAGATCATAATAGCATTGACTGCAGAAAACATGATCGTCCAAGGTGGGTGGTGTGGTGCTGCAAGCCAAGAAGAAAGTCACCAAGTGTTTCATGCTTGGGAAGTCAGGCCACATGGCCTAAGAGTGTTATGCAGATTAAAGAATGGGAAAGGTGAGGCCATTGTATCAAGGAAAGGTAGGGAAACAGACCAATCATGAGTAGTGTAGTAGTAATAGTAGTAGCCTTAGTCATTCGTAGATCTCTTTTTACATGGATATAGGACATGCCAAAGTATTTACAAATTTAGATAAATTTAAAATAACCTAATTCGTATACACATATATTTACAGACTTCTAGTTAGAGACAAACATTAGATTTACTCTTGGTATACAATACTTTTTTACAAATAACTTAATAAATAATGTCATGCCACATTGTTCACTCATATCTCACTATCAGTCACTGCACACACTATGCACAGGCATTGTTTCATCACACTTCACTAATTACACACATGCACACACACACAGGTGATCTCTGGCCCATTTGCTGTCCCGAAAAACTGAGTCAGCATCCCTCCATAATGAGCGAGATTTGAGCTCAGAAAGAGGAAGAGGTGTTACCATTGTGCTATGCATAGCTTGGGGGTAAGTATTTCTAGAAAGGAAAAAAACATAAAGTGAAGGTGATATGTGGAATGTTGGATATTTTATAATCATTATTATTATTATTTATATGTGTAACATTTTTTATCAAACCCCTACTATGTTTTAGCTAAGTAATCCTTCAGTGTATAAAATGTATTGCATAACAGGTGCTTTTTTGCTGCCTTTTTAAATAAGTGTATTTTTGTGAGTTCTTTAGTCTCTTTTGGTAATTTATTGTACAGTTTTATTCCTTGGTAGAAAATGCTGTTTTGAGTTTTATGTGAGGCGCTAACAGATTAATTCACCAAGTCGAAGAGGCCTCTGCGTACATCTTCAGTCTGTAACGTGTTTGAAAAGCAAACGAAATGGTAATTAACGCGAGAGACTGCCCAGAAAGCATTTGCCATGCACAGAATGCACACAGAAGAAGTAAAAGCCAGGAAAACTACGTAACAGAGTACGAAATCTGTTGCCTTACGCCTTACCAGGAAGGATGTTAACAGTCGACTGTGAAAGTAAAAAGGAGTTTATACAAGTGAGGTGTCAGGACGGCATTACTAATTGCCTGAGATTTCTCATGATAGCGGTGCGCAGGTAAGCCTAGTTAGGAGAAGCAGTTTGAGAAGCGGCGGAAAGTATCACCCAGCTGAACGTATTAGGATTCGGGGAATCGTCAGTACAGTTGCAAAGACAGAGGGAATTGTAAACCTCGAATTACAAACGAGAAACGGAATGCAAGTGAGGCATCGTTTCCAAGTAATAGGGGAAGATGTGGATCTCCCATTTGATGGGGTAGTGGACAGACACTTTTTCAAAGAACATGGAGTCGTAATTACTTATGCCTTTGGAACCTTGTGGATCTGTGCAGAACGGATCAGAATGAAGGCAGAGCAAGGGTGTGAGCTCCACCCAGTGCAGATCGGTATTAGAAGTCGGAAACTTGCTAATACGGTAGTGCAGGTACTTGTAAGAGAAAGCTCTTTCAGATAAATCTTAGATGTGGAGAGAAAAAGCATGTGAGGAAAGGAAGACAGAGTCACAGGTTGAGCTCCGAATAGTACATTAGGCAAAACAAGAATCGTATGGAAAGGCGAGGGTGAATAGTGACAGAATCTGTTGGAACGCAACAGAGGCAGGCTACACACAATGACGGAGAGAAGCATGGAGAGTGCATACAAATTGTTTCAGTATTAAAAATAGGAATCCAGGAGAAACCGGTGTGTCGAATAAATATGAAGGGTAATGGAATGAGAGAGGCTATCATTCTGAAACAGTAAATCACCAAGGGCGCATATTTGCATGAGGCATCAGTGAAATTGGGATCAGAAGAATGCCTAACAAGTGTGCTGAACACTACTGAAGAGGGTGTGTGAGCAGACTGCCCACGGGTGGTAGCAGAAGCAGTTCTGGAGAGAACATTGTTGTGGCAATAGTTCAGTGTGAACCGTGTCAGTAAAAAGAAGCCACAGCTGAAATCAAGACTAAGTGTTCTAAAGGAGAACATCTGCATGAATCATCTGGATGTTGGGGAGCAGGCAGCAGTCATAGAGTCATGCACCATGTACAGCGACGTTTTCCGTTTGCCTCGAGACATGTTATCTTACACAAATAGTATCAGGCACGAAACTAAATTGCTACCAGAAGTAGAATATAGGGTGACATGTTCGCGACCCTACAGAATACAGCAAGCACAAAAGATGATGCTCTAGAAGAAAATTGAAAAGATGACATTATAGTACCAAGTAAAAGTGGTTGGAATTTTCCATCGATTTTAATTCCGAAAAAATGGATTCCATTAGAAAAGAAAAGTGGCGAATAGTCGCTCTCTATAGGCGACTTAATGAGATCTGTTTAAATTAAGTGCATCCCTTGCCAGGAACAGAAGAACTTCTTGCTCGTCTAGAGAAGGCAAAGTACTTCTCGACCCTCGATTTAGCGAAGAGCTATTACCAAGCCTTATTAGGCAAACTGAATTGAGAAAAGACGGATTTCAGTGCGCAGTAAGTGCTTTAGGAGTACAAACGGATGCCTTTGGGTCTTAAATCAGTTCCTTGTACATTTCAGAACTTAATGAACTCCATTTTGATACGGCTCAAAGGTGACAAATTCTTCATCTATTTGGATGACGTGCTAATATTTGGTTCCTCCGTAAACGAATATAATGTGCAGCTGGCAGACGTATTCGAAAGCTCTAGACTCCATAATTTAAAGCTTCAAGTAGACTAGTGCAAGTTTTTGCGAAAGGAAGTGTGCTATGTGGCCCCAGGGTTTGAGGTCAGATCCACAGACGGTCAGGGTGATAAAGAAGTATCCACAGCCCAACACAGTGAAACAATTAAAGGTGTATTTAGGCCTTGTGGGATACTACTGACATTTTATTAGCAACTTCAACAAAATCACGGAGCTGCTACATGAATTACTAAAGAAAGAAGTGCCTTACACCTGGGGTGTCGAACAAGCAAACGGTTTTCAGCATTTGGAAGAGAAGGCTACGAAGGCTGTCCCGGCGTAATAATTGATAATATTCTTCTCGGGTATGCAGCCGGATCATAACGTCTTCATGGCACAATATTTCCGCGGTCCAACTGGCCGCTATCTTCAGGTGAGAGTGCTGGTGCACAATCTCGCCGGAACTGACTTCCTAGCGCAAGCTGCGGCCCCTATATAGGCCGCAGAAGACCCACAACACGTGCACGAGAAGGTGCTGTAACTGCCCTCTAGCGCAGTAAACATACCGCGCCGCCAGTGGTGGAAATAGGCGAAATCGAGATATCGCTGTCAAAAATTAAAAAATTTCTTAAGACTTGGGACCCGGTGTTATCTGACATCAAAAAACAATGGTCTGTGTTTCGATCGTCGGAATAAAAAAAAATTTCAGTTCCGGCGAGATCGTGCACCAGCACTCTCACCTGAAGATGGCGGCCAGTTGGACCGCGGAAATATTGTGTCATGAAGACGTTATGATCCGGATGCATACCCGAGAAGAATATTATCATTTGGAAGGGAAGCTGATCAGTCCGCCTATACTAAAGACTTTGAAAAGGACTTCATAATCACCAGGGATGCTAGCCAGTCAATATTGTAGCTGTTTTAAGGCAAGAAAAAGTAGGAAGTGACTTACCTGTCACATACACCTCAAGGATACTGAACAAGGTAGAGGGTAATGTTGGCCACCTGTTGGGCAGCGAAATATTTTAGACCTATGTATCTGTGAGAAAAAAAAGTGTGTGAATTCCTAAGATACCAAACTGCTGAGGCCATCGGTCCCTAGACTTACACACTACTTAAACTAACTTAAATTAAGTTAGGCTAAGAACAATACACACACCCATGCCCGAGGGGGGACTCGAACCTCCGGCTGGAGGGGCCGCACAATCCGTGACATGGCGCCTCAAACCGTGCGGCCACTCTGCGCGACTCCTGGGAGAAATTTCCTGATCTGCACCGACCACAAACACCTAACATGGGTAGGGATGCATATCGGATCCATCATCCAAATTGATGAAATTTACGTCAAAGCTGGAGGAATATGATTATCAGATCCTGTAAAAGAGTAGCAAACGAAATTAAGTCGCCATTGCACTCTCGCGAGTGAGAGAGGTCAGGGCAGCCGGTGCGCCACCGAAAGGCGGCAGACAGTAGCTTTAGTCAAGACACGGTGGAAACAGAAGCTGTGGATGGTGCAGGTCAGGGACCAAGAGGCAGGCGACGACAGCAAGGCTGTTAGCGCATGCTAGCAAGCAGAAGGCGTGCCCAACAAGGACACAGGACTCAAAACAGCTGATCTGAAAACAGTAAAAGCTATGATTCAGGAATGCGAAAACTACATGAAGGATACTGAAAAGTATATCCGGAAACAACAGACAACTGAGTCGAGGAATGTGGAAGAAATACGTGTGACAGAAAAAGCCGCAGTACTAGAACAGTTTCACAATTCTCCCATTGGAGGACACGAGGGCATAGGAAGAACCTATGAGCTAAGAACGAAGTACTGAGTAGGAAATGATATGAAGAAAAAATAAAAGAATACATAAGGAAATGTGAAAGCTGTCAAAAGACAAAAGTGCAAAATGATGGGTGGGTCACCGCTTCTTTCCCAAAGCTGGTAGCAGGTGATGCTCCCCAAACGATCAGTAATACCGTACATTGACAGTCTGCCGTGGAGGAACGTAATGCGTTAGGATAACACCATCACAGTCGTACACCAGAATCACCATAACAGACCGCTCCATTCGTACCATTTGAGGAGAGTGTACAATGAGGTAGATTACATAAGTGATGAAGTCCATACAAAGTGGTACAACAAGGGGACCTAACGTTGTGATCTGTCTGAAACGGAGTAAACATCTCACAATGCATGCAAAACGACTGAAGGATTTTTTATAATTCTAAATATCGGCGTTACACTGCTTTGTCTGTATTATTCTACTGCTCACACACCAGATGAGAACTGTACACACAAGTAACGAAGTTCCAGTTGTCGCCTAGACTGTATTATGACAATACCGGTGGAGTAAAAATTTACACTGTAACGTCTAAAACTGTGGGTTGTTTTAATTTGATGGAACTGAGAAAGAAATTTGAATGCGCTGGGGTTCTCACTAGCTGAGTAATTGGATACTGTAAAGACAGGTTAGCATTGCTGAACATGAATGCAACAGAGTGTAACAGTGTGAAACGTGGGTTAAAATGGCATGTAGGGAAAACAAAAAAGGCACAGGGACTGATTGGGCAGTTGGCACGAGATGAAGCCCGAATAAAAAAACAGGAATCTTAAACTTTGTGGGCGAGATCAGTAAGATTACGTTCGGAAAACTTGACGAAGATGACGCCACGTATTTCAAGGTGAAGGCAGATGACTTAGAGAGGGAACAGAAACACCTACTTTTATTTTCTAAGGGGCAAATGACAATGTTTAAAGCAACCTTGACTAGTTTTAATCAAACAGTAAACTAATACAGGAAAATGAAGAAATTTTCACTCATGGAATGAAGCAATTAAGCCGGCACATAGACGAATTTGAGAACAGTATGCGCCCCGTGTCAACGCTGATTTAACCAGCCGCCCATTGCTGGTCAGCCCCAGTTGGGTTGGAGACTTCATCAGCATAAGTACTGAGTAATAGCAAGACGATACTTAGCCTGCATTATGAAAGTGGTAATACAGAGTAAAATACTTGTTGTAGGAGTACAGGAAGCACAGGAATGAAGTTACATTATGTTTTATCCCTTAATAGAAATAAAGTTTTGTATTAATTAGAAAGTGTTTTGTACAGAAGATTTTGATTCTTGCCACTGGCCATAGCAACCTCTCTCCAACTTTGTTCATGTCTGTGCTGACTCCCACAGTAGCCAACACAACAGCCCCAATAGACAAAGGCATTACCACCATCTGTCATGACAGAAGTTGTGTAGATATCATGCTCTGAGGCACAGGAAAGATAAAATTTTTAGGTAAATGTTGTGGTTATATGGCTCAGATGGCGTTACAGTCTGAACAGGTAATATGAACAAATGTCCCCAATAATGCAACTGTGCCAGATTTAAGTATGGAAACAGATTGCTGCATAGTGTATAATGAGAGGAAGAATATAAGTTAACTTAAGCTGAAACTAACCAATACAACCTGCAAATAGGCAATTAGATCATCTACCAGCTGCTAGACATAAGTTAATGGAGCTACAAAGTGAGACTGAATACCAGGAAAGAAGTCATTTCTCTTTCTGGAGTTCCATGGGTTCTGGTGTAGTAATTATACTAATATTATGTTGTCTATGCAGATATTGTAAATGTTGCCTAGACTGTTTTGAATTTGTGTCTAAAACAATTGGTAGTGATTGTTATAGAAAAATATTTGTTAAAAGTACTATTATAGATTAGTGCCCGGAAAGGGATATAGTCAAAATCTCACCTAGAGGTCTAGAGACAGTGACGAGACATGTTAGAAGTAAAGTTAGGATTCAAGTTTATCAGAGTGTTAAGACAAAACTGGACAAACGCTTAAGAATGATAACATTTGTAGATAGAGTGAAAAAACTAGTGTGAAATGCTTCCTCTTTAAGTACTAAAATTGTAATTGTATTACATAGTTTACATCAATGTATCAAGTGTAAATCATCGTAAAGTTGATTGTAAAGTAGTATTTATACCCATCCTACCAGAAAAGAGAATTGATAGGTTAATACAAAATGTATTTTTATTCCATATGTAACAATGACATGAGTGTGAAATTTGAAAATGCAAATGTTTCTCTTACAGGAAAAGATTTATTTATATATATTCCTGTCATGGACAGTTGCAAAGCAATTATGTGCATCTTTTGAACATTACCGAAAAGCGATTGTGTATATTTCCCCATGAATGGAATAAAATTTGTGAAAAACCTTGTATAAAAATTTGTTGTCGCTGAGGACAGTTACTTTTATGTTTTAGGCAGCGAGTTCTAATTACTGCAGAAGGAAGTACACTTTCCTTAGTGGTAAAACATTGACTACCAGCTGTGAAAATTACTTTGACAATTTTTGTTTGAGCTAAAATTATGCAATATTTTGTAATGGTTGGTGATGGTTGTGGTTTTATAAAGATATGCAATACATGTGGAATGCAATAGATTTTGATGTGGGATACGATAAAAGACTGACATCAAGAAAGGAAGAATCTAGACATCATATACGACACGAAATGCAAATATAGACTTCATATGCGATAGACAATGCGATGCAATGTGGCAAGAGATAACGAGAACTCAGCATCTGGGTGAGGTTTTGACACAGTGCCACGCAGTTTTCACACAAAATAACACAGAGGAAACCCACTGAAACCGAAATTCACCACGCAACCCCTCGGCAACAGATGGCCAGGAGTTGTAAAACATGTTAGACTAGTCCAATATTATCTTTCTTAGAAGCCCTGCAGTGTAGCAAGGATCCATGTTACATCACAGCGAAGCAGCATGCTCCCTGAGTAGTAAATAGACTTTCACTTATAGATATCAGTAACATTCGAACCATGAATGACAATAAAAAGTCATGCTTTTAAGAAATAGGGAAATATGTTCCTCTTCTCATGGAGAAGAGGATAAGGACAAAATTTTGTCAAATTCACATGAGATTCCGTCGGTGCAAGAAATTTCAGATTTCACAGTAAAAACACATTGCAGAAGTGCATTCAGATCGTCAGGTGTCAGATGAAAGTGAACTGAGTGAAAGGCACTGCACTGTATCGGCAGACAGTGTACCTGGAGCAAGTGACGGTCAATTGCTTAGTGAAAGTACTGTGGTAAATGTTACCGATAAGCATGATGTGTTGCTGAAGTATCTGAGAGAATCTCAGAAAACTTTAAAAGTAATCAAATATTGTACCGACAAGGCCAGTCAAGAAATTGATAAGCAGGCTATCGAAATTGAGAAAACTAGTCTTAAAATTGATAAAATAAAAGATGGAATTCGCTTAGAAATCTGAACATCGTTAAAGAAATTTGAAGAGAAGTAAAAATTAGTAACTGTTGCTATATCAGCAGACGTATCTAATAGTAAAGAAATAATTGAAGCAATAAACTTCAAGTGACTGTTATAGAAATTAGTGATGTTAAGTTTATTGCAGATAGTGATCTTCAGTTAATAAAGGAGGAAGAATGAAATGAGAATTGTCAAGTTTCGCAGAAACAGCAAGGCTTCAAAGTAAAAAAGGTTTGTAAAGCTCCATTTTATGTAAAAGTTAACAATGATCATGTCAAAAATCAAATGTAATGAGGATGCAAGAAAACTTCCTTTTGATTGAGAGTTTCATGGTAAAATCAAGAGTAGTTCAGTTGCTGGCATATATTTGATGGCTATTTCCAACAATAACGTTTATGTAGCCGTACAGGGAGTACTGAAAAGCGAAGAGTTATGCAAATATGGTATGACATGCAGCTACCAGAAATTTATGTGAGGGCAACACAAAATCACAAGTGCAAAATCACGACAGGAGACTGATGGTTTGCATCTTAAGTTTTGATGGGATCTAATCATGGACATTAATGAGTAAAGGACTGCTCAGAGTAAAATTGAGGAGAGTAAGGCGAAAATGGTCTTAGAAAATAACACTTCCTGAGGCACATGAAAACAATCTCAATAAAGCACATTGACATTACTTAGACATTATAAATATGGGGAAGGGAGTTGTAGTGATGAGTCATAGGACCTTAATACTTTAGAAAATGGAAGGACAATAAATCTTAAAATAAAGAAAATATGAAAGAGAAACAAAAGGTAACTCAAAGTTATGACAACTGATACCTGACGTCATATCAGTGCATTTAATGAATTGATACACCAAATGAGACTGCAAATAGAAAATGAGGAAAATAATCACAGTAATGAATGGTAAGGACTGGAAATGGAGTTATTGGAAAAACATGAGGAGAATAATATTTATATGGTGAAGACTGACTAGCATAGTAGTCAGCAATAAAACCTCAAGAGATGTGTACTTTACAAAATATGCAGCTGGCAGCCACAAGGTCGTGTTACTTCCATTTAGTTATATGCATCCCTAGGTATTCTTCCACCATTCTAAGTGTCTTTTGAAGTGTGACGCTAATTCTTCTTTGTCTCTATCTACCAAAAAACTAAGAGTAAAACAATACTCCAGAAGCCAGAATGAATGCTTAACAACTGAGTAGCTACTATATGCCACGTACAACTGTTTCTCTATAAAGTAAGAACCAAGAGTGGATGGTTTTTAATTGAATAAAGAAACAAGAGTCTCATAATCACTATTTATCAGATGTGACTAAATAACCTGTCTAGGCCAAAAAGTATTTGTTACAATGGTAGAAACTGCAGGAGAGCAGTGAGAAATGATTAACAGAATGAAGACTGCCTACACGTTTTAGATGTTGGATTGTGTGAGTCAGCCACTATAAAAGGAGATATTCTATCCTTTGGCGCAGTTACGAGTATCTATTAGTAATTTCTGTACTACTTGGCTGTCAAGTACTCATCTCTGAGGATTGAAATTTAATGTGATAGTTATTCCTGTCATCATCCACAATATTCTAATAAGTCAAACAGTTTTGATCAGTCTTTAAATGATGAGAGATTATTTATTTTCTTCAGGTTATAAACCCTATGTCACTGATTGTAAGTCTGGCAGAGATTCTTCAAGAAAGTTCAATATTTTGATACATTAGACCTCACCTCCCCACATAACCAGAATAATTCCTTTCTTCACATATATAAGAGCTACACCATCTCTCTTGTGACTTTGCCCCTGCAAGTGATAATGTAAAACTATTATTAATGAATTAAAGTTACATTGTGGAAGAGATTAATCCTGTATACGCTGAAAGAAATCAAAAAGCATTAACACCATTTCTGAAATGCATTGTCTGTCACATTGTTCATGCCTCATTCTTTCAAAACAGACTGCATGCAATGTCTGGAAGTGTAAACGAACTTCTAGAACAGTCGTCAATTAACGTCCTGCTGAGAGAAATACATCATAATATTTGCATCACTGGGTGCCAACTGTAATGTAACGCATCACTACAGAAACAAAGTATATAGAAATGTGCCTTGTTTCGATGGAGAATTGTAGGTCATTGCATGTGTTATTATCTTTTTTTTAATTAAATGTTACTACTACAGCTCATTCATAATTTTGATCACCAATAGGAGCCTGTTGGACAAACTATGTCAACTTAGTTCGAGAGGTCTGCAATAGGACATTTGATTTTACGAATTTCATGTATTTAAAGGTTTGACTAATATGGCTGTAATTATCGATTTGTACAGCATCTTGAGGCGCTGTTTTGAAAGACAGTAGAATGTAAGAACAAAATATATCTGAAATAAAGAAGAATCCATTTTCTTTTCAGCAGGTCAATGTCCAGATTTGTTTTGAAATGGAACAACACAGCTGTCAGCGTTTTTTTCTTTTTTTTTTTTTTGCATAAGTTCAGAAACATTTTGTTTGGTTCTTCTGCAGCTGTAGTTGATCCATGTGGGCACATAATCGGAATGTACCTTCTTTTACATTCTAGTGTCATTGTACTTCCTGTGTAAAGCCAGATTTCTACATACAGCAAAAGTGAGGCCACTAGGGTGGCGTCACGGAAGTTCCATGGGAAGCCTCAAATTCCTGTGGCGCCATTCAAGTGTCGCCGATTTTGGCCATGCCACAATAGCTAAAGACACTTTAACTCTGTGATGCCAGTTTCTTTCTCTCACCATCGGTTATCCCCAGAAGCAAAACAAGCAGCCGCCTTTTTGGTATCACTGCTTGTGAAGCTAACTGCTGTATTTAGTGGTTTCCGTATCTATACTTGTGTATTACGAAAATATACAGTTTCAATGACGCACCACTCTCTAAAAAAACGTCGTTTTTTATGGTATTTTGTGCTACAGTCGTGGGAAGTGGGGTTCGGTATATAAAACCTTTATAAACACATAATTGTTGTGGTGAAAGATGGGTGACGGTATATGATGTTTCTATTTATGATGCCTGGATGAATTTCTGTGAGTAAGAAAGTGTCATTGAGTAATTAGTCAAAGGTGATTTGGGGTTTCACAGTGGCTCACTTAACTCTAAAAATGGTGAAAATTAATACAGTACTTGCAGTATCTTCAGATTCTGGTACTGGCAACTTCAGTGCTTTTAAACACTTGTTCAGTAAATTTGAGGAAAGATGTAAGAAGGTTCCTGGTGGCAATATAACTTCAGATTGAGTGTAGCTTTTAATAAAGAAAATAAACTATGTTACAGTGTCTTTCAGTGCATTTTCACGAAGCATAACCTCATAATCCATTATACATTGACTTTAACATTCCCTCGAATTTAAATGAGTCTCCAGAACACTGTCAATAGCATCCAACACATCACACGACAATGTTCTCGACGAAGTAGTGTTAATGGAATATTTAAAAATAGAGCTCGATACATACCTCAACAAGAACTCGAAATCTACTTTTGTTCTCATAAATTGGTTCAAGAATGGACAGCCTCTACATTGAACAGCTCCATGAGTTCTGTACTTCAGTAATGAATTCGGAAACGTACAAAATAGAAGTTCTGATAATGTACAGATTGACAACAGGCAAACCTTTTCCAATTTCGTTAAATAAAGTGAGAAAACATGAGGAAGACATAGTAGAAACAACTACAATTTCATTGTATGTAGAAATTTCAATATTAATTTTATTTTGGATAGCATTAATCAAGGGTACTTACGGTTACTGATGTCCACCTTTGGTTTGATGCCCACAGTACCATTCCCAACAATGGCCCAGCATTACTGAATGCAACAGCAACTGATAATTTATTTTTAAATCCAACTGGCTTTTATGAACTAGAAGTGAGCTGTGACTTTTCATGCTTTCCCGACGGATCTGTTGCAAATACGCTTCTCGGGTTTGCCGCCGGATCGTATTGTGTAAATCATACAATATTTCTTCGATCTTCATCAGTCGCGCCTTGTAGCAGTGACAGCAGCAGCTACCACCACCTGATGATGTCGAGCAGTTGCATCGAAGAAATATTGTACGATTTACACAATACGATCCGGCGGCAAACCCGAGAAGCGTATTTGCAGTAGAAGTGAGCTCTTAATTAATTTTTTCTGAGTGATACTCAAATGCCATCAATAAAGCAATGCCTCAAGTCTGATTTAACTAAGAACGGAAATTTACAGTTTCACAGAATCACAAATACTCACTCAGTCATGCTAAGTGGAGAGAATTCACTGGATGAACACTGCCAAGAACAGACATTACATGAAAGATTTCTTTTCTAAGAGCATTCTTTCAATATTATAAATGCAGGTTTCCTTTATAAAGGATTATGGATAATTGCAATTGTCTATAACAGTTCTGGATGAGCAGCAACATGTCAAATACAGGTACTGTTAGTCTGGCCTGTCTATTGCTGATGCTCTAATCATGGAATGCTTCTTGTTAATATTTGATTCAATGTCCTTTCAAGCAGGGCTGAAATGCAAGCTGCTGTCTCTGTTCACGAGATATTTCACAGGAACATACTGAACAAGAAAAACAGCTTCCATCTCAGCTCTGTTTTGGTTGATGTAATATCAAACAATCACTGTGTGTTCCCTGATTAGGGCACTGACCTCTGAGTAGGCTATGGCACTATTGTAGTTACTTGGTGATTCAAGATATTATTGTGCTTAGATTTTGAGTATTCTAGACAGTGACACGTCTGAATTATGAAAGAAACGTTTGTAAAATGTGTGAAGAATATTGTTCTATAGTAAATGTCTATGATACACAGAATAAAATGGTTATCTGCATCTATTTGTCTACTCTGAAGATCATACTTAAGTTTCTGCAGAGGGTTCACTGAACCACTTTCACACTATTTATCATCGCTCCACCCTCAGTATGGCGTGTGCATAGAACAAACACATAAATCTTTCTGTGCAAGCACTAATTTATCTTATTATTGTTTTTCCCTTATGGGCCTAATAGGACCACATGAAGCAGACTCCATCAATGTCACTTTTGATGGTTGGCCTTCCTTTGTGTCCAAATTTGTTTCACCCCTTCAGAATGAAGTCTATTTCATCAGACCACAGTGTTCCAGTCTGTTTTCTAATTTCCCTCTGACCAACTTTCCAGGGAAATATCTTTTGCCTGAATAGTTTTCCGTCTGTAACGTCTGCCTGAGTTACACTGGCTATTTTAAGATCCTCCTTAACCACAGCGATCCATTTAATTTGCTCAGTTTTGGCCTTACTTCCGTTTTTGTAGAATTCTATTTGTTAACAAAATATTGTCATATTCCAAAGAGAACGTTAGTGATTGGAAATTCGTGAAAAGATCTCGCCACAACTAGAAATGCATAACCATAAACATATTCATTGCCTTGTGAATATTATTTCTACAAACAACTTACTATAGAGGAATCTCGTAATCTCAAACGTAATTGGTGTTACCTTACAAAGCTAATCCCAGTTTCCTTCTTTTGAAGGTAAGGACGTAAGTGCAAAGAAATTGTCGTTGTTCTTCAGTGAAACAACGAAAATAATACTAATGACGGCCTAATATTGGTGGAATAGTGGTTATTGGTACTTAGTTGTGCGCAAGAGATCGATTGCACATATTCTTACGAAATAGCCATCTTTTTTTAGTATCCGTCGTGGTCTTCATGAAGAAACAACCTTGTGATTCTGCTTGCATGATTTCAAAAAATATAAATCATGGCTACTGAAGGAGGTTTGATTTATCTAATTTCCGGTAAAAAATTATCAGTCTTTGTTATAAACAGAGAAATCTTTCATGTGAATTACACACCATTTTCTGTACTATACAGATCACTGAGATTAAATGTAACAAGAAAGATCCGTCGATGAGCATCCTTCACTTGCTTAAAGGCTAAACCGTTTTGCAAATGAAAGAGAAAGGTGTGAATTACCAGGAAATAAGTGCAAACTTAAATGAGGCTACAAGGCTAAATCTACAAGTTAAATTTTCAGAGAACACAAGGGAAGACGAACCAATTCTCTCAAAATTCCGAGAGTTCATCTGCCAGGTAAGTTCTTAACAATTATAAAGAAGCTGGATTGTAGGTACATTTTCGAGTGCAAACAAAATCTCACCTAGAAGAAATATTTACTTGGAATGTAAAAAGCGATTTTAGTAACCCCAAAACTTGGCAATGCGTGAAGATAATACGAAAATCTTTAACGAAGAATTCCAGAATACAGTCTCAGCTTCACTTTCAATAAGCTGGTATACAGCGTAACCAGCTCTCTGGAAATAAATATGTTTGTATTCTCCTTCGTATCCTTGTTATTAAAATCATTCAGTTGTGACCATGTACCTTCGTATTTCAAACACATTAACACATAGCCACAACTGTAATTGATTGTACAGTTATTTCGCTGATGTAAGTGAGAGGAGAAGCAGTATCATCAAAAATGAAATGAATTGATCGTGTTCAGTCAGAAACTAGAAAGCGAGCTCTTCCCATCGACTAAATTTGTTTTTTTGTGTGTTATATCTTTGGTCCAGGTACTGGAAGGGATGAAGTCGCGGAGTCCACGCCCACCAGGAGCGTCAAAATTTTATGCAAATTTTGAGTATCGTTCAGTAGTTTGTAGCGTTTAAAAAGGAACTGAGAATTTGCCTTATAGAATGAAAGGTAACACTGTTTCTTTTTTCGATTCAATTGTTTTTACTGCGTAGGAAAGTTACATCAGAGCGAGACTGAGTGAAAACTTTATGAGCTTGTATGTTGTTTGATATACGATTGTGATACAACCATCGCACCTGTTAGTTATATTTGTTTTCGCTTCTTTCTATCATCATCTATAAAGAATAAGCCCGTTGATTGTTTTCAACTGTTACGAAACGCTTCATTAAAATTAAGTATTTATATATAGTAGAACAAACCATTAAATGAGTTTTTTTATACTTTTTCTGACAGTAACCGCATAACAAAACAATAATTTCAGACGTGACAACTTTTTCTGTTTTAGGTTACGAAAGATTTTTAATAACGGATGATTTTTATTGTGTATATTAAGCTCCATACACGCAACAGTTCCTCTTAATTGTATCGTGTCTGCATTTGGACCACATAGTGTATAGTGTAAGTACCTGTGCACCTTTCCTGCAATGCACATCAATGTTATTGATAAACTTGGACATTGTAATATTAGTTTATTATTTTTAATTTTGACACACCTCTAGTAAAATGGTTTTTCCAAAAAAGTAGAGGTATGTTTAGTACTTGCATTTCTTGTGTAATTAGACAAACATGAAATAATGTAGTTCTGATTTGGAAATAAAGCTGCATGAATTTGCAAAAAAACCAATTTTCTTTTACTGTTAGAAGTCAGACTCCTGAAAGTGGACCTGTTTCTCCAGGAACTAAGGTATTCTGCAATTTCTAGCGGAACAGAATGATTGGATTAAAGTTACTTTGCTGTCAACCTCTAAATATTATTAAATCCTTTTTAGAATAGTGCTTATATACCTCTTGTGAATGTATTGGCAAAGTAACATTTTTAAATTTGCGTGATGAACATGATGTGTGTATTTGATGCAGTAGTAAGTTATCCACACGTAAATACTGTTTGATGACAAGGTGCAAAACATGCAGAATTGTAGTTGTTGTGTATCTGTTATTGATGGTTAAGTCATCTCCGTACTTTTCACAACAAAAAAATTCTAGAAAAATATTTAGACATAGCCAAAGGTTGATACGCCAACATAAAAGTAATAGGCATGTATACGAGATTTCCTAGATTATGTACCATCAACAGGTGTGGCTACAGTGACATCATTTCAGTACAAACCTCTGTCTCTGATACTATTTCAAAAGCTAGCTAAATGTAAAACTGATCACTTTTACACAATTATGTGAATAAATGATGTCATTAAATGTTAACAATGGTGGATTCGTGGTAGTACTTACACCACCATCCAATGTATGGGTATTTAGTTTATCAGAGTAGTAATTGCAAAACTTTTTAAGTGAACATTATTTTGAGGAAGTTCTGTTTATGCCAGTTGCATTCTAACAATCAGTGTTTAATAAGTATCCACAATGGATTTCATGGTGCATTTAGATGTGGTTTGCTGTACATTTTAGTGCATGGATTACATTAAGAAAGGAGGACTGCTGAACAGATCGTATGTTTTTGAGCACTTATTATAGATGATTCAAAGTGCTACTTTGTTCCTAATAAATATTTTGCTACAAGATGCGGCTCATGTAATCTAGTTTTATTTGCTAGATATGGATGTCAGTTGTTCAGCATGAAGTAGGGAATTAAAAACCAAAGTGGAGTTAAATTGATATTTGGAACCTCAGAAATGTAAATCTGAGCATAGTGTAGAGTATTTTTATACTGCAGATAGGTTCACTAAAATTTCCGAGCTCATGAAAGTTAGAAATACTGTTGGAAAACAAGAATAAATTTGTGGTGTTTCTTGGTGAACAACACATGTCCATAATTTTGTTGAATAATAGCAGTGGTAATGTACTATTGCAGCGTAACAACATGAATTTTTCGTGTCTTAACAGTGCTGCACTTACATAGTTTGTGTAGTATTACCAAAACCTTGTAACTGAAAAATGGTTTACGGCAGTTAAGTGTAATTACTCATTCTCATTAACCAGTTCAAAATCATGGAGTCATTGCGCAGAATTTCATTGTCATAATTGTTGCAAGAAACCCATTAAAAATAGTTAAAGACAATATGCAGAGCAAGAACATATCCTCCATTAAAATGTGACCTATGTTTGGCGTCTTTCGCAGTTGACTCATGGGAGTGAAAGTCACTCGATAGCATTATTGGTGCTTTGCTAAACAAAGCGTTAGTCAGTTGAACGTGGTCTTCTTTAATTATTTCAGACTGACGCAAGGATGATTCCTTTGAAAAAGCCACAACTGATTTTTGCTCCTGTCATTTCCAAGTACAGTCTAATTTTCTATTTGTGAATCACTTTGTCAGTGGGTTGTTGAACCCTATCCTTCCAGGATATTACAAAGGGTTTTATACTTTTGTCTTTGTACTACTCGTGTGTAAAATGAGTGGTCTTCTAATGGCTAGAAGCTTTTCGTAATGATTTTTGCAAATGGGAAGTAAGTTGAACAATGGTGACAGCTAAAAACTGTGGGCAGGATTGTAATTTGAAGTTGAATGTCTCTCAACTATGAGTTATGCTATCCAAGCACGTCATGGAGCTACTCAGACTGTCAACTTGCAATCAGTTCCCCATTCAAATTCTAGATGCTCTCCCATAATGCTGTGAGTTTACTGCACATGAGAGAAAAGGTGTTGCAAGAGTTGATCTTAACCACTGCTACAGGAATTGCAGAGTTATTTGTGTTCTTTGGCAAAGTATGGACTATGATTAACACATGTGAAAAAGCCAAACTGTGAGCCAAACCGACACTTGGAACATTGAGCCGATTTGTGAAATGTGGCCACATAGTGTAAGTTGTAGTCTGCAGTCCACAAAGGCAGTCATGTGGTCTGAGTGCATATTTAGTTTGTTAGATATTTTAGCATTTGCCAAAGTGGACCCCCATGTTTTCATTTAATTGGTTTTCTACATTGTTTTGCCACTTTAAGCACTAAGACTGACTGCCCATCAGTTTTATTAATGTTTAGTTGAATATTCAATAATAATCCTCTAAGTTCCTCTGGAAAGTTGAATTGTTGAGAAAGTTTTGACAGGTGAGTGTTATTACTTGCCCGGGTGTCTCCTAGTCTCCTTCAAGCCCCCCACCCGTATATATCTCTCTCTCTCTCTCTCTCTCTCTCTCTCTCTCTCTCTCTCTCTCTCTCTCTCTCTCCCTCCCCCCCCCCCCCCCATCTCCCTCCCTCCTCCTCTCATGACAAATACAGTAATTTTAACGTTTTGAATAATTTGTTTGTATAACACAGGTTTCTAAATTTTAGATACAGTATTTAGCATTTGCATGGTTTGTAAGTACTGCATGATGTAAACATATTTTCTTCTTTTACTTGGTATTTTGCAAAATGAACCTCATTTTGGCATACAGTTCTAATAGTTTCAGAAGGTGTATATGAATGAATGCTAACATTTCTTACCTAATGCAGTAATGTGGAAGTTCATGTTTGCAATGATTTACAGTTATTTATCACACTTGGATTGCTGATCACAGAAACAACCAGAAATAAGCAAGTAAGGGCTATGAAAGAATAAAAATGATAGTTACGAAGCATAAATTTCTGGATTCTTGGAGTTTCACTTAGAGTAGGCTAAGTAAAACCATTTCCCACCTAAGACAATTTGCGCTTCTGCTTTTGTACAATAAACATACTCAAGTTCACACACACACACACACACACACACACACGCACAGTTAAACTGCTGCAGTAAATTAAGAAAATTAAAGATATCGAACTAGGCATTGGAAGCATCTGTGTTGTTAAAGGATGTTCTGTAATTCCAAACAAGTGAAACTTAATGGAATGTTCACAGTGCTTCAGACAAATACATCAAGGATTTAATAGGGCATTTACTGCCATGCATGTGTGGTGCATTGAGAAAATGGACTTGCGAGATTTGTTGTCTATATTGATGCTATATTTCCACAAACCATAATCTTCTATTAATACTAGTTATGTACTGTGTGAAATGTTTTTAGTGCTTCTCCTCCTAGAATCATTTGAAGCAGATTTTGTGCATCATAGCTGCAGACCTACTGCTAAAAGATGTCCTATTCATTCTTTTAGAATGATGGTGCCCTGAATTTCATGTAATTTTATTGGTTCGTTAATAAAAGGCACACCTTCTTTAGCAGCCACAATTTTCATGTTTGAGAATGTCACACATCGCTATTTCCATTTATATATGGAATTTCATATTATGTTCCAGTTCTTTATGTGTCTAAGTTAAGACAATATTTGTCAAGCAGCTTACTTGGTTTGCTACTTCATGATAACAATAGACCACTTCTCAACTTATTGAATACTAACAAATCATTCCAATTGGAAGAGAAATGAAGAAATATTGAATACTAACAAATCATTCCAATTGGAAGAGAAATGAAGAAAACAGTTCTCACTTTTCTATTAGCTTCATTTTTTGTTTGCCTGACTCAGTTAAATTTTATTTATTTATTCAGTTACATTTTTAAGGATTGTGTATTTTCAGTTCATTTCATTTTATGTACTGAATAACTAATGATCCATAAATAGCTGCTCTAGTGAGTGAACTTACCATAAAAATAAATTTTTTGTATTGTTTAATCTTTCCTTCATAAAGGTGTAGTATGAGAGTAGATTGCACAGACTTCATGAAATTTAATTTACTGTGTTAAGATGGTCTATAAAATAGCAGTCACAGCAGCTAAAAAGGGCGATTTTCGTTTGCTACAAATTTTCCGTATTACTCCATATGCCGAGAGGCTTGGAGCTGAAACCTGATAGATTTCTTACCATGCCAACCTTTCTTCAGTGGCGTTACACCTTTGAATATGACTCTACTGTGTGTAGGTTGTCATGGAAGTATATTGATGTTATTGCAACTAAATCATCATCATAGGTTTCTTGTGGACAGTGTTTATCTTACCAAGTTTATGTAGAAGTCTTCAATGATGATGCCACACTCATATTGACACAGGTGTATGTAATGCTGATTGGAAAGAAGTCAGTGTGGCAGCTCTGGAAGATGAGTATTATTGAAGTGAAATAAAGTTTTTATTTTGTATGTTGTTAAACACTTCATTGTTTTTTTATTTACATTTTGTTTTGCATGCTGTCATTGAACGGTACTTGCAAATGTCATATTGAGTCACAAATTCGAGGGCTGCATCTTTGCATAGAATATTCTTGTATTGTATACCAAAATTCACATACCATCTGACCTGTAACTATGACTGGCTGGTGTGAATAACTGCTCTGGAATATCCATAGACTAAGAACCAGCTGAATAATCGGTGATATTACATGCAGTATTAAGAGCATAAGTGATAACTGTCAAATTTAAAACTTTTTGCAAGGCATATGCACTGAATCCTGATGTATGACACATACAGAAAATTGTCTTATCAGTGCTGCATTGTATCACAGCCACTGTCCTGGTTCGTCATATTTCCTGTGTCGCATATCACCCCATGTCAAGCTATGGAACTTTACCATTGTCATGATTTCACATGATTTCAAAGGTATGTACACTACCAGAAAAAAATTTACAAAACCAAGGAGGAGTTGTGTGTCGTAAACAAAAGTTGGTAGGCATGTTTCTGCATCTGAAAAATGACATCTACTCAGATTTCATGCCAGTTGCATAAGAGCGACGATAGCAGCAACACCATGACTATGCAAATCAGGTTTGCTTTAAATACATGCTGTAACAGTCATGAGCATTCATTACCTCTGAGACTGTCATGATGAGTTGTTGATAGTTGAGAATGCTTTTTAAGTCGACAAAGATGCCATTGTTAACACTGATTTTTAATGAGCTCATGTAATAGGGCTAGGATAAGCTGGATGTTCCTTCTGCAATACTGCAGAAAGAATTGGGAGGAATGTAGCCACTACACATGACTACTGCAGTGGCAGTCGCGAGAATGTACAAACGGAAGAAGACCAGGCTCGAGACGGCCACATCTCAACACTGGGAGGGAAGACCATCATGTTCGGCTTATGGCTCTGGTGCATCGTACTGCATTTGCAGGAGCAATTTGAGCAGTTGGCACCACAGTGACACAATGAACTACTACTCATACAATTCGGTTAATACAGCCCTGAGTGCCGGCTGGTGTGGCCGTGCAGTTCTAGGCGCTTCAGTCTGGAACTACGTGATCGCTACGGTCGCAGGTTCAAATCCTGCCTCGGGCATGGATGTGTGTGATGTCCTTAGGTTAGTTAGGTTTAAGTAGTTCTAAGTTCTAGGGGACTGATGACATCAGAATTAAGTCCCATAGTGCTCAGAGACATTTGAACCATTTGAACAGCCCTGAGTTGGATGCCTTGTGCTGTGCATTCCACTGACCCCAAACCACTGCCATCTGCAACTTCAGTGGTGTCAAGGGAGAGCTCATTGGAGGGAAGGGTGGAGGTCTGTTGCATTTTCTGATGAAAGCTGGTTCTACCGCAGTACCATTGATGCCCATGTGTTGTTTAGGAGGAGGCCTGCAACCAACATGTCTGAATGCTAGACCACTTGACCTACAACTGGAGCTATGGTCTGAGGTACAATTTCATATGACAGCAGAAGCACTGTCTTGGTTATCCTATGCATCTGAGTGCAAATTTGTACGTCAGTCCGGTGATTCAACCTGTTGCAAGGAGTAGCATTTGAGGGGGTGTTTTCCAACAGCGTAACTCTCAGCCACATACTGCTGTTGTAAGACAATATGCTCTGCAGGGTATTGACAGTTGCCGTAGCCTGCTCAATTGCGCAGTCTGTCTGCAGTTCAGCACATATGAGACATCATCAGGCCACAATTCTAGCGTCATCCACAAACAGCATTAACTGTCCTATTGACTGACCAGGTGCAACAGGCATGGAACTCAATCCCACAAACTGACTCCAGCATCTGTACAACACAATGCATGCACATTTGCATTGAACATTCTGGTTGTTACACTGGGTATTAATTTACCAGCATTTCACATTTGCTATGGCTTATCTTCTACTGATGTCAGCCTGTGATATTGTAATGTTACTCACCTAGACAATTGTATCCCCAAAATTTCATTACTCTGCATTAACTATTTATTGATGGTGCAATTTTTTTCTCCTGGTGTAAGTCTTTCTAGAGATTGCTTGTCACACATCAAAGTTCTGGAGCACAGTTCACAGAAGTACCACGACACGAATGAATGTTAACCATAAAATACTTGTTTTAATAAAGCATGAAGTATAGGGGTGAAGCACAGGTTGAACAGTTAACAGCAATGAATGAGAATAAAAATGCAGAGCAGTTTATTCCATATTTCTGCTCAAAGGAAATTACGTTGAAGTAATGAGAATTAGTAGGCATAGGGATACAGGGAGATGAAGCAGCTTTAGGGATACTGGGAGATGAAGCAGCTTGCACGGGATAGAGTAGCATGGAGAGCTGCATCAAACCAGTCTCAGGACTGAAGACCACAACAACAGGGACAAAGAAAAACTATTTTGAAGAAGACAAAATAAGTCAGAAGATTGGGACAAAATATGGAAGTGGAAGATATTAATCTTAAGCAAAGTGAATGATAGAATCCACATACGTATTTCACAACGTGTGCTGTCTCCACTTGTATAGGGGGAGTGAGTTATAGTAATTAACTACATTGGTAAATTATTGGTCCAACTTTACAGCTGTTTATTATGTTTTCATAATATGCTACCAGTTTTCATTCATAGTTGTAGATTTGTAGCATCTCTGCAATTTTAAAAGAAAACGTCACAGCTTATCCCAAATAGTAATTTCATTTAAACCAAAACGGAACATCAGTACCTCAGACAAATGACTTTCCTCTTGGTCTGCTGATAGCTGTTGACTGAAGCATGTTCCAATACTATAGCTGGAAATATGTTTATGGAAGGGAATTAACAGTGTAAATAGTTGACATTAACGTCAGATAATTGTGGTAAGGAAGTGTGTGCCATGCCAACTGCATCATACCAGACCGACTGTTTTGAAGATAAATAATAGTCTTCTGCGTTGCATAGCCACTGGCTTGAAGCTGGGTGGATTAGCCTTCTCTCGCTACAGGCACTAAATGAGCCCCTAGTACAATCATGCTGGCAGGGCATTTGTCGTCATGTTAGCCATATAATAAATTATTTTACAGTTAGCCATATACTACATTATTTTACAGAATTTTGTATATCTTAAAACTGAAAGGTAAGGCACATCTGTAGCACTCTGCAATCGTGGAGTGCTAAGCAGTGTCCACCATATTAAAACATCTGTGTAACACAGATTCAGATCGCACAATTTCCACCAGCATCATAATCTAATGGAAACAGATTTACTGCTTGTTCCTTTCTAGTGTGATGGGTATTAATCTGCAAATATGTGCACCCCTTAATGCAAAGGGGCTGTGAATACAGATAGTAGCTTGTTGATCAATTGGCAAAGGACTATCCTACAATCTGAGAATATGAATCACAATGATTATATATGTCCGAGATCGTAGGGGTGTGCAGTAGCTAAATACACAATGCACTTTTATACCTCCCATACCTGTGATTTTCCGGAATGTACTTGTTTTGCTTCTTAACTTCCAACCTCGCAAATACATTGTGCCTGTACGAGCACATTCCAAAGCTCTATGCTTCCACACCACTGTTCCTTTCCCAGCGGGATTTTACAGGACCCTTTTACTGGTTTTGAAATGTTCTTGTTACTAAGCCTAACCCCATCCCTCCCCCCTCCTTTTTCTACTTCAGTGTGTACTTTATTTTTCTCTTTCCTTCTCTTTCCATATCTTGTTCTTATTTGTGCCATATTACAGCCACTTTAATGTCTTTATGAGTGCAGACTTTCTTTCTTTCTTTCTTTATCTTCTTTTTACAAAAGCCATGAAAAGCAAACATTTTATCTACAGATCTTTACTAACTTATACACTTTTCCATGTGTTTCAACCCATTCTGAAAACTTTTTTTTCCAGTCTGATGTTGGTAGTCCCATCTCAAAACATGATTTCAGAAGGATTCAGCAGCTTCTATAAGTGATGAAAATCACTGTCCACAATACGAGGGGACTCAAAGTTGTTTTGTTAGTTCGTTCTTGGTGCTCATGACACCCCCACCTATTGCAGCCCACACTTCCTTTCTGGGCTGCATTTCCTTCCCCATGCCCCTTCCTCCCAACCCTCACTCCTTCCCCACTACCCCTCCTCTCCGTCTCTCAGTGTTCTTAGTTGTGTCAGCCTGGCTATCCATCTGGTTTCTTGTATTCCTTGTGGGTTTTTTTCCCTTTTCATTTTCTCTTTTATTCTTTTTGGCATTTTGGTCCTCATTTGGGAATTGACCTTGACTGCTAAATTTTCTGTGTATAGTGTGTCATTTGGGGAAGGACTCCATCCCTAGTGTCTGTGGTGTGGATTCCTCTCCTCCATTCCTTTCCCACTGTAGCCTCCTCTCTGCCCCACTAGGTCACCAGCGTGCGTAGTCAGTCCACGTGGTGAGGCTATTATGTACCCATCTTGCTGAGTGCCCTGACAACATAGGGATCACACTTCTGTTATCTGAGCTGTTGCTTTCCCATGTATGCCTAGGAGTTGTTGCTTGTCATTCTGGAGCATCGAAACTCTCAGCAAGGCAGCACTTGCTGTGGCTGGATTGCACCCATGGGGAGAGCCCCTGATCAGAGTGGGTGGTATCAGGGTGAATGCTTTGCTTATGAAGTGTATCAAGCTCCAAAAATTTGTCCATTCTTCTAAGGTTGCCTCTTCGAATGGTAACGGATCATTGAATGGTGCTTCTTATGACCCTCCATCCTTCCCTTCCCTGGCTACACACTGGGAGGAAGGCCAGGCTCACCGGCTTGAAGTGAAACTTTTCCCTACTACCTGATCTGTACCAGAATGAATGGGGATGCATTCACTGCTACAAAGCCGCTGTTTTTGTAGGAAATATTGAGGACAAGTTTGGCAAAGTGGAGTCTCGGTAAGATGCAGTCAGGTTCCCTGTTGATAAAAGCTGCTTCTGCCGACCAGTTTGCATCACTTCGTGCCTGTAATCATCTTGATGACGACCTAGTGTCTATTACACCTCACCAGTCTCTGAATATGGTCCAGGGAGTCATATTTCATCAGAACCTCATCCTTCAAACTGATGAGGAACTCTGATCTAATCTTGAATGATGGGGCATTCATTTTGTTTGAGATATGCAAAATATCAGCACACTTATTCTGTCTTTCAAAGGAAATACTTGCCCTAGAGAAGGTCTAGATTGTGTATTATCTCTGTTATGTGAAGCCGCACATCCCATCACCCATGAGGTGTACTGGTGCTTGCTTTTTGGGCACGTTTTCCCCCTTCACGGTGGACCCTCTATGTGATGACAGCGGACACCCCCACTAGGAACCTCTGTGTTCCATCACGTGTGTGTGTAAATTGTCGTGACCATCACTTTTCCATGCTTACCAGACTGACTGGCTTATAAGAAAAAAAAGAAGATACAAGAGTTTAAGTAAAAAATATGACCAACTCCACCCTGTGTTGATGACTTCTACTTTTGCCTTTGTTATGTTCTTTCCCTCTCCTCCCTCTTCTTTACCCCAGTACCATCCACTTTTCTTCTCCCCCTCTCCTGCAGTTCCCACACCCTCCACTTGGGGTGCTGCTCCCCCTCCCCAGCCAAAGAAGTGCCTCTCTTCTTCAGCACCTGCTGGTGACGGGACTTTCCCCCGAGCCCCTCCCCTGCCTCTCACAGATCAGAGGCCTGCTACCACAACTCAGCCATGGAACATGCCGTCTGTGCATCCTAAGGTCGTCCGCTCTCTTTCAGTTCCAGATTTTCAGATCCTGCAGAAGCCTGCTCTCCCTTTATACCCTGCCCTCCTCAGCCTCTGAAGGAGGAGAAGAAATAAAAGTCCCAGGACAAGCCTCCCCCCCTGGTGTCCCCCGGAGGTGCCATCTCCATCCCTCACAACATGAGTCTGGCATTTTATTAATTGCTGTCACCCCATGGTCATTTGTGATTGATGGTGACCCCGTGGCGTGATTGGCTCCAGCCCATTCCAGTCCCATTTGGATATCTGCTCCGTGATTATTTGATGGAACTGTAATGGATACTACGATCACCTCCCAGCGTTGCAATTCCTTATTGCCGTTGCTTGGAAGCTTGTGTTGTTCTACAGGAATCTCAATTTAATGACGCTCACTCGCTCTCCCTTTGTAGGCTTTCTGTCGAAAATAGATCGGCCCTTTGAGAGCTTCTGGTGGTGTCTGCATTTTGATACAAATATTGTCAATACTTGGGCCCTACTTTGTACCACACTGGAAATGGTTGCCGTTTGGGTGCACTTGGACTGCCATCACCACTTGCAATCTCTATCTCCTTCCTGACAGGTGACGTACATCTGCTGCCCTAAGTGCCCGTTTTCAGCAACCTCCCCCTCTCTTCCTCCTCTTTGAGGATTTTAACGCCCATCACCCTATGTAGGGCAGTGCTTCTTCATCTAATTGGGGACTCCTCATTGACCAGTTTCTTGTGTGCCATGACCTGTGCCTTCTTAATAATGATTCCCCGTCTCATTTTAGTGCTGCAATGGCACTTCCTCTGTCATTGATCTTCTGCTCTCTTCCCCTCCCCTTCTTCCTTTTGTACTCTGATTGCCACACGATGAACTCTGTGATACTTCCTGTTGATTCTCTCATTCCCTTCTCACCTCCTGATGACCAGGTTTCCCTGCTGGGCTTACTATCATGCTGATTGGCCTCAATATACCTCCTATGTTGTGTTTCCAACTTTCTTGTTGGGTTGTATTGATGAGTCATCTGTGATCTGCCCAATAAGATAACCCATGCTACTTGGCATTGCCATTCCACATTTGACAGGCCCCATTCACCATTGGCCAGTTCCATGGTGGAGCACGGCTATTGCCACCACTATCTGCAATGTTGTTGCACCTTGCAACATCTTAAGTGGCACCTGCCAATGCTGGTCTTATTACCTGTAAAAAATGTCACACCAAAGCCCGTTACTTAATCACACAGAGCAAACAAGTGTGTTGGGAAATCTTTGTCTTCTCTGTAGGTTCTTCTGTCCCTTCGTCGCGGGTGTGGGCTACACTCCACACCCTCCAAGGTTGTCAGGAGCAGTGCTTCCAAGTGGCCTTTGTACAGATTCATCAGTTCATGCGGAACAATTGATGATCCATTTTACAATGGCATCAGTGACAGCCTCCTATCTAGCTGCCTTCCTCCAGTGGAAACAGCGGGCTGATGCTTCCTGCTTATGTTTTACCCCTTGTCAGGTGGAATTCTACAGAGAACCTTTTACTGAATGGGAGCTTCTTCTGGCCATCTCTTCTCACGCTTCAGCTCCTAGCCCTGACTCCATCCATAACCAATTGCTTCAACACCTCAATCCTCTGCACTGGTAATAACTCCTCCTGATGTTTAACGATATTTGGTTCCAAGTCATTTTCCTCTCTCAATGGAGACGGTGTTGTGGTTCTTGTCCTGAAGCCTGGCAAGGATCTGCCCTCCCTTGATACTACCAGGCCATCAGTCTGACAAATATCACCTTCAAGTGTCTAGAACAGAGGTGGCTTGGCTGGATTGTGTCCTTGAATCTTGGGATCTTCTATCTCCTTAGCAGTGGGGCTTCCCGCAGGCCTTTTCTGAGCGCTGCCATCTTGTCACAGCTTTCTTTGACCTTCTTAAGGTCTGCGACAAAGCTTGGTGCCATCACATCCTCAAGTTTTATTCGCCAGTTCCTGTCCCATTTGTCATTTAAGAGTCTGGGTTGGCACTTCTCAGCTTCCCACAGACTGAGGAGAATGGCCTTCCACAGGGATCCATATTAAATGTCCTCCTTTTTCTTGTCACTATTAATGGACTTGTGGCTTCTGCTGGATCTTTGGCCACCCATGCTCTGTATGTGGATGATTCTGTATTTGGGCCAGCTCTAGCTTGGTGGCCTCTGTGAAATCACAGTTCCAGGGTGCCATCCGGCACACTTCCCACGTTGACACATTCACACGGTTTTCCGTTTCTCCCTTAAGCTGATGATGGTGGATTTCTGTTGCTGTACTATGGTCTATCCTGATCTGGAGGTCTACCTCAATGCCCAACAGCTTACTGTGGTCTCCAAGTTCCATTTCTTGGTTTTCTTTTTGACAACAAGCTTACTTGGTTGCCCCATAGCCATCATCTGAAGGTTGGCTATTTTCATAAACTCAATCTTCTTCGCTTCCTTGCCAGATTGTTTGACTCTTCTGTGCCTTTACTAAGCATTAGTTCTGTCCCATCTCGACTGTGGTTGTCAAGTTTATGAATCAGCTGCCCCTTCCACCCTGCTCCTCTTGGATCTGTCTCTCCATCGCGGTATCTGTTTAGCCACTGGTGCCTTTTGCACTAGCCTTGTCAACAGTCTTCTCGTTGATGCTGGGATCCTTTCCCTTTCGATTCGGTGGTCCCAGCTCCTGGTTTTCTATACCATTACTATCCACTTTTCCCCTGCTCAGCCTTCCTATTCTATCCCTTTCCTAGCTCGGGCTATCGCCTGCCTGCTGCATGCCCTCAGGTGGGTTTCCCAGTTTGGCTTCACCTCGCTTCTTACCACCGTGACTTCCATCTTGTTCTCTTCCCCACATTTTCTCCAAACCAGCCCCACCACTCGGTTAGTTCCTCAGCCACAGATTCTGATGGATCTCTTCCAGGGACCAAAAGCCTCCATTGCTCCAATGGTGTTCAGTTGTTTGTTTCAAACCCTCTTATGGGAATTTCAGGATGCCGTTGTTTTTTTGCACTGATGGCTCTAAATCCACTGACCATGTGGGATATGCCTTCACATCTTCTGTTGGCACAAAATACCATCTTTTGTCTGCCCCATTTGGGGAGATTACTGCAGAATTGATGGCCATCTATTGGATCCTCCATTTTATTAAAAGGTCCTCTATCACCCAAGTTTTGTTATGTATGGACTCAGTGAGTGGCCTTCAGGCTATCTCCTGGCGTTTTTCTCACTACCCCATGCTATCTGCCATCCATGACCTCCTCACTGATCTTGGTGATGCTACATGTTCAATTGATTTCCTTTGGGTTCCTGACCACATTGGTATTTCAGACAATGAACTTGCTGATCATCTGGCTGGGTTGGCGACCACCTACCCCCCATTCTCCTTGATCCTTCTGGGGAGCGGACTTGTGGCTTTACATCAAACCCCGTTTTGCTCGATCGTGGACTGACTCTTTAGAGGCCACCCCTCTGTCTAATAAATTTGCACCATGATGGAACTCCCACCACATGGCGTTCTTCCCTCTGCCTCTCCCGGTGAGAATCTACCATCTTCTGCCATCTTTGTACTGGCCATACGAGGTTGACCCATGGTTTTTTAATTCACAAGGAGCAACCCTCCCCACTGTAGTTATGGGGCCCTGCTCACGGTGATCCATATTTTGCTAGCTTTCCCCTGCCTTTTGTCCCTTTGCACTAAATATGCCCTCCCACATTCCTTTTCTTGGGTGTTAGTGGGCAACCCGTGTACAGTTACATCTTTCCTTGGTTTTCTTCATGAAAGTGGTTTGTACTCTCAGATGTGAGTCCTTGAAATCTGGCAATTGAGTCCGTCAGTTAGCACAGGCATTGGTTATAGAGGCCTTGACCTTACCTCCACACCAGCCAGATTCTCCCCACCTTCTACCTACATTTTGTCTGATCTGTTATGCTGTTTTGTTTCCCCTTTTCTTGTGTCTTCTGCCCCTGGTTTTGTCTGCCTTGTATTGTGTGATAATGGTATTGTATGGGTGTCCGGATGGGCCAGTGGCAGTGCTGGTGCCCCCACCATGTGTAGTGTTTCTGTGGCACCCCTCTTCTTCTCGTTCCTTCCCACACCCATCTTGTTCTATCCTCTTCCTGCTGCTCTGAGGTCCTCTTTGTCTCTTTGTTTGCACGTTATCCCTTCCCCTTTACTGGGACTATGCTGTTTGTGGTGTTCTTCTGCTGGTTTCTGCCATCCTAGATCATGGGACCGATGACCTGTTTGGTCCCCTCCTCCCCAAATCAGTCAACCAACCAAGACTTTTGTTGTTTGGTATACAGAAATAAAAAGTTTTTTTACTGATAAATCAGGTGAATATGGGCAAGAATACATTAATCCAATGTTTCTCTTTCAGATAATAGATTGTTTGATGTGCTGTTTGACCATTGGAATTGTGACAATAAAGAATGATGTGAAATTTCCACGTGGTTTCCCTGATTTCATCACTCACTTGTAGGAAACAAACTGTTATCAACTATATTGCATGAACTGATCTTTGATATGCTGAAACAGTAGTCGTGATACATCTAGTGCAACCAAAGAAAAGAGCAATGATTTGCCTGGAACATCCAGACTGCTCATTGCTGCGTAGTTTGTATTAATACATCCAAGCTTCACATCCGGTTATGATGTACGCATATTTCACATTTCAGATCATCTGAGCATTTCCTTACTCCAGTTAATAGGTGCCTACTTCTGAGCTTTGGTAAATTGTGCAGCTTCCATTGCAAACAGATATTTTTTCACAGTTAAGTGTTCATGCAAAACCAGATTTACTGCAGTCTTAGATATACATAATGATGCATCTATCTCATGGTAAGTTACATTCAGATCTTCAGTCATGTGCACACCATCAATGTTTTTTGCAACAACCACTGCCATAGCTCAAAAGTTGCATCTAGTGATCATTTGTGTTAATTTAATACGTGTCCCTTGCAAGAAACAGTTAACCTCAATACGATACCTTCCACTTTACGACAACAACCAAACTCCCTTGTCCCCCCCCCCTCCTCCTCCTCCTCCTCCTCCTCCTCCTCCTCCTCCTCCTCCTCCAGTGCCACATCTACCAATCAGCCTTCCTTTCTTCTTTCCTTTCTTATAATTTATCATTTCCTGATGTTGACACTTTACTCCTGATCAACATTTTGTGTTATGCCAATGCTGTTATTAATGATTGTCATAGTGCAATATCAGCATTTGCATCTTCTGGATTAAATACAGGCAACTTTGACCATCTTATTATACAAACATAATTTTGTTGTTATTTTCAAAATGTATTATAGTCTTTGTTTGATTATCTCGCAGGCCTTTAAGACCAAGAATCTCCGTGTATGGCAGCCTTCTGTTCTCCCTAATGGATGAAATATTAAAATTACATTAAAGTGAAAAGGGCTGACACATAGCTTCAAAGTTTAGAACTGATTTGCATTGATGACTCTCAGCACTCTTAACATACATGGAGAATGCTTATTTGCCACAGTATTATCCTTATTTTATCAGTTAGTGTATTTTTACCTGTTAGTAGAAATCTTCCATGAATACTCATCATCATCATCATCATCATCTCCTCTCTCTCTCTCTCTCTCTCTCTCTCTCTCTCTCTCTCTCTCTCTCTCTCTCTCAGTGAAATGATGAAATGAGGGAGGAGTGCAGGTGCACATGTTCACAGCATTTGCCAGCCTGGTACTTCCTGGCCCAGAAAGAGATGCAGTTTATTTTCCAGTCAGGACTTAACTGTGTAAAAGTACATGATATTGAATGTACAGTGTCTGACAAAAAAACGTGAAGCACCCGGAAGGAGAAGAGGAAACAAAATAAAACTTCATGAGTTGAGAGAGTATGTGATGTTATTGCAGTGATTACAAATTTGAGTCAAATTTAGAAAAACCTACACAGCATGGGCCCACTTATCAGTACATCTGTATAAATGCAATGATTTGATTGGGAAGGCTGTTACACTCACAGAGCCATTGTATCCTCTCATGAGGCAAACTGGCCCACAACTGTTATAACTGATGCTTGATGTCCTAGATACTGGCACTGAAAGAGAGTTGATGTCTGAACTGGCTGCATATATATTCTATAGGGGAAGATATGGGTGATTTTGCTGGCCACAGGAGTACAAGAACATCATGCAGACAGCTCGTAGACACACTTTCCCTATATGTACAAGAACTGCCCTTTGGAAAAAGAGCTTCACAATATTGTTGCATGAGATGTAACACATGAGGAAGCAGGATGGCCCTGACACACTGTTGTGCCTTGTGAGTTCTGCCAATAACTCCCAGCTGCGACCCAAGCCATACCATATGGCTCCCTACACTATGACATCAGTAGTAACACCCCTGTGCCTCTCCAAACATTGGAAGAATGGAAACTTTCCCCAGGTCGCAACCATACTCAAGGACAATGGTTTTTTGGCACAGTACAGAACTACAATTCATTGCTGAACACAAGACCATTCATGAGCAACTGAGTCTTCTCAGTCATGGCACCACTCCAAACTTTGCTGTTTGTGTTGTGGTGTTGCCAGCAGCCTACACATGTGACGGCAAGCCCCTAGTCTAGCTGCTGAAAGTCTCCACCAGTGGAGCAGGACGACACAGAATGTTGCAGGGAGTCCATTACTTGTTCTCAGATTGCAAAAACAGATGTGAAGGGGTTACAAAGGGCTTGTTGCACAATATGGTGATCCTGCCTTGTTGTGGTCAGACATGGTGAACAGGCATCTCAATGACGAGTATGACCAACCTCATGTTCCCAGGCAGTCCAATATTGAGCCACTGTCACATCTGAATCCTCATAAATCTAGATATTGCATAATTTGACCAGCTGGCCAAAAGGAAACCCACAATCAGTACCCTTTCAAATTCAGTCAGGTGCTGACAATACACTCTCATATGTATATGCAACATTTATGTGTCCTGTACAGTAATCATTCAACATCTTACACTATTTATGCCCTTCATATAGCCTGTCAGGCTAAAACATTAACATAGTCAGGTGGCCATTCTGTCACAGAGAATTGCAACTCTTAATAATTTACATACATGCCAATGGTTTGTATGTGTAGGAAGTTATGTTGATATCTGACCATGTCTTCTGAGTGATTCACCTTTTTTGTCAGGCAGTGTATGTACCGTCTGCAGATTTTAACCATCCAAAATTCTTGTTAAATCCTGGAAGTAAGAGATACCCCATGTCATGTCTGATCTTTAAACATTATTACTCTAGCGTCATAATTACTTATGAATGTTACATATGGTACCAAATGAAAGTGCATATTATTGAGAACACCTTATATGGAGCCTTATGGTAGGCATATACTGTGGGGTACATTCATCTGACTTCTGACAGAAACTGGTCCTCAGCACTCTTATGACCTTATCCAGCTCCATTATTGATGAGATGTGTGAAGAGGAGTTTGCTAACAGATAATAAACTACTTTTTTCCCCTCCATCAGTCTTCTAACAGGTTTGATGTGGCCCTCCACAAATTCCTCTCCTGTACCAACCTTTTCATTTCAGGCTAGAACTCGACCTGCATGTGCAATCTCCGTCTTCCCATACAGTTTTTATGCTCTGTAGTTGCATCTAGTACCATGGAAGTTACCCCTTAATGCCTTAACAGATGTCCTATGATCCTGTCCCTTCTCCTTGACAGTGTTTTTCATATGTTCCTTTCTTTGCTGATTTGGCAGAGAACTGCCCATTCCTTATTGTATCAGTCCACCTGATTTTCAACATTCTCCTGTAGGACCACATCTCAAGTGCTTCACTTTTTCCCCAGTTTCCCCACTGTCCATGATTCACTACTATACAGTGCTGTGCTCCAAACATATCTACATTTTAAGAATTTTCTTCTTCAGATTAAGACCTATGTTTCACACCAGAAGACTTCTTTTGGCCAGAAACATCCTCTTTGCCTGTGCTACTCTGCTTTTGATGCCCTCTTTGCTTCATCTGTCATGGGTTATTTTGCTTCCAATGTAGCAGCATTCCTCAACTTCAGCTATTTTGTGGTCAGGAATATTTTAAGTTTCTCGCTATTCTCATTTTTGCTACTTCTCATTACCAATGCACACTCTATACTCAGTAGCCTGTTAATTGCATCCAACAGGACCTATAATTCTTCTTCACCTTCAATAAGCAGTGTCATGAATGAATCTTATCATTCATATCCTTTCACGTTGAATTTTAATCCCACTCTTGAACCTTTCTTTTCCTTCCGTCATTGCTTCTTCAATGTATTGATTGAACAGTAGCGGTGAGTGACTGCATCCCTGTCCTAACACCATTTTTGATCCGAGGACTTCGTTTGTGGCCATCCACTATTGTTCCCTCTTGGTTTTGGTACCTACTGTATATTACCCATCTTTCCTTGTAGCTTACTCCTATTTTTCTCAGAATTTTGAACATCTTGCACCATTTCACATTGTTGAACACCTTGTTTAGATTGACAAATCCCATGAGCTTATATTGATTTTTCTTGTCTTGCTTCCATTGTCAAGTGCTAAGTCATAACTGCCTCTCTAGTGCCTGTACCTTTCCCAGAGCTAAACTAAACACCACCTAATAAAGCCACAACTTTGTTTTACATTCTTCTGTGTACTATTATTGCCAGCAACTTGAATGAATGATATGTTAAGCTGATTGTACATTCAGTCTCATAGACTCTACACACCAACCTGAATAGTCATTTGTCTGCCATTTCCTCCAGTGATTTTATAATTTCCAATGGATTGTTATCTATCCCTTTTGCTTTATTTGACCTCAAGGCTTCCAGATATTTCTTAAATTCTAGTGGTAATACTGGATTCCCTATTTCTTCCGACTGACTCCAGTTTCATCTTCTGTCAAGTCATCAGACAAATCCTCCCACTCACAGAAGCTTTCAGTGTACTATTAACACCCATCTGCTCTTTTCTCTGCATTGAACAGTGGAACCCACATTGCACCCATGCTTTTCATTTTACCAAAGGTGTTTTGACTTTTGTATATGCGGAGTCAGTCCTTCTGCTGATCATTTCTTTTTCGATTTCTTCACACTTTTCCTGCAGCCATTTCGCTTTGGCTGCCCTTCACTTTCTATTTATTTCATTCAAAAAATGGTTCAAATGGCTCTGAGCGCTATGGGACTTAACATCTGAGGTCATCAGACCTCTATAACTGAGAACTACTTAAACCTAACTAACCTAAGGACATCACACACATCCATGCCCGAGGCAGGATTCGAACCTGCGACCGTAGCCGTCACGTGGTTCCAGACTGAAGCGCCTAGAATCGTTTATTTCATTCCGAAGTGATTTATATTGCTCTATTCCTGTCTTTCCCTGAACATTTCTGTACTTCTTTCATTCGTTGATTAACTGGAGTATTTCTTCTGTTACTCAAGGTTTCTTCGGAGTTACCTTCCCTGTGTACATGTCTGGCTGTTCAACATCTGTGATCGCCCTTTTTAGAGATACCGCGGCCCTCGTCAGCTTAACTGCCTACTGTTATATATATTACTGATCGCAGTATCCACATTCTATCGAACTTCAAAAGCGTCTCTTCATTCTTCATTTCTTATTGCATCAGTGTCCTAGTTCCTTCCACACTAATTCTTATTATCGTAAACTTCCAGTATCTGATTTCGGAATTTCTGTCTGACCGTTATGGAACCTTCCCGTGTCTCCAAGTCTTTTCCAAGTATACGTCCTCCTCTTGTGATTCTTGAACATAGTATTGGCTATTACCATCTGAAATTTATAGCAGAGCTCAGTCTTTTCCTCTATAATTCCTACTGCCTACCCCGTATTCTCCTGTAACGTTTTCTTGTATTCCTTCCCCTACAACCGCGTTCCAATCCCCCATGGTCATTAGATTTTCATTTCTCGTTACATATTGAATTACCCATTCAGTATCCTCATACACACACTCTCTCTCTCTCTCTCTCTCTCTCTCTCTCTCTCTATATATATATATATATATATATATATATATCATCATCATCATCATCACCATCACCATCATCATCTGCTTGCGACATAAGCATGTATAACCGAACTCTGCTGTTGCCGGTATTGGTTTGCTGTCGAATCTGATGAGAAGAATCCTACCACATAACTGTCCACAGTAGCTCAATCTCTGCACTACATTTCTATTCATAACGAATCATACTACCGTTGTGCCATTTTCTGCTGCTGTTGATATGACCGTTGACCAGAAATCCTTATCTGCTTTCCATTTCACTTCATTGATCCCCCCTACATCTAGATTGAGCCTCTGCATTTCCGTTTTCAGATTTTCTAGCTTTCCTACTATGTTCAGACTTCTGATACTCCGTTCTCCGACTCGTTAAATGTTAGCCCTTCGTTTGTTATTACATCTTTTTCCATGGTCACGTCCTTCTTGTCAGTACCCTCATAGAGATCTGGATGGTTAACTAATCCGGAATGTTTTGCCAACAGCGAGATCATCATGACACTTTGTTAATTACAGGGCACATGTCCTGTAGATACATTTTGTGTTTTTAGTGCAGTGGCCTCTATTGCCCCCTACATCGTCATGCTGTTGATCGCTACTGATTCTTGCGCATTTTAGGGACAATTTCCCACCTCAAGGGCAAGAGAGTGCCCTGAACCTCGTTTCTCTCCTCCGCCCTCTTCGACAAGGCCGTTTGCAGAGCGAGGGTGACTTCTTATGTCGGAAGTCTTTGGCCGCCCATGCTGATTATTAATCAAAATTTAAGCTATGGCGTTTTGATTATTAATCAAAGGCGCTATCCCTACACCACAGATTTGTCATACCGATGATATAACCTGGCGTATATTGTGTTTTTCCCTCTGTAATATCATATCAATGGAGAAGACGTACTCGTTGCTGTAGATGTGGGTGTGGGCAAATCTTCTGTGTGGAATGTAGATGGAGATTTCCCCATGGAATAACAAAAGGCTACTACAAAGATAAATGTTCTGGGCATAAGACGTGATTGCCTGATCTGCTACTGGCCATTTGGATGTCTTTATCCTAGTACCGATCTGCACAAGCTGAAAATGTTTTCCACGATATCTTGGTGTCCAATATAAAATCTGAGCACTTCGGTTACGTCCAAGGGTCCACCTGAGGCTACTAGCTAACAGCTGCTACATCATCCTCTGCCTCACTGAATGGCAGTATTGAAAGTGAATGTGGTCAGCACATCACCTTTCTATCTTTCATAACTAAATCCACTGATTCTCATTTTCCCTGTCACGGCTAAGTGGACACCACTTTATTACTCCTACTAATGGAAACTTGTTGACTGTACTAATAATGAAATTTATTTCCACAGCGTAAAATTGACTCTGATCGCACAGCTACAGAGCTGACCATTAACAACCCCACGGAATTTTAATAACGTTAATGTAAAAGGGCTTCATGTCTGTCTATGCTTGTGTAATCATTCTTATCCTTTCCTTATTGCTGCCTCTCTCCCATCTTAGCTGCTTTTGAGCGTTTATTTCTATGTGGTGCCTCATACAATGCCCACAATTTAGTTTTGTCATTTTAGCAACACAGGCCATTTCTGTTCACATTAGACAAACAAAGTAGTATCTCACAAACTAAGTTAATGAGAGAATTACATTGTGAACCCAATGTATTTTGCTTAAGTCCTTTCTCAAGTGCTGTTAGTATAACTGTTAATCTTCCTTGGTTCTACCACACACTACAGTTAACCACACTCTCTCTCATTTACCAAAAAGGAATTAATCTTGGATGTTTCGCAGTCCTTTATTGCACTTAAGAAGCAAGTCGTATGGCATGGACGTCTGGAAGACACCGAAACTCAGGTTGAGCCGCGTAATTGCATAAGTTTTTTCCTACACTTCGTGCTGTGTATGTAATTGTAACTGTTAAGTGTAGGGAAATGGTGAAGTGCTGGTACCTTAGTAACCTGTGTAACCGTCAGAATGCTGAATGAAAACGTGCATGCATTGTGTTGTGCAGATGCCAGATGTGTTTGTGGGATGGATTTCTATGCCTGTTGCATTTGGTTGGTCAATAGAGTAACAGCTGTTCGTGGACGACGCTGGAATTGTTGTCCAATGATGTTCCGTATGTGCCCCATTGGAGGCAGATCTGGTGATAGCGCAGGCCAAGGCAACATGTCGACACTCTGTAGTGCTTGTTGGGTCATAACAGCGGCATGTGGGCGAGCGTTATCCTGTTGGAAAATACCCCTGGAAAGCTGTTCATGAATGGCAACACAACAGGTCGAATCACCGGAGTGACGTACAAATTTGCACCCATGTTGGTTGCAGGCCCTCAACCAGCTTTCATCAGAAAACGCAACAGACCACCTCCCTGCCTTCCAACGAGCTCTCGCTTGACACCACTAAAGTCACAAATGGCGGTGGTTTGGGGTCAGTGGAATGCATGCTACAGGGCGTGAGCTGTATTAACCGCTGCTGCTAGGAGTCATGTCCAGCGGCTATATTCCACTCAAGTCTTTCTGCTGCACCCCAGAGGGAACATCCAACTTCTCGTAGCCCTGTTATACGACCTCGTTAAAACTCAGTGTTGATAATGGCGTCTTTGTCGCCTTAAAGGCATTTTGACAAAAATCAACTCAGCACGTCCAATCTCAAAGATAACTAACGCTCACTACCGTTCAGCGTTTATTTAAAGCAAACCTGATTTGCATCCTCATTGTGGCACTACTGCGCAGCTCTTATGCAAATGGCTTGAAATTGGAATATATATTATCTTTCAGATGAAGAAACACGCCTACCAACTTTAACTTATCTTGCACAACTCGTTCTTGGTGTTGCGTTTTTTGTTTAGTCAGTGTAGCAGCGAGAGGGACGGATTACCGTCAATAGTGTCGTATGCCCTTACTTCATGAGACACTGCGGAGAGGTTTGGAATTTAATGCAGGACATGAAGGAATAACACCACTTTGTATTTAGCCATTTCATTTAATTTTTTTCGAAGTTATGTTGTAAGACTAAATTAACTTCTAGTATAATAGCATGTCTGAAAAAAAAAATCTAAATGCTTGCATATACTTCGGTTCTTCTTAGATTAACATTTAAAATATTGAATGCACGCGTTCAATTAACACAATAATATAACAACATTCGAGTTTATTACATTCATCCGTGGCATGTTTTTCTCATTGACACTGCACCTTCAGTTTCCTCATCCAAACATACAGTATTGTAATGAAAATAAAAATAAGAGTTGGGAGGCATCGAGGGGTAAATTTACTGCAAGTGGATAAGAGAGGGAGGGACGTAGATAGTGAGAGAGATTTACATGTGTATGATAAATCTGTTCCCTTGAAAATTTCCCTCCTTCATACCTACTGTGTGTTGCCGCAGATGACGTGCCACTGATGATAGATGTTGTCCCCTGCGCAGACAACCGCACGTAGACCGTGAATCCGTTATCTTGAGGACGTAATAAAATCTTAGCGAGGAACTTGTATAAATAATTAAATGTTCTATTAGTTTGTTCATACGGGATGCCACTCGTTTTTTGTCAGCAGAAGACGAGGAACTGCAGAATTTTATTCCACATTATGAGCCACAAATAATTTCCATTCTTCACACTTTCATAAAAAATTACAATCACAGAGGAGCACCACCATTTAGGCGGTCTTTCTCACGATACCCGTACCGAACAAACCATCCGTCACCGGTACCTCACATCACATTATGTTATATTCAGTCTGATGCCTTCTCAACTGCTCGAAGAATAGCTTCTTGTAGCTGAATACTAAGGCCGTAAAGCCGGAAATATTAGAGGCTCGGCTCCCTAATCGGAAAGAATTTTCTTCCTCAATGCACAGTGGCCACTTTTCTCGCTGTGTGTGTATGTTAAGTATAGATGAGTGATGGATGTGTGTATAGTGTGATGACCTATTTGTGTTGTATGGCGATCAGAAAAGGGAGAGGGTGAAACTCGCTGCCGGCACGTAACCCCACTCCTCGCGAATAGCAACAAGGGTCCCTCACCTTAAACATCCACATCCGACGGAGGGATCATCATCAATAGTGTCTCATGCCCCAGCTTCACGATACAACGCGGAGAGATTGGAATTTAACCCAGGACACTGGTACAAAATCTGATGAGCAGTAACAATCGCCCATTTTTATCAACAGGCACTTTATCAGCATAACTGTTTATCAACTACTACTTAATCAACAAAACAGTGTAACAGCTGATAAACATGGACATGGCAAAATGTATTTAGACTCAGACAGTGTTTTAATATTGACCACACTCATTTCTCCCACACAGAATGACGTCCAAACGTTAATACTGCGTTGCAACTGAAAGTACGGCGTCAACGATTTTTGTCTACAATTCTCTCTAATACATAAGGCGTTGTAATTCTATGATCTGCCACTACTCTTGAGTGTCGAGAGGTGTTCCACTACTTTTTTATTTACGGAAAATAGCCAATATGGCCTGCGCAAATTTCTGTTCATGGTTTCACTCCGGCATTGTTTATTTCTCGACACATCTGCACTGATAAATCGAAAACAGTCAGACACTCATCTTAGTGGCTTAACAAGAAATAGTTTTTCCACTTGTCTATTACTGTTAGAGATTACCGAAGAAACTACTTGGCAGTGGTAAATGATACTACAAGACGCGCTGAACTGTGATTCACCAAACGATCGCTCGGGCTGTTGCACTGTATAGTTTACTATTTTTCGTTGTTTGCTACTAGACAATAATCAGTGTACACATGCACTGATGAGCCGAAACAATTTGACCACCTGCTTAATAACTTGTTCATCCACCGATAGAACGGAATAATCAGCGATTCTGCGTGGCATGGATTCAACAAGTCTTTGGTAGGTTTTCGGAGGTATATGGGCGCCAGACGCCTACGAACAGATCACACGAGTCCCATAAATTGCGAGCTAGCGCCCAATAGATTCCAGATGTATTCCGTCGTTCTGAGATCAGTCAAATTTGGTGGACAAGACAGCAACGTGAGTTCACTGTCGTGTTCGTCAAACTACTATAGCACTAGTCTGTCCTTGTAACACTAACAGTTTGTGATATAATGCGGAAGACCTACCGTTTGATGTGAAACCAGAGACAGAAATTAAAGCGGCAATTCTCATATGCACAATCATTTCCAGAAGTGAAAACTAACAAAAATTAGTCTCAGGATTGCCCGCCAAAAATTTGTAGTGTCACCTGACCACGCAGCCTCGAAGCCACATCAGTTCTGTTCATATAAAAGAGAGATCTAGCTAAGGTTTCGCATTCCGAAACAAACTGTATCTCAGACACAGCCAATAAAGAAACAATTACACATGGGCAGAGCTGCAGAACACCCAAAACAAGGAATACACCCAGAACTCGTGTTTCCCTTCGCTCAGGCGCACTCAACTATAAACACCAGCCTGAGAAACTTACAAGTGAACTCTTAAATGCGCCAAAAGAACACACACTCCAAAATTCTTAAATTGGATACAGTCAGCACAATGCCTATGAAGTAACACCTGCCGCAAATGAATGCAACGGAAATGACTGCAGATTAAGAGAGAACTCCGCAACGAGCGCCGTAATTGCATCAGTGAAAACAGGGTGGGGGGGGGGATGTGATAAGAATGTGCATAAACGACTCACGTGCGTAAGCACCAAATTAGTAACGTATACTACTGCAAATTTATTATAGTTTAGTACGGTACAATACCGAAATAAGAAATACGATTTCCATTTTGTAGCGTTACGCCAGTGGTGATACTTAAATGCAGTTAGCAATGGAACTTTGCAAACTGGCCCTGTCCAATAATCTTGCTAATAGTATAGATTTTTTGTGTTTTAAATTACACATTTATTGAGGAATAGAAATGTTAGTTAACAAATATTGAGCCATATTTTTTAAATATAAATGACATCTTTTATTTTTAATTACTGGTCACATGACAGTAAATTAAAATTTGATACAGACATGTGAAATGCCTTATAGCTAAATGAAAAAGTTAAATACGAAAATAATACTGTCAATCCCTAGAAATAAAGTATTTGACTTTCTATTTGATGTTTCGCATTAAATTTTAATTCGTTGTGAAACACTCGCATTTTCATGCAGTTAATAATTTAAAATAAAAGATGTTATTTTTATTAACAAATTATGATTCTATATTTGGTAATGAACATGTACATTTTTAATAAATAAGGATTTTTTTAAAAAAGTACAAAAGCGTATGCTACTAGAAGGATTCGAAACAGCAGCTTTGTGATAACCATTCGATTACACTACGTGCAGAGGTACCAAAGAGTTCGTCCAGACACCGACCTTCATATCCTATAAAGTTTGAGAAAAATTGGAGAGGACCGGTCCGTAAGGCTTGGTGATAAGAAATATAGAGAACAATTACCTCGCGTACTTTTTCGTAATTTCATCCCTTCATCTAACCCCAGAGAATGTGCACACAGACGGAAAAACTGTTAAAATTCGGGGTGCGCGCAGAACAAAGCAGTTTACCGACGTGGCGGAGGTTGGCCCGAGGCACCAGGAATGTGCACGAAGAATATCCCCGTCTTATCTAAGGGGCAGCGCACGATGGAAGCCGGCTTGCGGCGCCGACTGTCGCGGACACGCAGGTTGACGTGCCAGGATTGCGGGACTTGCTTCCCAGCGGCAGCGCCACTGGTGGGTGACGCGCTGGTCTGACAAAACCGAGGCGCGCGCCGCGCCCTGTATGTGTTAAACGATCTTACTGAAACTATATGGTAAAAATTTTGATTTTTGAGTTATTTATAGCTTCGCATGTCAGCTACGTCTTGGATTGTCCATCATTTCGTTAAAGGTCATAGTTAGTGTGAGATTTCGAATTTAAGGGAGAGAGAACGCGAAATCCGAAAAGTTAGCAATCAAAAAGAGGAGCGCCATGATTTTGCGTGTGGTGTATATTAGGTCATACGTTGTTGCGTCTGAAATTCAGCTAACATTTTGAATTTTTCATTAGGCATGGTAGGAGGTTTCTATCTTCAGACTAGAGAAAATGGATTTTATTTACACTCATTTGTGATTGAGCACCACAGCGATAAAGCCAGAATGAAATATTCATAACATCCCTCATACCGTGTAAATTGTTTGAGATACGGAAACGAGATTTTGGCGAAGGACAGTATGCAAAGTGTACAGTATTTTGCTGTAAGGTTAACATACGGAACTTCCGTATCAACGGCGATACAGCAGGAGCTATAGTTTTTAATTTTTGAGTGCCGCATTGTAATTTTTAAGAATCATCTAGAGTTAGTGAAAAGATAATTTGCGAGTATGAAAATAAACGTGAAATTTCTGGTCTTAGGTTATTGCAAAAAAAGAAAAAAAGTGAGGTTACTCGTAAGCTATTGACCTTCCTAGTTACCAGTTGCTTGTTTAATAAGAGACTGTTTCAGGATTGCGTCAAAATAGCGATAACATAGTGTGTTAGTAATGTGACTTTGTGCAAAAGAAGCAAAATTAAACCGGTCAATAAGAGAAATGTAGACGCTACTCATAACTGATGATGCTTCTTAAAATCAGAAAACGTTAACTATTCCTACCAAAATAAATCACCAGTTCTTTTGCAGTTTGGGCGGAATCCCGTAATCGATCGTATTTTAATAGCGAACGACTGGAATGGAAACTAACCAAACGATTTTCACCCTGCATTTCAACAATCTAAGAAATATGAAAATAATTCACAGCAGATAGTGTACCATCATTTTGTTCCTATCCCTATTCAAAGTGAAGTGGTGAACTTCTTCACCTTAATTATACTTTTGATATGTCAAAGATATATTTTTTTCGCCTTGATGAATACTCTCAAGCGGTTCATTAAGTAAGGACCATCATGTTTTCATATCCTTATTATCCACAGATACACAGGCATTAAATTTTTTATTTCTAATAGAAGAATACTGAATTTGTGCTGCAGAGTAGACCTGACGCAATAAAACCTTGTCGTATCTTTGAAGCTGCGAACACGCAGACACTTGCAGGACACTGCCAATTTTTCATCAAAGTCAATATAGCAGGTGAATTAAAAAATTTAAGTGCTTAAAAGATTCAGTCCCTCACTCTGTACAGGGACAGGAACATAAATATGGTACGCTGTTTCACAGACATACATTACTAGGCTGACAAAGATGCATCCTTTACTGAAGTAAGATGGCGGCGTCAGCAAGTTTGTGTATGATACTACTACGATTTTCTTAAATCAAAAGCTCTTGTAGTCTTTACGAGGTGGTCTGATCAAGTTCTGCAGTTGAGTAAATATTTGCGTAGTAGTTGGCGTTAACACATACGTTGTACATAAAGCTTTTAATCCCCGTCGGTATTTCAGCTAAGACAAACTGTAATGTAATTATTTAGGATTTTATAAAATATTAAAGCAAAAATACGTAACATGTCTCTAGTTGTTCTTGCATTGTGACATGTTTCTTTCCTTGTATCTTCCGTCTACTGTACGAGAAATTCCAACCAAGCGCGACAAATGTATTAACCATTTTGTCAAAATTCGAAAGGTGACGTAGTTACATCAGTTCATCCCCATTTTTTACGACCGTTTTATCAGTAATTAAACAGCTATTTACACGTCGTTTGCGCTCGCTGCCACATTGGTATACTAAATTGCTGGCTTCAGTTACATCAGTGATACTGTATACGGTATTGCCAGTCCAATAATGTATGTTTGTGCACTGTTTGCTGTGCTTTCTCATATGACAAAGATAACTGTAGTAAGAAAATCCACTGGTATGTACATAGAGCATATATGGAGTGAAATAGCCTACTGTAGATGTTCTCACCATCAAACCGGGAGAGTCACGTGATTTTGGGATGATGCTGCTCGTCTATAACTTACGGTAATAGCGAAACTTGAATGTTACATTATTCGTCATGTTTTGTTTGCATTTCTGCGCATTTGACGTTTAATAACAGCTATGTTGCAGTATTGTCGTTGCTACGGGTGTAGAGGGAAGTATATGAAAGGAGGACCAGTTACTTTTCATAGGTACGTACAACAAATGTACAATAGTAAATGTCATATTGATACGAAGTACTTTATATATTGGAAAAATATCGAGACACGGTATTACAAAGTCTTGCATTGCAAAGGTATTTTCTGAGATTTTATGGCCATATATTTACGAGACAAGTGCTAGATAAATTTGCAAACGTCTACCAGTCAGTGTATACATATTGGTGCTATGTTCCTATGCAGATTAATTTTCTCCATTTTATCCAGGGTCGCAAAACCTTGTCTGTAAGTATTTCTGCATGAAACAGTTTCCTATACAGTGTCACTGCAACGCTATTAATTAGAACAGGTTCGACATTATGAATCAGTGCAATAGAAAACGTAAAAAAAGTTGTAGACCGTCACTTCTATTATTACTCCAAAATTCGAGCATTGATTGTGTATTTTTTATTACTTTTTTCGTAGTGTATGGTTTTACTTTTGTGATTAGACGGCGAAAAAATGTTGTAGATATTTTACTTGTTTATAAAAAGCAGAAGGGTAAATAACGAAAAATCGAAAATAATAATGGACAAGCAGATGGTGCAAATCGCTTACCTCCTTACTGTAACAGTTTCATAGTTCCAAATACGTTCTTTTTTCGTGACAATTCGGCGCCGCCTACAGTGTCATTGTAACGTAATTAAACCTTTATTTCTTCAGAGAAGCGTCATCAGTGAGGAGTTTTGAGTAACACATACATTTATGTAGTTACCACGTTAAATTTTGCTTCTTTTGCCAAAACACAACAAAAACTGAAAAGAACTAAATAATAGTAGTCATGAATGCAAATATCATCGCCGGCCGAGGTGGCCGAGCGGTTCTAGGCGCTACAGTCTGGAACCGCGCGACCGCAATGGTCGCAGGTTCGAATCCTGCCTTGGGCATGGACGTGTGTGATGTCCTTAGGTTAGTTAGGTTTAAGTAGTTCTAAGTTCTAGGGGACTGATGACCTCAGATGTTAAGTCCCATAGTGCTCAGAGCCATTTTGCAAATATGATCAATTTATTGTCAAGCTACACTGTGACGGTACGAATATTTTATTTATTTATCAAATTGTTTCTTTAAAATAATAAGAACAAGGTTGTGCTGTAGTTCATATTCGCGCATCTTCCATTCCCACAATAATCCCATAGTGTTTTCCGGAACTGTTTGGGTGCTTCAGGTGCGACGACAGTGGGTTCATGCCATTGTTTCGGTAGTCGTGTCTGTGTTTGCGGTTGTATTTCGTTATAAAGTGGTGGACACTAAATCTGTAATTGCACGTGTTTTTGAGAAGCCAGCAATATGGGATAATACGGAGAGAAGTCACTCCAACAGGAACAATGCGAATAAGTGTTAGGCTGAAATCAGTAGCGCTTTGGAAGATGAACATAAGTAACGATGTCAGATTTTTTATTCTGTCTTTTAATATCTAGAACAGGGTATTCAAAGTATTCAGCTGGTGCGGTGCATTGTTTGACATTCAATTTTTCACAATCGAACTTAATTGTCAAACGTGGAACGTTTGTCCTAGTGCATCATACACAGCAGTTTACTGTAACCTAAAGACACACACATTACGGGCGAATTTTAGATATCTTGACTTTTGTAGTTAGTCCTTTTACAGTTTTCACTTTTCGATATTTTTAGTCATGACTTTTTGTTTGTATGTCTCTGTAACAGAAGGACGTGACTGTTTGGAATTTTTGGTGGAACAATTTTGATATATTCAATAACACCCTTCTTTTCCTCCATAACTTAAGCTGTATGGAGTAAACCAAAAAATCAGATAAATTTATTTTAGTTACTTTTACATTAAACAAATATTAAGAACCCATTAAAAGCTCTCCTTTCCTAAAGTTTCTCCAACTAAATTGTTGTTCCAGGTCTCACGACAACACATTATGCTACTAGAACAAAACGTTACACCAATGAATAAATGAAGAAATAAGTAAATACCTGAATATCATTTTCATTGTGCTTATTATTTTTATTTTAATATTTCACACATCTCAAGGCTCCTGAATGATTTATTAAGTGAAGAATTGAGGGCAAGTCAGGTCAATAGCTTACGAAAAAGCACACCCGTGGCATAAAAATAAACGTTTAATTTCTTGACGTATGTTGTTGCAAAGCCGCACGAATGTCCATTTCACCAGATGTTAATGACCCTTAAAAAATTACATTATTCCATTGAGAAAGTCTGTTCGTACTCTCTATCGGCGTAGATAAGTAAGTTCCGCACGTCATCCATATCGCAAAATATCCTCCGCTTTGCATGCTATCATTTGCCAAAGTCTCGTTGCGGTACCTCAAACCCTTTATGAGATACGAAAGAGCGTCAGTGAGGCGATTCGGCACGCAGACAGCCTTTTGTGTTCCGACACTTAGTGTCGCCCGCGCCGTCATCGTCTCCTACATAAATTTGACTGCCACACATTTCATCAGACCCTGCACCGTGTCGGACTGTCATGTAATCTGGAAGACTCTATCCATGCCTTCACATATCATGAATCTCAAAATGTAAAGGAAATGTCCAAGCGAACAGAACAGCTTTTTATTAATTGAATTAATCACTGAACTGGATAGCGGTAATACATCAATGAAAAAGCTGTAATAAGAAATTCAGAAATTCAGCAGATCTGGATCAAAATTTTACGAAGTGTACGTAACTACAGAATTCAATAGTCTATGAATTCTTTTCCACATGTCACACGGTGAGTTATTGTTACCCACAGTAATTAAAATAAAATCCCATGATTTCAAAGTGTTGTAAGGAGGTTGTAAGAAATTTAACGTCCATTTTACCGTATATGATGTCAACTGTATTTTACAACCGTTGAAATTTCTGCCTGAATTATTCTTGTGACGGTTGCTCTTCGCTAGCGCGTAATTCTCAGATTGTGCAAAGATAGTGCCAGCTAAAGAACAAATTACTTCGTTATAGCGTTTCTAGAGGTTTTTTTCTCCCCGTTCGTGATGGTTTAAGATAACGTTGATGTGTTATAATAGATGGAAGCGCTTTGCGTAAAAGAAAGTCAATTGAAATCAATTTGCTTTACTTTATAGTGATTTCATTTTCCACCGAAGGAAAGTAGCGTGTGTTTAGTGCAGTAAATCAGCATAGAGTTTAGACAGGGCTGTTCACATAATGTTTTATCTATTTGTGATAGTACTTGAGATTTCCTTTCCAGTGTTCACTGAAAAACGTGCTAGCTGCTGCAGAAGAAGGAAGATAATATTCAAAATGTTATTTTTAAAAAACTGCTGCTTTATTCCCAACTGCAGGAATAGGGAACCCAGTAATTTAAATGAGTAAATAGCTAACCAGGTTCGTAGATCATTGTCCCGGTTACAGGTTGCGTGTCTAACGACATTCACTATTTCATATAATTATTGACCGAATTTAAAAAGTTTAAAATGCAATCACAATCTGCTCTTAAGAGGCATAATCTTATGTTAAAGGTTTAACACAATAAGACCAGTATTACACTGAGAAACTGTGTATGTCTTGAGGTAACATAACTCACTACGTGCAAGTACTCAGATCGTATTCATCCAATATTTGAGAATGATAGCACTTAGTGGCTTGCAACAAACTTTATACATAATTTTAAACCTTTACGAAACTGTTTTACGCTGACACCTCTCACAAAATAAAGAAAGGGACAAAGTTTCGCTGTTTATGCAGTAAAACTTCAGAGTTCGGCATGACGTTTTAATTTATTACTTGTTTGCTTTTAAATCTATTCGCAAAATGTTCTGCAGGCAATTTTCATGTATATCACGGAATCTGCTTGGAACATTATATCGTTGTATGCAACAGAGTTCAGAAGACATGACATAACACAAACTGAGAAGCGTGAAAAACTACCTTTTGCTTAAAACGGTGCGCAAATCACTCAGACTATACTAATCCACTGTTTGATAATGACAGCACTTAGCGTCTTCCAACAGACTTTAACCATAATTTCAAACCTTTTTCTGGCTCGCGTGCATAAGGTCAAATATTTATCGCATTAACCCATTTGTAAAGTAGTCGACGTTTGAAGCTGTTTTATACATGGTAGTTCGATTCTTTAAAGAATCGGGTGTTTCATGCACAATATGTAAAGCAGTAGCAAGAAATCGCACGTAGTCACCCTGATGAAGGCTGCCCGCAGTAGTAGGCCCAGCATCGAAAGTCTTATTACATGACGCGGTCACGCACGCTGAAGAACTAATTGAAATGGTCTCCGGTAGCTCTTACACAATTTTGTGATAACATTTCTCCTGTTACTTGAATTGTAGTGTCACGTGGTGGATCAGCTCTCTTCAGAACCTGGACGTAATAGAAAAACGAGTACAAAATCCTACAGACCCGAGTTCTTTTGAGATTTTTTGGGTCGCTGATTGGGAATCCGATGACGGAATTACAAAATTCAAAATGACGGATGAAAAATTATAAAATTACAGGATTCGAGTAAAACTTCGGATACATATTCTTACGATGCCGCTCATAACGAATTAGAAGTCGAAATTGACGTATTTTAGTCGATATTTTACATTTTTCAGTAGAAATCATTGTCACATTCGTCGCTTTTGTCACGATTCCTTTTAGAAGGGTCACTGTCGCGTTGTTCACTGAGAGATGGTTCGAAAAGCCGGTGTGTTACCTCAAGTGGCATCTGTTTATTTTCTTCAATTGTCATTTTTTGGACTCTCGAGGTGAATGGAACCAAAGATGACACAAGCCGATGGAATTCGACATTCATCGTTATCTCTCGGGAAGAGCTGCGTGTAAAATCTTCTCTTAATGCCGATTATCCTTATTCCGAGCTTCCTGCCCATCTTCAGATATCCAACCAATCGGTAACGGAGTAGCTTAGATTACGGCATATCCGTACATGAAAACTATGTGGACTGTTGTCGGCATCGGGCATTACTGTACTGCAGAATACTGTGAGCCCGGTGGAGTTGGCACCCGATTTTAGAGACATATCAATTATTTCGAAGTTCTCTATAATTATGTTTTAGTTAAAGAGTTCTCTGTGTAAAACTGGAAAGGACTGCAGCGTTTCGCGAGAAAAAAAATTTTATTCGAGGAAATTTTATTCTTTTTTTATTAAATTATGTAACAGTTTGCGTAAAAGAAATGTGATCACAATTGCGATGCGCTCCCCAAAAATTCTATAGAAAATGACATTTCTGTGCAGATAACAGTTTATGAGATAATTGCAATAATGAGGGATCCTTTTTATTATTTGGCGCTGCCGTTCGCTTGAAACGTACAAACATGTGCACGCAAATACATTAAAACCCGTTAACTATTTTATTAAGGTAGTAGGAGAGCCATATCCAAAAGTGGAGACACAGAGGAAATTTTGTAGCCAGTGATAGCGGATAACATCGGTAGTAGTTTAATTTTAAGTTGATATACGTCATTACACGGGTTAAAAATGTCATACACATACCATCTGGAGTGCTACGCATCACATTTTATCCTGACAACTAGGAGGACGGCTGTCATATATTAATCTGAAAAATGTGTCGCCGTCCGATTCACTGTTTACCGTTAACTGCCACAGCACGTATCGTATCGACGTGAGAGTGGAATGGCACTCCAGCATAGGGCAAATATGAACCAGTGGAATCTACACAAGATCTTTCGCGGGACTTAGGTCGGAACGCACACCTTTCTTTTCTGTTCTGCGCCGGTTTTGAAGCGAGTTGGTCCATTGCGCGTCGGCACAGTGCCGTTCTTGTTCCTACGATTGTGCAAGTCATAGAGGGTCATGCTTTTTCTCAAGTTGATTCTCCACAGCCAAACGTGCATCTCAGCTTTATGTGTTCCGTTGCACTAGCCACCGGATGTTTGTTGGTTTTTGGATGTTGTTACCGGTACACAGAATAGCAGAGGGATTGGTTTCACCCACCTCCAGTGGAATGCGCTATTGAATTAGCTTTTGTGAGGCTGCCTTAAGTGCAGAATTTCCGCAGCTTCAGTTTCCAGGTATTGACACTTCCCTACGGACAGTCTCTCCGAATATGTGTAGAAATAGTGTAAACGTCTTATGTCATCAAAAGAGCTTCGTAGAAACTGATTTTACAAACTTGGGTTGTGCCACGCACGTGACAGAAGGCTAACGCTACATCTGCTGAAAATGTACTGTATAAAGGTCGCACTCTCATATCTCAGAGTCGGCAAAGAAAAGACGGAAACTGAACCAGATGTTCGCCTGCGAAATCTGTGTCTCAGTCTCTTCGCTTGGCAAGTATCAAAGCCAATTTAGCGCTGTTGTTTTGTTGAACTTTACCTAATCCCTTTAGTCACTTCCCCATGTTGTATTTGTTCCACTATACGTATTATGTTTTTGTGTCTGCTTCAGCTTTCGATGTGATTTGTTAAATAGTCAGCTGTTTTCACTATATGCGTATCTTCTATGCAGGTATGTAATTTCCATAAATATTTCTATAAATGTGTATTGTTACTTGAAACCCCCAGCAGTCAAAGATTTACATTATACCACAAGTGCAACTTCCACTCCTCCCTCGCTTCCGCCACTTCTACATTTATTCACCAGTTGGTTGCAATGTTTTGATCGATTTAAGAGGCGCACTTTAGAAGGAAACTTCTACTCAGCGAATATGCACAAGACTGTTGGGCTGTTGATTTCTTTGTCAAAGCTGTTCACAAGCGGTAGGTCAATAATTGTCCGACGCCGTTTTCACCCTAAAACCGCCTAACAAGTTGCTGTAGGTGCTCTGTGCATGTCACTTATAAATGAAATTCTTCTACCAAACAACGCCTGAAAACTTTATTCATGTTCTAATGTTATTATTTCTATGCATTTGCACTGAATTTACTTAATTCTCTTGATTTCAGTATTCTTATTAATTCAAAAGTATTAATGCGCAAAAAACCAACGTTCGTGGAAGATTCGTGTTAACTCACATGCTTTCCTAATAGACATGCTTTCCGCTTCCTGGGTTCGCGTTATCACAAAGAAAATTTATCTATAAATGACATAAAATCATTGTACGAGTCAGCGATCGTTATCACTAGTCAATATAATTGTCCATTTTGAACGACATTTTACATTTTTAAAATATATATCTGAACGCATTTCGGCCGCAGCCATCATCAGAACCTGTTAGCTAAACAGAACAAATGAGAAGTAATATTTCTACCAGAAATACGATAGCATATTGTATAGAAAAAAACAAAGGTATTGCACATTTAAAAACTCGATAGGCTCTTGTCAGTTCACCTGTACGCTTGTACCATGACTAACGCTGTGCTTAGTGAAGCACCCTACGTTAGTAATCTGTGGTTGTAGGTGGCGCTAAATGCACATAGACTTGTCAACTAAAATTCATATTATGTCTACAAATCAAGCACACTCTCATTTAAAAAATCTACAAAAGTAATTAAGTGGCACTGTCACGCTAAAATTCAAAATAACACATATATATTCGATTTATAGACGTTACCTTGAATTTTAACGTCACAGTTCCATTTCAGTATTTTTATAGATTTTTTAATGGCTGTTGCTGAATTTGTAAACACCGGCTTCTATTATAGCTGACAACTCTAATTGCATTTAACGCCAATTAACGACTTCAGATTGTATTTAATGTAGGCTGCCTCACTAAATAAAACTAGTCATGGTACAAGCGTACAGGCGAATTGACGAGATACTGTGTTTTAAATGTGTTATGTCTTCGTTTTGTTGTACACGATCTGTTATTGTATTTCTGACAGAAATATTACTTATCTTCTGTTCTGTTTATTTGGCCGGCTATGATGTTGATTTTGGCCGATACGCGTTAAGTTGTAGATTTTTAAAAACTAAATTTTTAGAAAGTAAAATATGAATAGCGGTGAAGACGGACAACTATGTTGACAAAAAATTTGGTTGTGCTGATGCGCCTTTTTATGATCTTTATGGACATGACTTGAGTTACATCCACTTTCATGTATGCTTTTGATATCCGCTGTGCCTGTAGTATGGTATCCAGCGATGCGAATAAATGCCGCTTCCACGCCGTTTGTTTTTTCGGTGATGTTGACAGTTTTTCAGAGTTCTCTGTGAGTCTTTCGTACTTCGTCCCTATTTGAACGCAGTTTAGTACTGAATGATATATATTCACTAGAATGGCCCCAGCTGTACGTAATCGTTTGACAGAAAAAGTTTTTCTGTTCCCACTTCCAAATCTGTTTCAATGTATTTAAAAAGAGAAACTGTGAAAAGTTTCTGTACAATCGAATAATGTCGCGGCGACCCCGGAAAGGCTTAAAGTTGATTAATAGTATACTGTATAAAATGTTCAAATGTGTGTGAAATCTTATGGGACTTAACTGCTAAGGTCATCAGTCCCTAAGCTTACACACTACTTAACCTAAATTATCCTAAGGACAAACACACACACCCATGCCCGAGGGAGGACTCGAACCTCCGCCGGCACCAGCCGAATAGTACAGGGTGATTCAAAAAGAATACCACAACTTTAAAAATGTGTATTTAATGAAAGAAACATAATATAACCTTCTGTTATACATCATTACAAAGAGTATTTAAAAAGTTTTTTTTTCACTCAAAAACAAGTTCAGAGATGTTCAATATGGCCCCGTCCAGACACTCGAGCAATATCAACCCGATACGCCAACTCGTTCCACACTCTCTGTAGCATATCAGGCGTAACAGTTTGGATAGCTTCTGTTATTTCTCGTTTCAAATCATCAATGGTGGCTGGGAGAGGTGGCCGAAACACCATATCCTAAACATACCCCCATAAGAAAAAATCGCAGGGGGTAAGATCAGGGCTTCTTGGAGGCCAGTGATGAAGTGCTCTGTGACGGGCTGCCTGGCGGCGGATCCATCGCCTCGGGTAGTTGATGTTCAGGTAGTTACGGACAGATAAGTGCCAATGTGGTGGCGCTCCATCCTGCTGAAATATGAATTGTTGTGCTTCTTGTTCGAGCTAAGGGAACAGCCAATTCTCTAACATCTCCAGATACTGTAGTCCAGTTACAGTAGCACCTTCGAAGAAAAAGGGACCAAAAACTTTATTGGCTGAAATGGCACAGAAAACGTTCACCTTAGGCGAGTCACGTTCATACTGAGTTGTTTCCCGCGGATTCTCAGTGCCCCATATACAGACATTGTGACGATTGACTTTCCCGTTGGTGTGGAAAGTTGCTTCATCACTAAACACAATCTTTGAAACGAAAGATTCATCTAGTCAACAGCGCCTCAAGCGAACAAATGTACAACTAAATGAAACTTTATAGCTCCCTTAATTCGCCGACAGATAGTGCTTAGCTCTGCCTTTTGTCGTTGCAGAGTTTTAAATTCCTAAAGTTGTGGTATTCTTTTTGAATCACCCTGTATACAAGTCAACTAATTCCGTTCATTTTACTTTTTATCTGGTAGAATTTTATGACACATCAAGGCCACCACAGAAGTTATTATAAAATTAGGGGAAGGCGGGACAAGTTGGGGAAGCTAACTTTAAATCCTTACAAAAGGGACAAAAGTAAACACATTCAAGTAGGTTTGATTATCATTTGTTTACTTAACCATTGAATTACAACAGCATGCAAAGAAACCTGTAAACTTGTTACATTTATTTAGAAATATCTCGATTTGAAACATAAACTACCAATTCCCCGTCTTGCCCCATATGTGAGGTTAGATGGGGAACTAGCATGAATTCATCTCTAAAGCTTAAATAAGGACTGGAATAACGAAATTATGTGACGATAAGGTTTCGAAACATGGTTCTGCGAATTGTTGAATCAGGTATTACGTTTTATTTAGGCTTCTTACTTTCACATAGTACACAAGTGTGGACAGCCTCGTCATCATCACTTTCTATCCCTGCACAAGTGTCGTGGGCCCAGCGTCCGCAGCTAATACACCGTATCCAGCCTCCTTCAGAGAAGTCGTAGCAGTATAAACATTCTTCACTCTCTTCCTCGTTGTCATTCGACCTCAGCTTATTATCCCTTGAGCATGATGGTGTGGTTAAGACGTCAGTAACGTTCGTCACTTTTTCGTTGTCATTATGTCCTTTTGGTGGTATCCCAGGTTTATTAAACGTCTTTGAGAAGAGTTTTCGTTTACATGCAGCACGTTTGGAGACTCCTTTTCGTTTAATTTCTTCAGATAGTTCACTCCTATAAGGAGATTCGATTAAAACAACGGGTTTTCCACGCCTGTTAGACGGTTTCCTTTTGGTTTTTTTATCCACCTTTGGAATAGCTAGCACCATTTCAGGGCTGGTAACCTGAAAATTAGACGAAACAGAGGCTTGATCGTCAGTTGTTAATTGTTCAGGTGTTTTACGTTTAGACAACATCTCTGGTATTTGGTCTTCCGTTTCTGTAACTTCAGATGTATGAGCTTGATGAATGTCTGTAGTTGAACACATTTCTGTTTACAGGCCAAATGCCTGTTTTCGGAAACCCGTTCATGCTGTGGACATTGTAGCTGAATGAATGAAGGCTTTGCCGAATAAACTTGCGATCTGATGCAGCGTAACAACTTTTCCAGGATGGGTGCGAAACCACGATCTTACTTCATCTTCGTAAAATTTACTGAGAGGTTTCATAAATGCCACGTAATAGTTGAAGACGGTGTGAGCAGTGTGGTGGCAAACACAGCAAGACAACCCCATTTTCGCGGGCCATATCTATCGGTTCTAAATTCTTGGTGTGCGTTTTGTGGCCGCCCAATATTAGAAGTATTGGCCTTTTCTTTGACGCTCCAGTAAATGCAATAAACTTCTTAAACCAAGTCAAAAATAGTTCTTTCGTCATCCAACCAGTTTCTTGGACTTCTGCCCAGGCACCAGGGGGCAGGACAGCCTCAAACACTTGTTGCATTCGTTTTCGAGGATAAATTAACAAAGGTGGTACGTAGCACCCCGACGCTGAAACACAGATTTCTGCAGTCACAGTCTGGCCTCTTTCTGCTGAAGTAACTGCTCCCACCTGTCTGCGCCCTTTCAAAGCAACCACCTTTGTGTGACCTTTTGGAGCCTAAGGCATACTTTGTAATTAATTAGGAAACGTTGGAATAACGAATACTGTTCTATTTACAATTGTATTCAACGTATAATGTACGTGTTCAAAACCCGCAGCGATGTAAACACATGAGACGATGAGAACGTAATGGTTGGACAAATAGTAGGAGTAAGACGGGGAAGCTCCCCATCTTGCCCCACTCCGTCTTGCCTCCTACCATGCTGTTAGGAATTGTTACGCCTACATGAACACTATTTAGTGAACATTGACTACTGACACAGCAGTTTACTGTGAATAAGACGTCTATTCAGTGCTATATATACAGTCTGGACAAATGTTCACGAAACACATGTTTTAGGACCTCGAAAGGTGTAAAACATTACAAATCAGTATAACAATTGTATGTACCTTGCAAAGCTCGCAGAAACCGCCGCGAAACTAAGGTTCAGCAATGTCAACACACTGGGACCTGTGTATTGATGATGTTGACGTAGCTATCCACAGATGGCAGCACTCTAATTTTAGCTTATAGCCCTTCCCCGTCTTACCCCACCTCCCCGTCTTGCCCCGCCCTCCCCTATATAAGTTTACAAAATTTCCTGAAGACATGGAAAATTTGAAAAAATGTTGTCATTAATAATGCACACAACTTACATAAGAGAAGTGTATTTTTATTTACAACCTCTACTGAGCCAACAGACGATGATGGCGAACAGACATTTGACATTATTTTTCCCTAAGAAAGGATTTAATGGCTACTTTTTTAGGTTCTCTGGGAAAACAAATTATTTCTCTTCCTCAGCTTTCCTGAGAATGTTGTTTTAATTTGATATCTCTTTCGGCACACAATAAACGTCTTCGAATTTCTTCCGTTACACTTTTGTAACCAGAATCTTCCTTCCATGTTGATGGGTCTTCGCCTCTATGGCGAAGTCGGTGTTGACAGAAATCCCCTGAAGAAAGTTGTCGTACCAGGAGTTACAAAAGAGTGCTTCTTCTTCTTCTTCTTGTTTATCTTTGTGTGCTTGTAGCATAACTGTCGCTGTATTTGCCTTAGCTGCTGTTGAAACATCATCATCAAACAGGGATGGAATCACGTCAGAAATTAAATACCATAATTTCTTGGAGTTTTTTCTCAGTAGCCTTAGTGATTTTGAGATCAGCATTCTCATAATTTATCAGTTGAGCCGTGGATGTTCACTCACGATAAGCTACTGTAATTAATATGACAGAAGCCAGGCACGTCGTACGTGCAAACAAAAAACATTCTTCTTAATGATTTCTTCGATGTGATATTACTGAAATTGATATTGAAAGACGTACATCTCAAATATGAAATTTGCCTTTGTTGTCCACTAGGATGACTTATCTTCAAGTACACTTACTTACATATTCCGCAATTACCACTCCTAGTGATTTTCTTAGCTGTTCCGCTCGCAGATAGAGCAAGGGAAAAACGACTGTCTATATGCTTCCGGCCAAGCCCTAATTTCTCTTATTTTATCTTCGTCGTCCTTAAGCGAAATGTACGCTGACGTCAGCAGAATTGTTCTGCAGTCAGGTTCAAATACCGAGTCTCTAAATTTTCTCAAAAGTGTTCCTCGAAAAGAACGACGCCTTCCCCCCAGGGATTCCCATTCGAATTCTCGAAGCATTTCTGTAATACTTGCGTGGTGTTCGAACCCGCCGGCCGGTGTGGCCGAGCGGTTCTAGGCGCTTCAGTCTCGAACCGCGCCACCGCTACGGTCGCAAGTTCGAATCCTGCTTCGGGCATGGATGTGTGTGATGTCCTTAGGTTAGTTAGGTTTAGGTAGTTTAAGTTCTAGGGGAGTGATGACCTCAGATGTTAAGTCCCGTAGTGCTCAGAGCCATTTGAACCATTTGTGTTCGAACCTATCGGTAACAAATCTAGCAGCCTGCCTCTGAATTGGTTCGATGTCTGCCTTTAATCCGACCTGTCGCAGATCCCAAACACTCAAGCAGTAGTCAAGAATAGATCGCACTAGTGTTCTACATGCGATCTCCTTTACAAATGAACCACACTTTCATGAAATTCTCACATAAACCGAAATCGACCATTCGTCTTCCCTACTATAACCCTTACTTGCTCGTTCCATTTCGTATTACTTTGCCCAGATATTTAAGCGACGTGATTGTGTCAAGCAACACAGCACTAATGCTGTATCCGATCATTACGGTTTTGTTTTGCCTACTCATCTACATTAACTTAAATTTTTCTACATTTCGAGCTAGCTGCCGTTCATCACACCAACTAGAAATTTTGTCGAAGTCATCTTGTATCCTCCAACACCTTCGCGCACACCATAGCGTCATCAGCAAACAGCCACAAACTGCAGCGCACCCTATACGCGAGATAATATATGTATGTAGAAAATAGTAGCGGTCCTGTCAAACTTCCCTGGGACACTCTTGACGGTACTCTTTGCCTCTGATGAACACTCGCCGTCGAGGGCAACTAATGCGTTCTATGACTTAAGAAGTCTTAGAACCGAGTTCTGGACCCGGTATCTCAAAATCTTCTCAAAAGCGTCATGTCAGGACCAGAAGTTGCTCTATCAGTGGGTAGGAACAGCTCCTAAAAACTAACTGAAACTGTGATGTTTTCAAGGGAGATTTTTTATTTTTTATTTATTTATTTATTGTTCCGTGGGACCACATTTAGGAGAAGTCTCCATGGTCATGGAACGAGTCAATACATGAAATTATAACACGATTGTAGAAACAGATAAAATGAAATATAAGAAACATATTCAGGCGACAAGTCGTTAGTTTAAATAAAGAAAATCAAGAATGTAACACTGGAATTTGCTTAATTTTTTATCTCTTCCAGGAGCTCCTCGACAGAATAGAAGGAGTGAGCCATGAGGAAACTCTTCAGTTTAGACTTAAAAGTGTTTGGGCTACTGCTAAGATTTTTGAGTTCTTGTGGTAGCTTATTGAAAATGGATGCAGCAGAATACTGCACTCCTTTCTGCACAAGAGTCAAGGAAGTGCATTCCACATGCAGATTTGATTTCTGCCTAATATTAACTGAGTGAAAGCTGCTAACTCTTGGGAATAAGCTAATATTGCTAACAACAAACGACATTAAAGAAAATACATACTGTGAGGGCAATGTCAAAATTCCCAGACTATTGAATAGGGGTCGACAAGAGGTTTTCGAACTTACACCATACATAGCTCGAACAGCCCGTTTTTGAGCCAAAAATACCCTTTTTGAATCAGAAGAATTACTCCAAAAAACAATACCATATGACATAAGCGTATGAAAATATGCGAAGTATACTACTTTTCGTGTTGAAATGTCACTTATTTCAGATACTGTTCTAATGGTAAATAAAGCGGCATTTAGTTTCTGAACAAGATCCTGAACATGGGCTTTCCACAACAGCTTACTATCTATCCGTACGCCTAGGAACTTGAACTGTTCCGTCTCGCTTATAACATGCCCATTCTGTCTGATTAAAATGTCAGTTCTTGTTGAATTGTGGGTTAGAAACTGTAAAAACTGAGTCTTACTGTGATTTAGCATCAAATTATTTTCCACAAGCCACGAACTTATATCATGAACTACATTATTTGATAATGTTTCAATATTACACACAAGATCCTTCACTACCAAGGTGGTGTCATCAGCAAACAGAAATATTTTTGAATCACCTGTAATACTAGAAGGCATATCATTTACATAAATAAGAAACAGCAGTGGCCCCAGCACCGACCCTTGGGGAACGCCCCATTTAACAGTGCCCCATTGGGACTGAACATAATTACCACTCTCAATATTGCGGAGGATTACCTTCTGCTTTCTGTTCTTAAAGTAGGAGGCGAACCAATTGTAAGCTACTCCCCTTACTCCATAATGTTCCAACTTCTGCAGTAATATTTTGTGGTCAATACAGTCAAAAGCCTTCGTTAAATCAAAGAAAACACCTAACGTTCGCAACCTTTTATTTAATACGTCCAAAACCTCACAGAGAAAAGAGACTATAGGATTTTCAGTTGTTAAGCCATTTCTAAAACCAAACTGTACATTTGACAGCAAATTATGTGAATTTAAATGCTGCAGTAACCTTGTATATACAACCCTCTCGATAACTTTAGCAAACACTGATGGCATAGAAATAGGTCTATAATTGTCAACATTATCCCTGTCTCCCTTTTTATAAAGTGGCTTCACTACCGAGAACTTTAATCGGTCAGGAAACCGACCACTCCTAAAGGAAAAGTTACAGATATGGCTAAGTACTGAGCTAACATACGTGGAATAATACTTCAGTATTCTGCTAGATACCCCGTCATATCCATGAGAGTTCTTGGTCTTTAGTGATTTAATTATTAACTCAATCTCCCTCTTGTCAGTATCATGGAGGAGCATTTCAGGTAACAGTCTCGGAACACTTTTTTCTAAGAGCGCTATATGATTCCCTGTTGGGACTAGGTTTCTATTTAGTTCACCTGCTATATTCAGAAAGTGATTATTAAGTACTGTACATATATGCGACTTATCAGTAACACGGACATCCCCACTACGCACTGATTCTATATTCTCGACCTGTCTCTGCAGACCAGCCACTTCCTTTACGACTGACCATATGGTTTTAATTTTATCCTGAGACTTAGCTATTCTATCTGCATACCACATACTTTTTGCCTTCCTAATAACTTTTTTAAGCACCTTACAATACTGTTTGTAATGGGCTGCTGCATTTAGATTTTGACTGTTTCTAACGTTTTGATATAATTGCCACTTTGTTCTACAAGATATTCTTATCCCTTTAGTCAGCCACCCAGGCTGCCTGTTTGTGCTAGTACCCTGTTTTGAACGTTCTAACGGAAAGCAACTTTCAAAGAGCACGAGAAAAGTCTTGAGGAAAGCATTATATTTATCGTCTACTGTATCAGCACTATAAACATCTTGCCACTCTTGTTCCTTGATAAGGTTTACAAAAGTCTGTACAGCAACTGGATCAGATTTCCTAAAAAGTTGGTAACTATATTTAACATGTGTTGCAGCACAAAAATCTTTTAGACTTAAAATTTGTGCATCATGATCTGAAAGGCCATTCACCTTTTTGCTAACAGAATGCCCTTCTAATAATGACGAATGAACAAAAATGTTGTCTATGGTTGTTCTACTGTTCCCTTGCACTCTCGTTGGAAAGAATACGGTTTGCATAAGATTATATGAATTAAGGAGGTCTACCAGCATCCTTTTCCTTGCACAGTCACTTATTCAATTAATATTGAAGTCACCACATATAACTATCTTTTTGTATTTCCTATAAAGTGAACCAAGAACCTCCTCTAGCTTTAGCAAAAATGTTGTGAAATCGGAGTCTGGGGATCTATAAATAACAACAGTAAGAAGTTTAGCTCCACTAAATTTAACCACACCTGCACAACATTCAAACACCTTTTCAGTGCAGTACTTTGAAACATCAATTGACTCAAATGGGATACCGTTTTTCACATACATGGCTACTCCCCCACACCGCAAAGAGCTCCTAGAAAAGCTGCCAGCCAACCTGTATCCTGGTAAAGGAAGCCTCTGAATTATCTCCTTATTTAAGAAGTGTTCAGATATACCAATAATTTCAGAGTCAACATCTATAAGCAGTTCACTAACTTTATCTCTAATACCTTGCATATTTTGATGAAATATACTAATTCCCTCATTAATCGGATACCCAAGCTTTGTAGAAAGTGGTTTCTTTGTTAGAGAGACTTCCCTTAAGCAGGAATACCTATCAGCTGACTTCAATCTAAAAAAGGTACAGCTCTAACACCCACAACTACCGGAATTTTCCCATGAGTGATCCCACCACCCCCACCTATGCTGTCACCTATAAGTTTTGCCAACCTCCCCTTCCCATACCTGTTGAGGTGCAGGCCATATAATACGTTACGATTATAAGATCAAACAATTTTTCTAGATTTGTGTGGACACCAGTTAGTCGGCCTGTGTTGCTCGTCGTCGTATCACAACGAAGTAGGAATTTTGTCGGTCATGCCCCTTTTGGTAAAAAGGCATGGCTTGCGACTCTCTCGAAGAGGATGGTATTTCAAGGACGCCTGGCGCAGTTGCCCCTTACTTCGAAAAGTTACTATTATCTCTACGTTTTCAATACCTGTGAGTGCTGGAAACTACTTTCCACGCAAGTGAACACTAATTCTTGGCCTCAGTTATTTCTGTGTGTCTCACTTTTCCAATTTTTTTCTGAAGCTTTCAAAAGGGACAAGATTTATCATCAAGTTTCAGTATCATATCAGAAAGCTCCGGCGCCAGCCATTAATATGTATGGCCCCATTTTTATCCTTGATCTGGCACCTAACCACAACTTCAGAGACACAAGGAGTAAAAAATGTGCAGGATGCCTCGTATTGCTGGAACTGTTGTTTTGGCTGTTGTTGCTGCTGCTGCTGCGGTAGTTGCGGTTGCTGATTTTTGCTGTACTGTGGTAGACGACTTTTTGTTGTCGTCGACAGCATCGCTGTTTTACCTGGTTGATGTATGTTTGTGACGCACCGAGCCGATTATTTTCAAAAAGTTGTTCCATTTCTTCGTAATTTTTTTTCTCGTGACAGTTTGCTTTGGAGAGAGCTTCAGTGATCTTTGTTCTTCCAAGTTTTAGCTTTTGATCTACGCCATCCGCGGAGGCCGGTCATCGTTTTTGGCACGGAAACACTAGCAAATTCTATTACGTAACTTTTTTTCATTTGATCCAAAGCATCTGAGCGAGCGATGTTAAAGAGATCGTGCATCATTTTAATAAAAAAGATCTCTCTTTTTTTGGCCGCAGCTCTATTGAAACTTTTCTATAAAACTTTCATTTCGCTATAGAGTTTGAATAACTTATCGACGCCGCTGTTAGTTCTTCCACTAGAAATTAATATCTTTTTGCAACTAAAAAATGGAAACTTTCTGAGTCACTCATGTTGTGTTTTCCTTTTTTGAAGTTTTACGCTCTTATATTGTAGAAGGGAACGTTTGAAACTTCTGATTTGGGGTAATTTGGTTTCACTGATGTAATTGGAAGCGTAGTCAACAAGCGAGACGTAAAGATGTTATCTTCATTTGTGTGTTCAACTACGGGAAGACGCTGAAACCATTTTGTAAGTCTAGAAAGATCGTGTTACAGGAGTCCCTTCGCAACAGCAGTACAAATTGTTAGAGACAATACGAGTAATTGGAAAATCATGCGTGAAAGTCTTTATATTTGCCTCAAAATAAATAAAAACTGAGTTTATCGAATCGTAATCCATATATATTACAAACATGGATGTACGTATGTGCGTATGTATGTTCTACATCTCCTCCTAAACCACTGGAACGGTGTCAACCAAACTTGGTACATATATCCCTTGCTGTCAGGCGACAATCGCTGTGGGAGTAAGACAATCGCTGTCATAGTTCAGGAGATATGACGTCATAAGTAATGAGACAGATAAAAAATTGCTGTATCACGCATGTTGTTTAAATTTATTACTTCTGCGCTACTAATTCTACTCGAAATAAATTTCACAGACAGTATTCTCATATGCCGTTAAGTTCACCTATACAATTATATCATGGCACCACACATAGTTCAGAAGATACGACGTCGCAAAGACTGAAATCCGTGAAAAACTACTGCATCGCGCATGACGTTTAAATTTATTACTTCTTTGCTACTAAATCTGTTCGCAACATATTTAGCAGACGGTATGCACATACGCCGGTGAATGTACCTACACAAATATATTATTGCACGGCACACAGTTCAAGAGATATGACGTCATAAACAATGAGATGCGTGAGGAAATGCCGCATCATGTATGAAGCTTTAATACACTTTACTACTAAGACATTCCTACAGTCGAGTCGACTTAAGGAAATCGCTGACACGCAGCAGCACTTCTGATAACTTTCAGCTGCGAAGCGCAGACGGCTGTAGGCGAAAATAATAGCCGTCTTTAGCAATGTGAAGAGGCGTTGCCATAGAGACGTTTACACAATCGCGTTGTAGACACTCGAAGCGCCGCGCGGGATTAGCCGAGCGGTCTTAGGCGCTGCAGTCATGGACTGTGCGGCTGGTCCCGGCGGAGGTTCGATTCCTCCCTCGGGCATGGGTGTGTGTGTGTGTTTGTCCTTAGGATAATTTAGGTTAAGTAGCGCGTAAGCTTAGGGACTGATGACCTTAGCAGTTGTCCCATAAGATTTCACACACATCTGAACATTTTTGAACATTCGAAGCAGCTGCGCCCAGCGTACGGAAACTGTCAGGGACCATCCCGCACAGAGTCTACTGCAGGGGTACATATAAGGTTTCGTTTCGAATAGAATATTGGCAAAATGAATGCCCAGGTAATGCTCGGTTTGTGAGCTAGTAATAGCATAAATCAAATAATAACATTGTAAGTTTGTCTAATAGCATTTAAGAAAATCACATTTTTCGCACGTAAAAAATTCATGCTTTTTTTCTCATATCATCTTGTCAGTGCTACTGGGAATGAAAATTACATGTTAACGAAAACAGTGAAAAGTCTCAGTAATTTTGGTTACTAGTGTCTACAAGTGACAGCATATGAAGCGAACATTACTGTATGGTAGTGAATCATAGACAGTGGGAAAACCGAAACAGAAGAGAATCGAAGCGTTTAAGATGTGTTGTTACAGAAGAAGTTGAAAATCTGGTGGACCTGATAAGATAAAGAATGAAAAAATCACTGACATGAAGATGGGACAGTAATATAGGACATGTGTTAAGACATCGGGGAATAACCTTCCTGGTACTATAGGGAGCTGCAGAGGGTAAAAACTGTAGGGGAAGACAGAGATTAGAATACATCCAGCATATAATTTAGGACGTAAGGTGCAAGAGCTACTCTGAGAGAAAGAGCTTAGCCCGGGAAAGGAACTCGAGGTGGGCCTCCTCAAACCAGTCAGAAGACTGATGAATCAAAAAAAAGAAAAAAATTACAAAATTTATCTGAAAAAATTACCTTCTGGACTAAAATTTGAAAACTTTATTGCTTTTGGGGTCGCTTTGTAGTTGTTTGAGTGACCAAAAATTTTGTGTAGATCGATTTCGTCTCGAGTGAAACAAGTGAGCTATGTAGGAGCTGAACTACAAGAAAGCTGAAAAATTGGAGTCAGCTTAATAACCACTCGCCGGTAGTGCAGAACACGGCAGGTACCACAGAGGCAGCTGTGAGAGTGAATGAAGATATAGTCTGAAATGGAGTTTAGTCAAGTACATTAGCTACATGCAGATCTAGCACTGCTGCGTATTGTCTTAATAACAGTTTCGGGCGCTTGTCGTTCTTTGTTTATAGCGTGAATACGATTAGTACGAAAATACAGCTACCTCCATTTCTCTTCGCGTAGCCGTAACACGAACTCTTCTTTCTTTCGTTGTATGTGTGTGTGTGTGTGTGTGTGTGTGTGTGTGTGTGTGTGTCTGTGTCTGTGTCTGTGTGTGCGTGCGTGTTGTGTGAAGTTTTAAAGGCTGTTCTCAGAAACCCAAGTAGCGCAAAGAGGTTCTCTCAAAGGGTGGTTTCACGTAGCGTTTAAATCGACCGCTTACATCAACAAGTTGTCGCACTACATCAGAGCTCTTTTCTGCGCCGCGGAGCATAATGGGTCTTTACAGCAGCAAAAGGCATGCGGTTTCAGTTAGTCCGCTCCTCGTACGGGGACAGCAGTGTCGTACTATCGTCACCAGCCAACTGCAGCGCGGCTCCATGTACGGCGTGCCGAGTGGCTGATGGAAGCATTCAGCTGCTGATAAAATGTACTGCGCGGTTTCGATTCAGAGGACTTTAGCTTTGCTGTGCAGCTTTGTAGGAAGGGTCACACTGAGCAGAACTTGTGTTCGTTACCATTAAAACTCTTATCAAAAGTATTCGGTAGAGTAATGGTGCGGACACTGTTATGTCCAGGATGAATAGTAACTATGTGATTTTATAATCAGAAAGTTTCAGTAAAATCATTTTAATAGACAAGTGTCCAGTGTAACTGGGAAGGTAGTTAAAGCTTACGAAATGTTAAACATAAGAAACATTATCAGGATTAGAAACAACACATAAGTGATTTATTGATTTAGAAAGATTTGGACATTCTAAAACTTCGACACATTTAAAGCCCTTGAAGCTCTGCCTGTAATACAGTAAGGTGACAAAAGTCAGGAGTAGCCATATGAACACATACAGATGCCGATAGTATCGTGTACAGAAGATACAAAAGAAAAGTGCAGTGGCGGAGCTGTGATTTGTACTTAGTTATTTCATGTGAAGAGCAGTTCGACAAGATTATGGCTACATGACGGGAATTAACAGATATTGAACGAGGGAAGGTAGTTGGAGCTAGACGCAAGGGACATTCCGTTTCGGAAACTGGTAGGGAATTCAATACTCCGAGATCCACAGTGTCAAGGAAGGTGCCGAGAATACTAAATTTCAGGGAGTATCTCTCCCCACGGACAACGCAGTAGCCGTCGGCCTTCACTCAACGACGGAGAGCAGCGGCGCTTGTGTAGAGTAGTCAGTGGTAACAGACAAACAACACTGCTTGAAATAACCACAGAACCCAATATGGGACGAACTAGAGTGTTAAAATTTATTAATGGCAAAGGAAAAATGTGTTACAGTCGTACTTGACAAACTTGCGCATGGTAAACAGCTGAGAAATGAAATAACAGGAAAGGGTCAGCGAAACATTTGAAAACATTGACATTTATTTCAGTAGAAAAAAATATATACATACAAAAAAGAACCACATCGGACGTTACTTAAAAGGCAGTACTCAGCCCTTTCTACTTTAACCATTGTGATTTTTTCTAAGTACCAAATAATAGTTAAAACAATTGTAATTTTCTCCTTCAATAGAGGTGAAATTTTCATTGCTACAAATGTTATTTCATGAAAACTGTTTCATCAATCTATTTTCTTAGTTATGTACAGCGTAGGACTTTTCTTTTCCATGTAGTGTAAGACATAGTCTTTTTCGCTTTTAGATATCTGGCTTCCTTTGTCGCAGAACACTCATAGTGTCCAAGCCCTCGTGGAGACTTTGCATTGTGTCACGAAAACAATGCAAACAATAAAGTAAAGACTAATGAGACATAAAAGCACTAATTCCACCACTGAGTGCGGCGGCAATAGATTAACTTCCGATGTGAACATATGACTACACGGACTCTTCCATCAACGCCAACTTCAGAACTTTGACGTCCCATTCCGATGATGGCCCATGTGAATGGCACCATTTGAGACGTATTGTGGAATGTGTTGAACTTTCATGCCGTTCCGTCAAGTATGACTCAATCATGACGGGATCTTTGGTGGCATCCTTGCCGCTCTAGTGATTTTTGTGTAGGCTTCAAACTAACAAATTCTCTAGCAAAATTTTCTTATTGTTAATTTTTGAATTCGGGATATTGTATTTCACAATGCCACTGTAATGTGCTTCATACTTCCTTATGCCAAAATACAGAAACAAATTATATACTGTGTACATTCTTCACCAGTGGCCATAGTATTTGTGAAACCAAAAGATAAATACACTGATGTGCGAAACTTAGGAACGAAAGTAACTTTTTCCTGATATGCCACTGCCAAATAATGCAGCTGATGAATCTTGGCCCATACGTAGAAACAAGATGCAGATGAATTAATTACATTAGCTGCCAGTAGCATTGATTGAAATCCATGAGGAAAGTTGAAAATTTGTGCTGGTTCGGGATTCGAACACGGGCCTCCTTCTTACTAGGCAGATGCGCTGACAATTGAGACATCCGGACACAGTGGTCATTGCAACTGCACGAACTACCCTATCACGCCTCCCGCCAGACCCAAAATCTCAACTTATCCACACACTACTGACGTAGTCGCCCTTGCCCATTATCGTCATTATCACGGCATTTCGCCGATTCTCGTGAAAGTTCGATCGTGGTGTGCATCCGCGCTTACGTGATCATTAGTCGTCCTCGCCTTAATTATACAAGTAGTGTCTGTTCTTTCGTACATGTCCGAAAGAACAGAAACTTCCTACATCCATAGAAAGGACTGCTACATTATAACACAGAAGGTGACTGAACTAAATACGCAATGAGACGAACGGAAATGAAACTCTTTTTCAAACACAATAGTTACACTGAAGTCACTGCGATTTCTGATTACAAACAGCGAGACGTGGTTCTCCGTAGGGTATGTGATCACCACGGACGTCAGTGCATGCTCCGCAATGTGCTCCTGCGCTCGCCATTGGATTGTTAAACAGTTCTCGTGGTAGGGCGCTCCATTCCTCCACCAATGCGACTGACAACTGTTGCATAGTCATCGGTGCATGTGGACGTACTGTAATACGTCCCCCCAACGCATCCCACATGTGTTCGGCGGATTTAAGTTGGGGGGAACGGGCAGGCGAGTCCCTTCGCCGAATATCCTCTCGTTCCAATAGGTCCTCCACCTGTGTTGTTCGATGCTATTGTGCATTGTCAACTATGAAAATGTAATCTGGGCCGAATCCACACCTGCAATTACGCACTTGTGGAAGGAGTACAGTGTCACAATGACGTTGGCCAGTGAGAGTACCGTGTTCAAAAATTTGGAGGTGATCTTTTTGGTGGTCCAGTTGTTATGGCGTGGGGAGTCGTGGTGTTACACGGGCGGAAGGAGCTCCTGATCTTCGAACACAGTACACTCACAGATTAATGATATATGTGTATTTTCAGGGGCGCTTTCGAAGTGATTTAATTTTTATGGATGACAATGCGCAGCCGCATTGAACAGTGCAGTTGGAGGAGCTATTGGAACGAGATGATATTCGGCGGATGGACTGGCCCGCCCACCCATGCCCCTACTCAAATTCCATCGAGCACACATGGGATGCGTTTGGGAAACGTACTGCAGCATGTCCATCCAGCAGTTGTCAGTCGCATTAGTGGAGGAGTGGGATGCTCTATCACAAAAACTCCTTACCAACCTGTGTCTGCAGAGCAGAGGAACCTGTGTGGCATTGTCAGAGGCAATAAAAGAAGATTAAATATTACTTCTTTTATTCCTCAGAATACACCTTGTGGCCATGTCTTTTGCAGCAGCTGGTGCCATTGTAAGTCGAAATGGAATCTGCTGAATCCAGAGGCAGACTCAGGGCTGGCGAAGATCACTGCATCAACCCTGAGCGCAGGCTAGGTACTCGGAGTGTGGCGGGTTGTCCGCACAGTTGTTCAGAAGGTGTTTTCCATCAGTTGGCCTGCTATGGATGTAGGCCGTGACTGTGGCGCATCAGTGTTTGGATCACACACTGTCCTGGGACTGCTTTGTCCATCTCAGGTCACTGCCCATGTTGTCCCATCAGATGGACTGCGATGTCGGATCCCGTGGAGTCGTGTTGGAATTCTGGTCCTGTCCCGCTGGTTTGGCAGTCTCTCTGACCTCAACGGAGGTGAAGTTTTAGAGCAGCTGGTGCCCTGAACTAGAATAGTGTTGGTAGACCCGTGGACTATCCATCAGTGGCGGCTTCAGTACTGGGTGCTGATTCGTAGTCATCCGTGGTTATGGATCGGTGGTCATCACATCAGGCGGCAAGACCATGACCAGTACTGGAACAATATCACACAAGATGCTACAGTATAATAATCAGAGAATCAACTGCAAACAACACGAGCACCATCAATTCTACTGATCGACTGACGCTAGGCTAGCTGGGTGGAGTATTTATGGTGTCGAGGGGTGGCTCTGCTGTACAACGTCATTTATAATGACAGAATCGGTTTCACTCATTAAGAGTTGTCAGCAGTCTTCAGTTTCGCTGTATTGGCTTAGTCAGTTTGTTTCAGTATCATAAGTTCTTCGTCAAACCCCTGTAAGTGCTGTTGCGTCCTGTCTAGTGCTTCACGAAAATAAGCTTACCCACGCTCACACATAGAAGTGTTGATGTTGCACTCTTGGTGACCAACTACCTGTAGCGATGTTTATGCCTAGTGGCTTTCTCATGTTGATACTTCCATGTGCCTGAGCAGTTCTGGGCTGTAGCGGTCTACAAAAATTTTCTCTTTCCTGTCGCCTTACTGTCGTGACGCATAACAGACCATTGCCATATGTGATGATGACACGCCTTGTTGAGAACCATGTCCGACTGTTTGTAATGTCCAGGGGACCATCATAAATCCCGTTGTCTTCAACCGGCCGCGGTGGCCGTGCGGCTCTAGGCGCTGCAGTCCGGAACCGCGGGACTGCTACGGTCGCAGGTTCGAATCCTGCCTCGGGCATGGATGTGTGTGATGTCCTTAGGTTAGTTAGGTTTAAGTAGTTCTAAGTTCTAGGGGACTGATGACCTAAGATGTTAAGTCCCATAGTGCTCAGAGCCATTTGAACCCGTTGTCTTCAGTGTAATTATTGTCCTTGAATAAAAGTATCATTTCTGTTCGTCTCTTTTCGTATTTTTTCAGTTACTTGTTGTACTCTACTGTATCAGTTGTTCTATGGATGGGGCAAGTTCCATCAAGCTATTACTTAGCAGTGACATATGATGGGGTTCTATTGTTAATGTTATACCTTTATCTTCTCTTTGTTTCAATGTTTCTATTTTGTCTTTGTGTGGTATACCTTTTTTTGGCTGGATTTTATTCAAAGGATTTAATTCTTGAGGTGGTTTGTTTAAGATGAATTAATTGTTTGATTATTCGTTTTTTTTCTACATGTGTAACTGATACTTATTCTTTCCGTTTGTTTTATTATTCAGTATCTGGGGATAATAATTTTTATTCAAGATTTTCTTTTGATGATAGGGGTTATTATATCTCCTTTGGTATAATTGGTTTATTGTTTGTTGCTGGCTTTTGGTGGTAGTATTTTATCTTGGTTAATTTTTCCTATTCCTCATGTAATTGCTTTACCTTATTATTTGAAATTTTTAACAATTGCTATTGTTGTTTTAGGTGCTTATTTGGGTTATCTTACTTCTGAGTTTGATTTTCCCCATAATTTATTTTCTTTATGTATATTGTCTTTTGTTGATGAAAAGTTACTTCCGTTCTTAAGTTTTACACACTAGTGTAGTTTTCAGCGTACACTCTCGTTTTCATATCCCACGAAATTTGTCTCCATAATCGCCGTCTTCACTATCACCATCGAGCAGGAAATATTTTATGGCAACTATTTACAGGAATTTTAGCACAAAGTCACAGCTGAACTGGAGATGTAACAGAATGCAAATACTGCCTCGCACATCTATAACTAGACTAACACAGCTCGAATCTGCTTTCTATCAAGCCATTGTCGTTCTGTTACTGTTTATTCGCCATGGTATAAGTTTAAATGTAGCCAATGGATTGAAAGTAGACAATTTACATAGGAGTGCACGTTTAAACAAACTCTCTTTTCAAAAAATAAGCCATTACATTAATATCTGACGTTCATTCCTTTTAACCGCATATCCTACACATCACAGCATACTTAGCCAGACGCTGGGGTAACTATCGAACTGCACAGGTCAATTGCAGATCTCTTTTAGAAAGCAAATAATTTTTAGTTATGTCTGTTTGCATTCATTTATAACACAGTCGAAGATTGAATGTACTGGAGTTCGTGGTAGCAGTCTCTTATACAGTGACGGAACAAAGCATTATCACCACTGCCATACGCGAGAATGAATGCCCTACAGTGGCACTGCGGGAAAGGAACGCCGTAAGGAAAGTACATAAGCATTGACATTGGTAACAAGTGGTCTGGTTTGTTGCCAACATCGAAGGTCGATATTTTGTCTTCAATATCGATGTTACGATGTTTCAAAGGCTTCAGAACGATATCCTAACATCGCTTTTAAGCTACTAATATCGGTATTTTGTAAATATCGATGATCATCGGATATTCTCAGTCACTAGCATCTGTGGGAAGTGGTTGAAGGACTTGAAACCTCGGGTAGTCAGCAGGTTCAGGTACTCCACGCTTCATAACAGAACATGGAAGTCGGAGGCTAGGATAGGTGGCGGTGTGTGGCACATCTGAAAACAGAGTACAGTGCTGGTGCAGACACAACTGTTTCGGAGCACACCGTTCAGCGCACGTAACTGAACACGGGGCTCCGTAGCAGACGACCCTTACATGTTACCTTGTTGACCCATGGACACTGTCTGTTACAATCGCAGTGGGCACGGGACCATCGAAATTGGACTGAGGATCAATGAGAACATGTCGCTTGGTCGAATGTATCACGTTTCTTGTTACATCAAGTAGCTAATCATATCCAGATAAGCCGTCATCCAGGTAAACAGCTACTTGACGCATGCACCACGCTGCGGAAGCAGGTCGGTAGGTGCCGTATTCTGTTGTGGGGTTTATTCTGCTGGACTTCCATTGGGTCCTGTGACAGTAATCGAAGACACCGCAACAGCTGTGGACGTGGGCTACGTTAATGTTATGCGGATGACTTGCATCCTTTCATGCTTAATATCTTCCCCGTCGGCATTTTCCAGCAGGATACTGTTCACTCAGGTTTGCAACTCATATAGTATGCATAATAATTACTCGTTCCTTTTTCTGTAGCGTAAACACTAACAATGGAGATAAAACTGATATAATATTCATTGTGTTTAACGCTTATTGTTAATCAGTGTCCAAACCCAGTTTTACGTCGTAAAATCTGACTGTACACTGTATAAACAGAAGAAAGAC